>NC_091563.1:16047958-16050458 GCF_042767895.1 Penaeus vannamei
TGCGCATTCCCTCTTTCTGCCCCTTCCATCCCGCCTCCCCTTTTCTGCCCCTTCCCTTGCCCCTTCTCTTCCACCTTATACCCCTCCCCTTCCCCTTTCTGCCCCTTCCCTTCCCCCTTTTGCCTAATTCTCTTCCGCCTTCTACCCTTCCCCTTTTAGCTATTCTCTTCCGTTCTGCCCCTTCCCCTTCCCCCTTTCTGCCCCTTCTCTTTCTGCTCTCCATCCCTTTTCCCTCCCCTCCTCTTCGTCTCCCGTCGTACCCCCTTGTTCCTCCTAAATTATCCCCTCTCTTCTTTACTCCCTTGCTCCCCCCTCCTTATTCCTCCTTTTACTCCTTCCTCTATGCTTCTCCCTCCCCCTCCTCCCCATTCCCCTTGACTTCCTCTCCCTCCTCCTCTCCCCTCTCTCTCTCTGAATCCCTGGCACCCCCCCCCCCCCCCCCCTCCCCGCCCCTCTCTCCTTCACGCCTCTCTCTCATCTCCTTCGTACTATAAGGAGTCCTCGTGGGATATTCCTTTCAAAATGCGATTCGGCGATTAAAACCAGATTTATGTGATTATCGCCGGGTTTATAATCCCCTCTGGTTTTGCTTTTTTCGTTGCTTTTTTCTTCTTTTTCTTTACTCTCGCTCTCCGGTCTGTTTGCTTGCTGGTCTGTCCGTCTTTCTTTTTCTTCTCTTTCTCAATCTTCTTTCCTCTCTCTCTTTGACATTCTCTTCTCACTCTCTCTATTTCCCTTACTCGCTCTCTTTCTTTCTCATCCTCCTTTCCTCTCTCTCTCTCTTTCCTTTTTTCCCTTTCTTTTCCGTCTCTTTCCCTCTCAATGTCCTTCCTTCTCTCCTCTCTCTTTCTATTTCCACTCTCCATGTTTTTCTTTCTCCTTCCCTCCCGCTCTTCCTTTATCTCTTTCCCCTCTCTTTATCTCTCCTTCCTCCCTCATCCTATCTTTCTACTTTCTCTTTTTCTCACTCCTAAACTTCCCTGCTTTTCCCTTCCTCTCTTTCCTCTCTTTATTTCCTCTTTCCTTCGCTGATTTTTTTTTTCTCTTTTTTTTCCCCTTTCCTCCTTCTATCCCCCCCCACCAGCACCCCCCTCTGTCTCGCACGCTTCATGTTGGCAGTTATCAGTAAATCACCCGAAATAACAACTCCACGTGGTCGCAAATCTACTCCGGAATGATACAGCAAATACCCCCCCCCCACCCCACCCCCTCATCTTCCTCTCCCTCCTCCCTTTCTCTCTCTCTTCTTCCCTCCTTCTCCCTCCCTCCTATCCTACTTAACACTTTTTCTCCCTTCTTCCTACCCCCTTCTCCTTCTTTCCCTTCCACTCTCTATCCCCCTTCCTCCTGCTTCCATCGCCACTTCTGCATCTCCCCTCCCTCCCCCTCCTCCCCCTCTCTCCCTCCCGTTCCTTCCCTACGGCCATTTTGTTCATTCAGACCTGCTTTAGTATTAATGACACCCCCACCCTTCCCCTCCCTCCCTTCCCCCACTCACATATACACATGTTACACCCTCTTTTTTTACTCCCTATCCCCCATCCCTCTCTTCTCCCCCCTTCCCCACTTCCCCTTCTCCCTTCCCCTCGTCTCACCCCCTCCCCTCCCCTCCCCACTCTTTACCTTGGAAAAATTTTGTATTATTTCGTGTTGTAAATAAGAACGTACGAGAGGGAGGGGGAGGGAGGGGGAAAGGAGAGAGGGAGAGAGAGGAAGAGATCGGGAAAGAGAGGAAGAGAGGGAGGAAGAGAGGAAGAGAGGGAGGAAGAGAAGGAGGGAGAGGGAGAGGGAGGCGGGGAGAGAGGGGAGAGAGGGAGAGAGGGGAGAGAGGGAGAGAGGGAGAGAGGGAGTAGGAGGGAGAGAGGGAGAGAGGGAGAGAGGGAGAGAGAGAGAGAGAGAGAGAGAGAGTGAGAGAGAGAGAGAGAGAGAGAGAGAGAGAGAGAGAGAGAGAGAGAGAGAGAGAGAGAGAGATAGAGAGAGAAAATAAGAGGCAAGGAAAATAGATAAAGAGAGAAAGGAAGGAAGTGGAGAATGGAAGACAGAAAGACAAGAATGAGAGAAGAGAGACGTACGTGGAGAATGGAATTTAGAAAGACAAGAATGAGAGAAGAGAGACGTACGTGGAGAAAGGAAGAAAGGAAGTAAAGAAGAAAGGAAAAGAGAGGATAGAAGAAAGAAGGGAGAGAGAGAGGAATGACGAGAGGCAAGGAGGGAACAAAAGAAGGAAGGAAGGAAGGGAAGGGTCAAACGAAAAGGAGGAAGAGAGATGAGGAGGGAGAAAGGATGGGAATGAGGATAGGGATGAGGAAGGAGCCAATTCGCCGCATCGGTTGGCACACGGGGAGACGTACCCTCACACACTTGCATGTACACTTACTGAGAGAGATGTGCACGAGCAGGTACAGATGTTTACACGTTGCTACACACAATACAGGCTTATGGGAGAATACAAACAAAAACTCATTTAAAGAAATACACATCTAAGCAAACATAAACACAT
>NC_091563.1:16055458-16062958 GCF_042767895.1 Penaeus vannamei
GCTTTCTCATTCAGGAAAAAAACAAACAAAAAAATAAACAAAGCCAATACAAAACGAAACGATAAAAAAACACAAATACATAAAATAAATAATCGATTAATAACGATAGTAATCAAAACAGAGAACGACACAGAGATGACTGATATAAGACAATTAAAACGAGATTACAATGTCCCTTCGCAACGGCCTCGATCAATTGCGAGACGGAACTTGCAATTCATTCAGACGATTTAGACGCCCATCAACTAACCCCCCCCCCCCCGCCCGCCCACACGCTCGCGCAGACGCCCACACACAGAGCATTATGCGTGGTTCGAATTATAATAACGGTGGAGAAAACATGGAGGAAGGGAAAGGGAAAGAGAAAGAGAGAGAGAGAGATAAAGATAAAGAGAAAGAGAAAGAGAAAGAGAGAGAGAGAGAGAGAGGGAGAGAGAGGGAGAGAGAGAGAGAGAGAGAGAGAGAGAGAGGGAGAGAGAGAGAAAGAGAAAGAGTTAGAGGGAGAGAGAGAGAGGGAGAGAGAAGGAGGGAGAGAGAGAGAGGGAGAGAGAGAGAAGAGAAGAGAAGAGAAGAGAAGAGAGAAAGAAAGAGAAGAGAAGAAGAAAGAAGAGAGAAGAGAGAAAGAGAGAAGAGAAAGAGAAGGGAAAAGAAGAGAAGATTCAATTATAATAACAGTGGAGGAGGAAACATGGAGGAAGGGAAAGAGAAAGGAGAGATAAAGATAAAGATAAAGAGAGAGAGAGAGAAAGAGAAAGAGAAAGAGAAGAAGGAGGAAGATAAAGAGAGAGAAGAGAGAGAGAGAGAAAGAGAAGAGAAGAGAAGAAGAGAAGAGAAAGAGAGAGAAAGAAGAGAAGAGAAGAGAGAAAGAAAAGAGACAGAGAAACAGAGAGAAAGAAGAAAGAGAAGAGAAGAGAAGAAGAGAAAGAGAAGAGAAGAGAAAAGAGAAGAGAAAGAGAAGAGAAGAGAAGAGAAGAGAGGAGAAGAGAAAGAAGAAAAGAAGAGAAGAGAGAGATTCGAATTATAATAACGGTGGAGAAAAAATAGAGAAAGGGAAAGGGAAAGGGAAAGAGAGAGAGATAAAGAAAGAGAGAGAGAGAGATAAAGAAAGAGAGAGAGAAAGAAAGAGAAAGAGACAGAAAATACTAGACAGAGAGAGAGACAGAAAATACTAGACAGAGAGAGAGAGCAAAGACCATGGCGACAGAACACGTCAAGCAAGTATACTTCTAAAAAAGAAAAGGAAGGAAAAAATAATGACAAAAAAGGGAAAAAATATATATAAGAATTTCAAAAAAGGTGCTTGAAGCTTATCATTTTGTCTGACCTAGCTTTGCGCGGTGAAATTACGTGGGCCAATGCTGGAGGACGACCACTTAAATGGCGGTCATCGTTTACAATTATCAATTTATCCCCTTCCCCCCTTCCTCCCTTCCCCCCTTCCCCCTCCCCCTCCACCCCCTCCGCCCCTCTGTGTCTGAGGACGGATGGGGGGTAGGGTGGGATGGGGTGGGGGGGTGGAAGGAGGTTTGGGGGAAAGGGATGAGGAAGGAAGTGGAGTAGTAGGAGGAGAAATGATGAAGACGATGATGATGAACTATAATAAGATGAAGAGGACGATGATGTTAGTAGTGGTGGAAGAGAAGGGGAAAATAAAATAATAATGATAATAGTAATAATAGGAAAATAAGAAAAGGAAGAAAGAGGAGGAGGACAAGGAAATAAATGGAGGCGGTAACAGGAAGGAAGGGAAGGAAAAGAAAAGGAGGGATGAAAGGAGAGGAGAGGAGAGGAGGAAAGGAGAAGAGAGGAGAAGGGGAAGGGAAGGAAAGGGAAGGAAAGAGAAGGGAGAAAGGGGGCGAGGAAGCTAAGAGCGGGGAGGAGATGGGAAGGGAAGGAAAGCTAAAAGGAAAGGAAAGCAGAGGAGAAGGGGACAGGGGAGGAGGAGGAGGAAGAGAAGGGGAAAGGACGGCAGAGGAGTAGAAGGGGAGAAGGGAAAGAGGGAGGAGGAGGAGATTATCCATTCCTCTAACTTATTCACCATAACTAATTACAAATCCCACCCGAGGGAACGCGATCTAACACGCAACAAAGTTCATTAGCGCGACGCCAGCCTTCGATTCATCTATCTGTTTATTTTTATTTATTTATTTATTCATTTTGTTTAACATTATGCCGTTTAACTTCACTGTATCTCTGTCATTATCTACTCGCTGGCGGAGTATAGGACGACGCCAGCCTTCGGTTCATCTATCTGTTTATTTCTATTTATTTATTTATTTATCCATTTATTTTGTTTATCATTATGCCGTTTAACTTCACCGCATCTCTGTCATTATCTACTCGCTGGCGGAGTATAGGACGACGCCAGCCTTCGATTCATCTATCTGTTTATTTTATTTATTTATATATTTATTTATTTATTTATTTTGTTTATCATTATGCCGTTTAACTTCACCGCATCTCTGTCATTATCTACTCGCTGGCGGAGTATGTTTCGTCGGCGAAGCTCTGTTTAAGGAAGGTGTTTCGTTATTACTTTTAGGATTGGTTATCGTGGTCTGTCTTCCTCGTTCTTAGCGTTGTTGCGATCATCGAAGTATTATCCTCTCCTCATTCTAATATTCTCCTCATTATCTCCACCTTCTTCCTCTTCTCCCTCCTCCTCCCCATCGTTATTATCGTTGTCCTCCTCCTCCTCCTCATCATCATCAGACAGACCCTCATCATTACCCTCGCTTTCCTCCTCCTCCTCCTCATCGTTATTATCATTATCCTCCTCCTCCTCCTCCTCCTCATTATCAGACATACCCTCATCATTACCCTCGCTTTCCTCCTCCTCCTCCTCATCGTTATTATCATTATCCTCCTCCTCCTCCTCCTCATTATCAGACACACCCTCATCATTACCCTCGCTTTCCTCCTCCTCCTCATCATCATCATCATCATCGTCACACTCAACCTCCTTAACGCTATCAATCATATTTTATCCTTCATCCTCCTCGTCATCGTATCCATCATCATTATCATCATTAGCATCATCATCATCACCCCCAATCATCATCATTAAACATTATCATCAGCCATCATCATCATCTACCATCTCCATCCCCACCACCACTACCTCCCCCATCATCATAACAACAAACCCCACCATCCCCAACACCACCACTACCTCCACCCCCCCCCAACCACCATCACCCCAACTCCACCATCCCCACCACCACCACTACCCCCCCCCAATTACCATCACAACCCCCCCCCCCACCTCCACTCCCCTCACCATCACAACCAACTCCACCATCCCTACCACCAACACTACCTCCACCCCCCCCCAACCACCATCACAACCCCCACCCCACCTCCACTCCCCCTTCACCATCACAACCACCCCACCATCACAAGCAACCCCACCAATCCCACCATCACAACTATACATTTACCCCTACCCCCACCCGCACCATCATCCTCTTTTGGAAGCCGCGCGCCACCTCGCCCACGCCAGCCTCTCCGCCCCGCTCGCACCCCTTAATCCCCAGACCCCGAGATCCATCCCCCTCGAGGCATCCTGTCAGTGACTCGGACGGACCCACTCAAGGCCCCAATAACAACAACAAAAAGAACAACAGAAGCACCAAAAACAACAACAGAAGCACCAATAACAACGACAAAAACAATAACAGCAGCAGTAACACTAACAGCAATAACAACAGCATTAACAAGAACGCCAACAATAACAACTGCATTACAAGAACAAAAACAGCAATAATAACAACAATAACAACACCAACAACAATAACAATAGCAATAACAACAACACCAAAAACAATAACAGCAACAACAACAACAGCAATAACAGCAGCAATAAGAACACCACCACCAACAAAACTACCAAAAACACTTAATAAAAACACCACCACCAACAACAACAATAACAACAACAGCAACAACAACAAGGCTTTCTTCACCGTGATTGGTCGAAAACACTGGGACTCAACAAGTGCGTCCAGCCAATCGGCGCGCTTCTTTCACATGTTTTGTTTGATTTTTTAAAGATTTATTCTTTATTAATCTTTATATATGGAACAAATGGAGAAGGAGGAGGAGAAGTGGAAGGAAGAAGGTGGTGGTGGTGGTGGTGGTGATGGAGGAGGAGGAGGAGGAGGAGGAGGAGGAGGAGGAGGAGGAGGAGGAGGAGGAGGAGGAGGAGGAGGAGGAGGAGGAAGAGAAAGAAGAAGAATAAGAGGAGGGAGAGGAAGAACAAGAATAAGAGGAGGAGGAGGAGGAGAAGGAGGGAGAGGAAGAATAAGAATAAGAGGAGGAGAAGGAGGCAAGGAGGTAAGGAGAAGGAGGAGAGAGAGGCACAAAACAGGAGTAGGAGTAAAAGTAGGATAAAGAGGAGGAGGAAGACAAGGATGATGAGGAGGAGGAGTAAGAAAGGGGGACAGGAGGAGGTGAGAAAAGGAGAGGAGGAGGTGGAAGCGAAAGAGAAGGAAGAGGAGAAGAAGGAGGTGGGAGCGGGGGAGAAGGAGGATGAAGAGGAGGAGGAAAAGAAGTGGAAGAGCAGGAAGAAGGAGGGGGAAGAATGGGAGGAGGAGGGAGAAGGAGGAGGAAAATGGAACAGGAAGACAAAGAGAAAGACAAAGGTAGAGGAGAAAAGAATAGGGAAAAGGAAGGACGAAGAGCAGAATAGGAAACCGAGAAAGTGACGACTAAGATTTTTTTAAATGAGACAGAGGGCCGAGAAAGAAGCAGAGGAGGAGCAAGCAAAGGAGGAAGAGAAGAAGGACAAAGAGAAAGAAAGAGACGAGGAGGGGCAAGAAGAGCAAGGAGAATCAGGAGGAGGAGGAAGAGGGGGCGGGGCATGATTGTTGCGTGCATGATTACGTCACGGGACAACGATCGTCGGCCAGGGTGGGAGGGGAGGAGGGGAGGGGGAGGGGAGAGGGGCGTCTGGGGGAGGGGGTGTCTGGGGGAGGGGGGGCGTTCGGCGGAGGGTGGGCGGAGAGCAGAGGGAGGTCAGGAGAGAGCGGAGGGGGGTGAGGGTGGGGGAGGGTGCAAGGAGAGAACCGGAGGGAAGGGAGGAGGGCACAATAAGAGAGCGGAGGGAGGGGAAGAGGGCACAGGGAGAGAGAGAGAGCGGAGGCAGAAGAGAGGAAGAAGGAAAGGAAAGGGGAAAGGAAGGAAGGAATGCAGAAGGAAAAGGGGGAAAGGAAGGAGGAGGGAGAGCAGAGAAGAAGGACGGACTTCAGAGAGCGGAGGAAGGCACAGGGAGAGGAGACGAAGAAGGAAGAAATGAAGGAAAGAAGGGAGGGTTAAGAGCGCAAAGAGAGCGTAGGGAAGGAAGGGAGAGTGATGGCGGGAGGCGGAGGGAAGGAAGACAGAGGGAGCCGATGGGCGGAGGGAAAGAGGACAGAGGCTAGGCGATGGGTGGAGGGAAAGAGGACAGAGGGAAGCCAATGGACGGAGGGAAAGAGGACAGAAGCTAAACGATGGGCGGAGGAAAGACAGAACGACACAGAAGGGAAAGAAAGACAAGAAGGAACGCGGAGGAGGAGAACGGCGGGCGGCGGGCGGCGGGCGGTGGGCGGCGGGCGTGGATGCTGCTTCCTTCAGGTCGCTAGGACGGGGTTAAAGGGGAAGGCGGCGGGCCATCGTGGGCGCACCGTTTGTTTACCGCACCGACGTTTCTGAATGGCAGACTTCTGAATGGCAGGAAAGAGAGAGAGGGAAGAGAGAAGGAGGGAAGGAAGAAGGGAAGAGGGAAGGAGAGAGAGGAAAGGAAGAAGGGAAGAGGGAAAGAGAGAGAGGGAAGAGATAAGGAGGGAAGGAAGAAGGGAAAAGGGAAAGAGAGAGAGGGAAGAGAGAAGGAGGGAAGGAAGAAGGGAAGAGGAAAAGAGAGAGAGGGAAGAGAGAAGGAAGAAGGGAAAAGGGAAAGAGAGAGAGGGAAGAGAGAAGGAAGAGGGGAAAAAGGAAAGAATGATAGAAAAGAGGGAGATGGGAAAGGAGTAAAAGAGAATAGAGAGAGAGGGAGGAGAGAAGGAAGAAAGGAAAAGGTAAAGAGAGAGAGGGTCGAGAGAAAGAGAGTAGAAAGAAGAGAGATGGGAAAGGAGAAAAAGATAATAGAGAAAGAGAGGAAGGAGAGAAGAAAGGAGGGAGACGGGAAAGGGGTAAAAGAGAATAGATTGAGAGGGAAGAGAGAAGGAAGAAGGGAAAAGGGAAAGGAGTAGAAGAAAAGAGAGAGAGGGGGAGAAGAAAAAGAGACAAGGAGAGAATGAAGGAGGGGGGGGAAGAGGAGAGAAGGATCGGGAAGGAGTCTGCTAGAGGGGAGACGAAGAGAGGGAGAGAAGGGGAGAAGGAAGGAGAGAATAGGAATGGAGAGGGAAGACAAAAGAGAGAGAGAGCGGATAGAGAGAACGAGAGAGAGAGCGAAGGGAGAACGAGAGAGAGGGGAGAGAAAAAGAGAAAGCGAGAGAAGGAAGGAGGGAGGGGGAGTAGAAGAGGAGAGAGGGGTGAGAGACAGGGAGGGAGGAGGGAAAGAGAGAGAGAGGGAATGGAGGAAGGCGGGAGAGAGGACGAGAGGTAGATACAAAAATAGACAAGGATGGTCCAAGAAAGAGAGTCAGAGAAAGAGAGAGAAAGTTAAAGAAATAAGAGAGAGGAAGAGAGAAGCGTGGGGATGAGAGGAAAAGAGACAAAGAGAGAGAGATGATAAAGAGAGAAGGAATCAATGCGGACGATGCACGGCTTGGAATGATATATACAGAGGGAGAGAGAGAGAGAGAGAGAGAGAGAGAGAGAGAGAGAGAGAGAGAGAGAGAGAGAGAGAGAGAGAGAGAGAGAGAGAGAGAGAGAGAGAGAGAGGGAGGGGAGAAGGGGGGAGAGAGAGAGAGGGAGGAGAGGAGAGAGGGGAGGAGAGGGAGAGAGAGGGAGGAGAGAGAGAGGGAGAGAGAGGGGAGGGAGGGAGGGAGGAGGGAGAGGGAGAGGGAGAGGGAGAGAGAGGGAGAGAGAGAGAGGAGAGAGAGAGAGAGAGAGAGAGAGAGAGAGAGAGAGAGAGAGAGAGAGAGAGAGAGAGAGAGAGAGAGAGAGAGAGAGAGAGGGAGGGAGGAGGGAGGGAGGGAGGGAGGGAGGGAGAGAGAGAGGGAGAGAGAGAGAGAGAGAGAGAGAGAGAGAGAGAGAGAGAGAGAGAGAGAGAGAGAGAGAGAGAGAGAGAGAGAGAGAGAGAGGGAGAGAGAGAGAGTGTGTTTTATTTATGTGCGTGTATGTATTTGTATATGCATATGTATATATATATATATATATATATATATATATATATATATATATATATACATATATGTATGTATTTGTATATATACATATGCATATATGTATGTATTTGTATATATATATGCATATATATATATGTATATGTATATATGTATGTATATAGGTGTGTGTATGTATGTATATATGTATGTATGTATGTATGTATGTAAATGTATGCATATATATATATATATA
>NC_091563.1:16065458-16070458 GCF_042767895.1 Penaeus vannamei
TCTTTGTCCGTCTTCCTCTTTATCTCTTTGTCTGTCTTCCTCTGCATCTTCTTTGTCTGTCTTCCTCTTTATCATTTTGTCTGTTTTCCTCTTTATCTCTGTCAGTCTGTCTTCCTCTTTATCTCTGTCAGTCTGTCTTCCTATTTATCTCTGCCAGTCTGTCTTCCTCTTTATCTCTGTCAGTCTGTCTTCCTCTTTATCTTCTATGTCTGTCTTCCTCTTTATCTCTTTGTCTGTCTTCCTCTTTCTCATTTTGTCTGTCTTTCTCTTTATCTCTGTCTGTCTGTCTTCCTCTTTATCATTTTGTCTGTTTTCCTCTTTGTCTCCCTGTCTGTCTTCCTCTTTATCATTTTGTCTGTCTTCCTCTTTATCTCTCTCTGTATTTCTCTCTCCTTATCTCTTTTCGTATTTCTCTCTTTTTCTCTCTCTTCCTCCCTTTGTTGTGTATTTACCTCTTTAACTGCCTCGACCTCTGTCTGTCTGTCTGTCTCTCTCGCTCTCCCTTTCTCTCTCCCTCTCGTTCGCTCTCTCTCCTTCTCTCCCGCCTACGCGATCTTGGACGAAGTGCAAATCTCTCATCTTCCTAATTTGCTACCGAATCCCGTCTCTCTCGTCCCCGTCTTCATCGCCAATACTCCACCTCCCATTCATACCTCGCTCCCTTAGACTTCGCTCCTCATAACAGATTCACTGGTCTCTTTCTCAGTCCTTCTCTCTGTAACTATATTTGTCTTTCTCACTTATCTCTATCCTTCCATCCCTCTCTGTCACTTTCACTTTTTGTTACCCCTTTCTTTTCTCCCTCCCCCTCTCTCTTCCTCCCTCCCTCTCTTTTCTTCTCTCTATTCGTCTCCTCTGCCCCTCCCTCCCTACTACTCCCCTTCCTATCCCCAACTCTCCCTCCTTCCCCACCTCCCTTCCTGCCCTCCCCCTTCCTATCCCCAACTCCCTCTCCCTCCTTCCCCACCTCCCTTCCTGCCCTCCCCCTTCCTAGCCCCAACTCCCTCTCCCTCCTCCCCCACCTCCCTTCCTGCCCTCCCCCTTCCTTCCTTCCTTCCTATTCCCAACTCTCTCTCCCTTGGCACTGGCACCCTCCCGGGCTCCCCAGTACTAACACGGCAGGGCCACCCACGCGAGCCGGTCATGCGACTATCGACGGCTCCTGGCACGCCGCTGCTGCTCCTCCATATTTCAGTGTTATTGTCTGTTTTACCCTTCGTTCACACAGGCGCTGTTGCCCTTTTCTTTGTCTTGTTTTGGTTTTTGTTGATCTACGGGAGCGTTACGATAAAGGTAACAGTTAAAGGGAACATTAGTATAAAGCTTTTTTTGTGTGTGTTTTGTTTGTTTTGTTTGCTTGGGATGAAATTAGTCTTTTGTCTTTTTTCCTTTTTCTTTTCTGCTGTAATTACGTGTTACGAATAATGCAACCACAAACTGCGGCTCAAATTATGTTCATTATTATCAGTACCCTAATAATCATTACTGTTTTTTACACTCTGACCTTAATAACAATATTCATTATGCCACGCGCTCTAAAGTTATTAGTTACTCACAAGACGGGATCTATAATTCACCGACAATGATAACACACAACTACAACCCCAGTTTACATTAAACATGAAGATACAGTACGAGTGTCCTGGAATTGTTACACCTTTCATAATGCAGTAAAATGGATATCTTTATCATCTCATTTCTAAACCGCACTACAGCTGAACCAATCTGTTTAACAGTTCAATCACCATTGTTATCTATATTTCTCTTAACACAGCATTTAAAAAAATACAGTTTCTTAAATGTTTCTCAGTATTTCATACTCACCGTATTAAGCAAAGTCACGTATCTATTTTAAGATTTTTTTTTATTTCTCGCAACTCCTCTCAACACTTTTTTTTTTCAACTAAGCGCTATAAAGACTGCCACTTTAATAACTCCCACTCGCCATTAATCACTTTTAATCACTAATACACTTCTTGTCAAACCCATATTTTCTTAACACTCATTATTCTTTACATAATTCAAAAACAATCTCTCGCTCAGTTACTCTCCCTTATAACCATTACTCCCTCTACCCCTTTTCAGCAACCATTAATCGTTTAACAACCCTTTATGGACCATTATCAAAGATCTCTTTAGTTACCATTAACCTCTTAAATTAACATTATAGCAACCATTTCTCTACCGAATGTTCCTACTCCTTAATAACTTCTCCCCATTACTTGGATTACTCCCTTAACAACTCTCCCCCTCCCCTGTACCCCATTCGTCCTCTTCCCCTTAATAACCACTTCCCCCATTAACCACCTTAACAACCATCCCCCACCCCTCCCCCATAATACCATTAGCCTCACCCCCACCCATAGGCCCCATTAATTCCACCCCATAACCCCATTAGCCCCCCATAACCCCATCAGCCTCCCCCACCCCATAACCCCATCAGCCCCACCCAATTCCCCCTACCCCTCCCCCATAACCCCATCAGCCCCACCCAATTAACCCCACCCCTCCCTCATAACCCCATTAGCCTCCCCACCCTCCCTCATAACCCCATTAGCTTCCCCCACCCCTCCCCCCATAACCCCATCAGCCTCCCCCTCCCCCTCCCCCATAACCCCATCAGCCTCAGCCCCACCCAATTAACCCCACCCCTCCCCCATAACCCCATTAGCCTCCCCCCCCTCCCTCATAACCCCATTAGTCTCGCGCTGTCCCTACAAGCACTCTCCCGCCACCCATTCCTGGCTAGCCCGCACACAATCGATGTTTGGCTGCTAGTCCGAACTTTGCTTTCATCTTTACGCACTATCAGCTTTAGCGAGACTTTCCTTCGTGCTTCGCTCGTGGGGTTGCGAGGTTCGCCTTACTCTCGGCGGTCCCCTTCTGGTCTTCTTCTTCCTTAATTTCCTTCTCTCTCTCTCTCTCTCTCTCTCTCGCTCTGTCTGTCTGTCTCTCTCTCTCTCTCTCTCGCTCTCGCTCTCTCTCTCTCTCTCTCTTTATTCGTGTTTTTATTCACTCGCTCGTTGTTTGGTTTGACGGACTCTCTCGCTCTCGCTTTCGCTCTTTCTCTCTCTCTCACTTATACTCTTCCCCTGTCTTTCCATCTTTTTTTCTCTTCTTTCTCTTACTTCGCTCTTTACACCCCCTCCGTTTGCTGCATCTCCTCTATCCTCTAATCATTCTTTTTCCTTATTCTTTTCTGTCTCCATACTTTCTTCTTCCTCCTTTCCTATGTCATTCTTCCTTCCTCCTTTCTTCTCGCCTTGCTTATTTCATATCAAAGACTCTTTATTATCTACCGTCTTCACTCATTGCTATTACATTATTCATTCATCAATCATTCCGAATTATATCCTATTCCTTATCTATTAATTACTACACTATAATATCATTTCATTAAAAAGTGAATGCAAGTAAGGCACTATCAAATTACTAATAATACGAAAAGAAAAGCAAAATTTACCAGTTGTCGAGTGAATAAATTGTTAAATGATGAAGATTGTATACAGTACGCAAAAAAGGTAATTAATATTTTTTTTTCAAATCGGCCTGACAAATCGGTAATTATTCACTCAATCAGTCACTCAGTCGTCAACACATTATCCAGTCAGTCAGTCAACCAATTCAGTGTACCATGAATGATGTGAATATTACGCGTGTTGTATGAAAAAGAAAATTATCCTTCTTATATTTCGCTTTCCTTTCCTGGCGAAGTATATATAGACAGTATTTACAAGGAAATATTTAACGTTCTCTCTCTCTCTCTTTTTTTACTTTTTTTTAAGGGAGGAGGTGGGGAGGGTTGTGAGTTTTTCGTATCGTCAATTACTTTTTTGAGCTCTCTCTCCTTTCCCCAATCGCTCTCTCCCTCTCTCTCTCTCTCTATCTCTTTCTATCTCCCTTCTCTCTCTCTCTCTCTCTTTTTCTATCTCCCTTCTCTCTCTCTCTCTCTCTCTCTCTCTCTCTCCCACCTCCCCCTCTTCTTTTTCTACCCCTCCCCTCTCTTTTTGCACTGCCAGTCCGTGTATTGACATTTCACGTGGGAAGTGTTTGTCTGTGTGCTGTGGCAATGTGTGGCCTGTGGTAACTGCACATACGAGGGAACAATTTGGCGCTGTTCTAGAATTTCTTTTTTATTATTATTATTTTTTTCTTTATTAATTATTATTATTATTATTATTATTACTATTTGCTTTGTTTGGCAGTGTGCTTTCCACGGTATATATGAGTTTATCTAAATGACAGTGTTTATCGTTATTATCATTGTTATTAGTGTTGCTATTCTTATTATTACCATTATCAATGTTAATATCATTTATGGAAATATTATTATCATCATCAGTATTAGCATTATTAACAGCATTAGTATTATCATTATTACTATCATTTTTATCATTACTGCGATTAATATCATCAACAATTCAATTATCAATATATCAGTATTATGACTACCATTATCATATTTGCCACTGCCATCATCATTATCATTATAAATTCGCCAATCATCGTTTAATATCGGTTTACATAATTGTGCAAAAAAACAGGAAAATAAAAACATGGAAGGAAAATTATTCAAATAAACTTCCCACTTTTCCTCATTAAACTCCTTTACGCTCACTCATAATAATCTCAGTGAGGAAAACTATACCTCCTGAATATTCAACCGTATTTATAGTTTTTTTTTTTCTCTTTCTTAAAACAAACTCCTCCCCCGCTTCTCCACCATCCCTCTCCTCCCCCCCACCTTCCCTCCATTCCTCTCCTGCCCCCTTCCCTCCCATTCCTCTCCTCCCCCCTTCCCTCCCATTCCTCTCCTCCCCCTTCCCTCCCATTCCTCTCCTCCCCCCTTCCCTCCCATTCCTCTCCTCCCCCCTTCCCTCCCATTCCTCTCCTCCCCCACCTCATCCCCTACCCCTTCCCCAAAAATTTCCCGCCTACCCTAATCTGCCCCCTTCCCCCTCCCGTTATCCCCCCTCCCTACACCTCTCTGAACATCCTCC
>NC_091563.1:16082958-16087958 GCF_042767895.1 Penaeus vannamei
GGAAATAGAAAGCGCGAAAAAAGACAAAAAAGAAGAAGAGGAAAAAAAAAACACATACGAAGGATACGATATTACCTTTTAAAAGACTCTGAAATAATTTCCCGGGAGCATTGCCTTCTGGAGGGAGGAGGAGAGGGAGGAGAAGGAGGTGGAGGAGAGAAGAGGGAGGATGGAAGGGAAGAAGGGAGGCAGGAGGGGAGGAGAGGTATTAGGGGAGGAGAGGGAGGAGGCGAGGAGAGAGAGGAGGAGAGGGAGGGAGGAGGAGAAGGAGGGAGGGGGAGGGAGGAAGAGAGGGAAGAGGGGAGGGAGGGAGGGGAGGAGAGAGAGGAGAGGGAGGAGAGGGAGGAGAGGGAGGGAGGGAGGAAGGGATGGAGAGGAAGGAGGGTGGAGGGGAGTAGGGAGGAGGAAGTGGGAGGAGGAGAGGGAGGAGGGGAGGGAACGGAGGGAGGGAAGGAGGGAGGACGGAAGGAGGGGGAGGAAACGGAGGGAGGTAGGGAGGAAGGGAGGGAGGGGAGGGGACACGATGCGATGGGAGGACGGAAGGAGGGAGGAGAGAGGAGGACGGAAGGAAGGGGGAGGGAGGGAGGAGAGGGGAGGACGGAAGGAGGGAGATGAGGAGGGAGGAGAGGGGAGGACGGAAGGAAGGGGGAAGGGGGAAGGAGGGAGGGAGGGGGGGGGGGGTCGTGTGCCCTTTCTTACTGTTTCGTACCACGTCTTTAGTAGGCTATCAATGCCAATTCTCCTTTTCCTTCTTTTGGCTGAACACGGCTTCGCTCCTTCTCCCTTTCCTTTCCCGGCCTCACTAATCTCCTTTCTCCTTTCCTCCCCCTTTCTCCCACTCCCATGCTCTTCCACTTTTCCTTTTCACTCTCTCATTATCTTCCTTTCCCTTTCCTCTCTTCCCCTTCTCGGCCCAACTCCTCTGTCTTCTTTCTTCCCCCCTTTTTACACCCCTTTCTCCCACTCCCATGGTCTTCCACTTTCCCTTTTCACGAACACTCTATCATCATCTTCCTTTCCCTTTCATTCTTTCTTCCTCGCTCCTGTCTCTCTTTACCTCTGTTACCATCTGTCACGCCTTGCCCGTTCACCTCCTTCCATCCTTCCTACCGTCCTTCCTTCCATCCTTCCTACCTCCTTCCTTCCATCCTTCCTACCTCCTTCCTTCCATCCTTCCTACCTCCTTCCTCCTTCATGGCCCTTGCCTCCTCTCCGCCTCTTCCCCTCCCTACCCTCTCTCCATCTTCGCTCCAGTTCCCTCCCCTTTACCCATTTCTCCATTCCTCTCTCCCTCTTCTATCCTTCTTTGCTCCTTCAATATCCCTGCCCCCCCTTCCTTCTTGAACTTCTTCCTCCCTCCCTCCCCTCTCCCTCTCGCCCATGCCTCCTCCCTCACGTACTTTCCCCTCTCCCCTCTGCCACTTCTTACCCCCTTCCTCCTTCACACCCCTCTCCCGTCTTCCTTTCCCTCATCCACCTTTTCATCACTCCTCTTCCCTCTTCCCTCTTCCTCCCTCTCATCCACCTTTTCATCACCCCTCTCCATCCCTCTCCCCTCTTCCCTCTTCCCCCTCATCCACCTTTTCATCGGTTCTCTCCCCCTCTTCCTCCCTCTCCCCTCTTCCCTCTTCCCCCTCATCCACCTTTTCATCACCCCTCTCCATCCCTCTCCCCTCTTCCCTCTTCCCCCTCATCCACCTTTTCATCACTCCTCTCCCCTCTTCCTCCCTCTCCCCTCTTCCCCCTCATCCACCTTTTCATCACCCCTCTCCCCTCTTCCTCCCTCTCCTCTCTTTCTTCTTCCCCCTCATCCACCTTTTCATCACCCCTCTCCCCTCTTCCTCCCTCTCCCCTCTTCCCTCTTCCCCCTCATCCACCTTTTCATCGCCCCTCTCCCCTCTTCCTTCTTCCCCTCATCCACCTTTCCTTCCCTCCCCTATAGTTACTCCTATAGCCACTGCGACGGCCAATTGAATCGTTCTAAATTAGATGAGCGCGAAGATTCGGCGCATTTTTTCCCGCCCGCGAGTACAGCAGTAAAATGCTTCGGGGGGGATTTTATTGCCCGTGGTTCCAGGTCAACAAAACTCGAGGAATAAAAAAAAAAAAAAAAAAAGAGAAAAAAAAGAAGAAAAAAAAGGGGATGGGGAGAGAAGGCAGGCGGAGGGATGGGAGGGAGAAGAGAAGAGGGAAGGGGAGGGGGTCGATGGAGGAAGGGATAAAGGAAGGGGGAGGGAGGGAGGAGAGAACGACAACAAAACTCAAGGAATAAAAAAGGAAAGGGGATGGAGAAAGAAGGGAGGGGGCTGATGATGGGAGGGAGAAGAGATAAGGGAGGGAGAAAGGGGCGATGGAAGGGGGAGGGAGGGAGGGAGAAGAGAATGACAACAAAATTCAAGAAATAAAAAAAAAAGGAAAAGGGATAGAGACAGAAGGAAGAGAGGAGAGAAGAGAAAAGAGATAGAGAGAAGGAGAGAAGGGGTAGGTAGTGACGAGAAGAGAAGGACAACAAGACTCAAGGGAAAAAGAAGGGAGATAGAGAGAGAGTAGGGAAGGGGGAGGCAGGGAGGAAAGCAGGGAGGGCCACAAAACTGTAGACCAAAAAAAGAGTAAGAGAGGCAGGGGAAGAGGGAAGGGAGAGGCAGGGGGAATGGTAATAAAACTGGAGAGAAAAAAAGGGGGAGACAGAGAGGGAGATGATGAGGGAAACTGAAAGGGAGAACGAACTGGTGAATAAAACTGGAGAGAGAGAGAGAGAGAGAGAGAGAAAGAGAGAAAGAGAGAGAGAGAGAGAGAGAGAGAGAGAGAGAGAGAGAGAGAGAGAGACTGATAGATAGATCAATAGATAGACATGTAGATTGATAGATCAACAGAGTTAGAGAGAGATTGACCGATTAGGTAGGTATGTAGGCAGGTAGGTAGACAGGTAGGTGAGTAAGTAGGTAGACAGGTAGGTGAGTAAGTAGGTAGACAGGTAGGTGAGTAAGTAGGTAGACAGGTAGGTGAGTAAGTAGGTAGATAGGTAAGTGAGTAAGTAGGTAGGTAGATAGGTAAGTGAGTAAGTAGGTAGGTAGACAGGTAGGTGAGTAAGTAGGTAGGTAGATAGGTAAGTGAATAAGTAGGTAGGTAGATTGATAGAGGGAGGGGGGAGAAGAGAGAGAGAAAAAAAGGACACAGACTACCGACGTAAGAAAAGCTCCCTCAGGGTGTATAGCAGCGAGGGAGAGGGACTGACAGAGAGGCCGAGTGGCTCTCCCTTTCACAAAGATAAGAACTGCAATAAAAATGGCAATAAATTCATATCTGTCGCAAATCTTCGAGTGAAGGGGGTAAAGGGAAGGGGGGAGGGGGGAGGTAGGAAGGGGATACACCTGATATTTGAGATGGAAATATCAGAGTTTAAGTTAACTCGGTCTCTCTCCGTCTCTCTCTCTTATTCATTGCTTCTCTCTCCCCACATCTCTCCTTTCTATTTTCCCCCTTTCTCTCTTTCTCTATCTCTCTCTCTCTCTCTCTCTCTCTCTCTCTCTCTCTCTCTCTCTCTCTCTCTCTCTCTCTCTCTCTCTCTCAAACACATTCATTGCTTCTCTCTCCTTTCTATTTCCTCCCCTCTCCTCTTTACCTCCCTCCTCTTCTATCATTTCTCTCTCTCACCATAAATCTCTTTTTTCCCTTCTCTCCCAGTCTCTCCTCTCTTTCCGGATAGCCTTCAGCGGATCTCCCCCCCCCCATTTCCCTTTTTTTCTCAAGACACGTATAAGAACAACACCTTCCTCCCGCCCGCGCGCCCACCCCCACCCACCCACCCACCTGCCCTGACGAAACCCATTACCATCATTCTTCTACTCCCTTCGCCCTGTAGCCCCCTGCTCCGGGCCCTGAACCCTATAGCACCCTCTCGATAGTTTTCTCCTTCTATAGACTCTCTCGATCCCATTATAAAGAGAAAGGGAAGGAGAAGAAGAAGAAAAGGAAGGCGGAAATAAGAGGAGTTCTTCGCTACAGTCTCGATCTCATTATAGAGAAAGAAAGAAAGAAAGAAAGAAGAAAAGAAGAAGAAAAGAAGAAGAAAAGAAGAAGAAAAAGGAAGTTCGTTTCCACACTTTCTCGAACCTAATATAAAGAAAAGAAAAATAAGAAAGAAAAAAATGAGAACAAAAGAAGGAAAGAAAGAAAAGTATTTCCCTTTTACCTCCTCACTTATATTCCACAAAATTCCAGAAGCTCCCCATTCCACCAGCCGTTTCCTCCATCCCTTTCGCGAGCTCCCCATCTCCCCTCCTCTAACGCTCCCCGCTTTTACTACCCTCATACACACCCTAAGTTCCGCATACGCCCACAAACTCGCCAGTTCCCCCCGTAGCTAACTCTACACTCTTCTACTCCCCCCCCCCCCCATACTCCCTCACAACCCTACAGACAACCTACTAACCACTCCAATGCCTCCACACCTAGACCCACGCCTCCACGTAACCCACTAACACTCACGTCACTTCCCCACTCCCCCACCACCCACCACTTGGCCACTCTCCTAACCTCCACCACTTCCCCACTCCCCCATCCTCCACCACTTTCCCATTCCCCCCACCCCCACCACTTCCCACTCCCCCCAACCTCCACCACTTCGCACTCCTCCCAACCTCCACCACTTCCCCACTCCCCAACCTCTACCACTTCCCCATTCCCCCAACCTCCACCACTTCCCCCACTCCCCATCCTCCACCACTTTCCCATTCCCCCAACCCCCACCACTTCCCACTCCCCCAACCTCCACCACTTCCCACTCCTCCCAACCTCCACCACTTCCCCACTCCCCTAACCTCTACCACTTCCCCATTCCCCCACTCCCACCACTTCCCCACTCTCCCAACCTCCACCACTTCCCCAACCCCCACCACTTCCCTACTCCCCCACTCCCCCAACCTCCACCACTTCCCATCCCCCCACCCCCACCACTTCCCCACTCCCCCCAACCCTACTACTTTCCAAATACCGTTCAT
>NC_091563.1:16092958-16100458 GCF_042767895.1 Penaeus vannamei
ATCATTATGCAAGAGGAGATGGAGAAAGGAGGTGGTTGATGGATAGATGGAATTGAGAGAGTTTGGTAGAAAGAGAGAAGAGAATGAGAGAGAGGGGGAGGGGAAGGCAGAGGGAGAGGGAGTGGAGAAGGAGGGAGGGAGGGAGAAATAGAGAGAGAGAGAGAGAGAGAGATGAGAGAGAGAGAGAGAGAGAGAGAGAGAGAGAGAGAGATGAGAGAGAGAGAGAGAGAGAGAGCGAATAAGAGAGAGAGAGAGAGACAGCGGGCGGTGCTCGTCTTTCGTAGGAGAGAAAGAGAGAGAGAGGGATAAGGAAGGTAGGAAGGATGGAAGGAGAGGAGAGAGAGAGAGAGAGAGAGAGAGAGAGAGGAGAGAGAGAGAGAGAGAGAGAGAGAGAGAGAGAGAGAGAGAGAGAGAGAGAGAGAGAGAGATGAGAGAGAGCGAATAAAGAGAAAGAGAGAGAGAGAGAGATGGATAGATACAGAGAGATGAATATATATATATATATATATATATATATATATATATATATGTATATATATATATATATAATATATATATATATATATTTCTATATATATATATATATATATGGATAGATAAAGAGAAAGAGATGGCTAGATAGACAGAGAGAAAGAGATGGATAGATAGATAGATAGAGAGAGAGAGGGAGAGAGAGAAAGACAGACGGAGAGACACGGAGAGGGAGAGGGAGAGGGAGAGGGAGAGGCACAGGCAGAGGGAGAGGGAGAGAGAGAAAGAGATGGATAGATAAATAGAGATAGGGATAGAGATAGATAGATAGATAGATAGATAGATAGATAGATAGAGAGAGAGAGAGAAAGATATGGATAGATAGAGAGAGAGAGAAAGATATGGATAGATAGATAGAGAGAGAAAGAAATGGATAGATAGATAGATAGATAGATACGTGACGAGAAGTAAAGGAAAATGGATAAACTTGGACGAACAAAATCTGTGATGTATACAAGGTTTCGGACACGGGGGGAAATCTCATAATATGCAAATATTTTGAAGTTGGGACGTTCTTACATACATTTTCCCTGTCGAATAATGTTATTGGTGTTTCTGTTCTCACCCGAAGCGCTCACAACGTAGCAAACAGTTAAAACCTTTCAAATGGCCCTAGTAATTGTGGCAAGAACAGTTCAGGCGAGAGTTCACAAAATAATGTTAATATTTGCTCTTGTTCACCTTCTCCTCTTGTTAATGTTAATCTTTGCTCTTGTTCACCTTCTCCTCTTGTTGATGTTAATCTTTACTCTTGTTCACCTTCTCCTCTTGTTGGTGTTAATCTTTGCTCTTGTTCACCTTCTCCTCTTGTTGATGTTAATCTTAAGTCTTGTTCACCTCCTCTTGTTGGTGTTGATAATGTTCTTGTCGAATGGGAGTGTAGTTTTGGGCTCGCTGTAACTGTGATCTTCACTATCATAGAGATAATAATACACTTTTCGCTCTAGTTGTTTTTGTTTGTGTTCTCGCGTTTATTTACATTCTTTTGTTTTCTTTTCTCATTCTCTTTCGTCTTTTCATTTTTACTAATCTATCTATTCTTATTTCTATCTAATTTTGCTGTTGCTACAGCAGTTAATTATCTCATATATCTTTATTAAACCCCATTTTTTCTCGTCATTAATTAATGCTTGATGGTATAAGAATTAACAAAAACGTAATGATACTCTCAATATAATTGCTAATTTGGGATTACATTACTTTTTCAGCATTACCTAATGATATAGAATTAATGACTTTTTTATCATAATAATCATTACTAATCATAATTACCAATTAGAAAGCAGTTTGCGATCAGCTGTTCAGTAGTTGGGTGATTAATTTGGTGAATACTTGTTAATAATAAGTGGTAACTCGTTTACGTGTTATTACCAAAGTGAAGAGTGATTAGTCAGTGAATCGTGAAGGCTGGTGATTAGTCGTTGTTTTCGGAGGCTGGCGATTGGTCAATAAAGTTGAGAGATTAACGATTGGTCTGTGACGTTTGGGAGGTTTGGGATTGGCCAATAATGTCGTTTATTTTTGATAAGCAAAAAAATAATAATAATAAATAAAAAAATAAATAGATAAATAAATAAATAAATTCTGCGTTAGTCAACCACTTCCTAACTACCGATGAATTAAAACAAAAAATAACAAATAAAAAAGTAAGCCTACAATTTCTGAAGACTACTGATTCGCCCAAAAAATATATATATTTTTTTTAACTTTCTCGGGGTTCATGATTGGCCTTCAGTTATTCCTCCTCCAATCACTGCTTCGCTATACCTTCATTCCTATACATTGATTGGATCAACGCATCAGCTGATTTAAGAATCGAAGCTAGACACGGCGTCTGTGATAATCAGATTGCAAATTCGATGCAGGAGACAGATGCAATATGAGAGGAGAGGGGGAAGGGGAAGCGAAGGGGAAATGGGGTGCAAGGGGGAATAATGGGGAGGGGGAGAAAGATAGATTGTAAAAAGGGGGATTGAAAGGGGGAGGGGAGGGGAGGGGAGGGGAGGGGAGGGGGAGGGTAGGGGAGGGGGAAGGGTGCAATGATGGGGAGGGGGGTTCATAGGGAGGGGAGGGGAAAGGGATTAATAGGAAGGGGAGTGAGGAGAATGTAGGGAGGAGGCCTAATAGGGAAGGGAGAGGGAAGAGGAGGAAGGGGGAGTTCAAGAAGGACATTAACAGGGAGGGAGAAGGAGGAAGGGGGTTGCAGGGAGGGGGTTAATAGAACCAGGGAGAGGGAGGGAGGGAGGGAAGAAACGGCGCGAATCCGTGATTTTCGAGTAATTAAAAGGAATCGCCTCAAGGAATTTCACTGATGAAAACTGGTTATCTCCAATTGAATTAATAATAACGAGACACTTTAATTAAATTTTAGAGATATTGATATGGCCGTAGTCGAGCCAAGCCAGACAGGGAGATGGGGGAGAGAAGGGAGGAGTGGGGGGGTGGGGGGGCAGGGCAGAGAGACAGAGGTAAGGGAGGGGGTAAGGGAGAGAGAGGAAGGAGGGGGTAAGGGAGAGAGAGGAAAGAGGGGGTAAAGGAGAGAGAGGAAGGAAGGGGTGGGGGGGAGAAAGTGAGAAATTAAGGAAGAATTGGGGTAAGGATAAGGAAGACAATGAGACGAGAGAAAGGGAAGGGAAAAGAAGTAGAAAGAGGGAAAGAGAAAGGAAGAAGAAGGGAGCGGCTAGAGAAATAAAAAAGGGACTGGGGAAGGGGAAGAGAGAAGAGGGAGATGAATAAGGTGAGGAAAGTGTGGGAAAAGGAGAGAGAAAAAAATACAAGGGAGAGAAGAAGAAGAAGAGGAGAAATAAGAGAAAAAGGTATGCCGGTGTGTGTGGGTGTGCGTGTATATGCGCGCGCAATATACGAAAGCATAACAAGGCATAATCGTTAAGAAAACCGATACCAAATGAGGCAATATATAATGACTGCCAACTTGCTTCTGATTGGTCAATTCAAAGACACATGAAAATGCTTGTTCTTTCCTTACAGACACTGCTTTTGACTGTTTAGAATTAAATAGTTTCTTTAAACAATCTCCTTTTACTTTTCACTTTACGTAATCTATTTCTTTCGACATTACGTAATACGGGAATAAAAAGACGAAAGAAAAATGCATGAAAGAAGAAGCAGCAAAAGGTACTAATTAAAGATCACAAGAACTCACTCTTTTCTTGAACTCAACTTTTTTTCCAAGGCTGTTTCATCTTTTCTTTTCTTTTTTTTCTTTTTCTTTTTTTTTTTTTTTACTTTATATACATTTTACATATATTCACATTATATTGTTGATATACGCTTAAATTCGTACCTCAACGTAAGTTCCCGATCAATACCACTGGTACCAAGAATATATAATAACATTTTCTTCTCTCTTCATCTCCTGTTTCTTTATAATCCCTCTTCTTTATCTTATTCCCTTACGCTTCTTGCTTCTCTATCTATCACATTGTAATTTTTTTCTCTTTATCTTATTATTATTCTCTCCTTCTCCTCTTTAATCGTCTTTCGATCTCCCTCTCCTTCTCCCTCCCTTTTCTTTTCTTTCTCCCTCCCCTATAACCCTCTCCCTCTCATTATCTCTCTCCCTCTCCCTCTCCTTCCCCCTCTCTCCTCTCCCTTTTCCTTCCTTCCTTATCCCTCACTCTCTCTTTCTCTCCTACGAAAGACGAGCACCACCCGTCTCTCTCCCTCCCTCCCTCCCTCTCTCTCTCTCTCTCTCTCTCTCTCTCTCCTCTCTCTCCTCTCTCTCTCTCTCTCTCTCTCTCTCTCCTCTCTCTCTCTCTCTCTCTCTCTCTCTCTCTCTCTCTCTCTCTCTCTCGATCTTAGGAATGCAAAGTACTCGAAACGTTTAGCATATCTTTGCGAAAGTTGACAAACGTTCCAGCTGCTGCTTCTGTCTGGCTGTCTTTATTGTGTGAGAAAACGGCCCCTTTGTTTGAGGGAAAACTATGTTATACTATATTATGTGATGAAGATGGGTGAACATTTCGTAGGTGTGGGTCCAAACGAGACTAAAAAAAAGAAAAAGAAAGAAAGAAAGAACGATAGAAATGAAGGATTAGAGGAGAGGGGGGTATTCTAGTCATTTTAAAATGAATAAAGTAAAAGATACAAAGATGTGTGAATATAAAGATATGACTCGAGATCATACGAATATAAATATGGTAGAAAAATGTGATATGAACAGAAGCAATGAAAATAGCAATGATAGTGACAATGAAAGTAATAACAATAATGAAACCAACAACAGCATAATAACAACATAAATGGTAAAAAAACAACATTGATAAGGTAATAACAATAATGCAACCATCGACAACACAATAATAATATTATGAATAATATCAACACTAATGACAATAACGATAATGGAAGTTATAACAAAACCACCGCCAAACAAAAACATAATAATAATATGAAGAACAACAACAATAACAACAACGATAACGATAGTCATGGCAATATCATCCCTAACACCAACACAATAAGAATGTGAAGTATAACAACAATAATAGGTTATGAAATTTATAACATTACCACCAACAACAACTCAATGAGAATAACAATACGAACGATACGACCAACAACAACAACTACAACAACAATGGCACTAATAACTATATATCCACCACAACCAACAACAATAATAACGATAATGCAAATAACAGCCAAAAACAAGAAAAGATGAGAGATAGAAGAGAGGGAGAAGAAGGGAAGAAAATAGAGAAATAAAGGAAAGGGGGGAGAGAAAGGAAGAGAGAGAGAGGGACCAAAAGGAGAGGAAGATAACAATGATAACCCTAACGACACTGACAAGATGCACATGAACCTCCTTAAACTACAGTCATTCGAGACACAAAACTCCATGTGAATTAATGATCCCTTTCGAAGTCGACGCATATATATCATGGAAGAGACGGGGGCTGAAAAATGAACCAACTTCGTATGTGGAAAAAAGGGGAAAGAATAAAAAAGAAGACGAGAAAAGAGAGAGAGAAAAAGGGGTGAATAGATAACGGTGAATGAACACGAGACGAGCTTAGCAGTTTATATCCTTCTCTGGCGAAGAATTGTAGGTGCAGAGTTGTGGTGGTGGTGATGACGATGGTGATGATGATAGCGATTTTTTTTTTCATTTTTCTCTGTCCTCTTTTTTATCTACCTTTTTATTCTTTCCTCTTATTTTTTCTGTGTCTCGCCCTCCCTAGTCTGGATATCCCCCCCTTCTCTAACTCTCACCTTGTTCCCTCAATTCACACACACACACACAAACACACGCGCGCGCGCGCGCGCGCACACACACACACACAGAACACAAAAACAAACAGTAAACAAGTACGTATCTACTAATCATAATACTAAAAATATACCTTAATAACCCGGGAAAAGATAAACAGACTTCTTTATCCTACCCCTCCCTTCCTCCCTCCCTCCTTCCCTTTGTACCTGGCCCTCTTCCTCCTCTACCACCTCCTTCCCTCCCTCCCTCCCTCTTCCTTTTCTACTCCTCCCTCCCTCCCTCCTCCTTCTCTGCTCCTCTCTCCCTCCCTCCCTCTTCTTTCTCCACACCTCCCTCCTTCCCTTTCTACGTGACCCTCTTCCTATTCTAGCCCCCCCTCCCTACCCTCAGATGCTGACCCCCACCCCCCACGCTCCCTTCCAGCACGGAATAATCTCTTTATCTATCGTTAACGACCTTAACCATCCACATATGTACACTATCCCCCTCCCCTCCCGCACTCTCCATTCTCTATCCCCTTAATCCGTCCCCGAGTCTCTTTCTCTCCCTCTCATTGTCTCCTCTTACTTCCGTTCCTCTTTTCTCGACTTCCCTACGGTCTTCCATCCTCTTTCCTTCCTCCCTTACCCTATTCTTATCCCCTTGCTTCTTCCTTTATGCTCGCTCTCTAGACTCCTTACCATCACTCCCCCTCTCTGTATCTCCCCCACTAACCACCTCCCAACTTCCCCATTCCCATATCCCCCTACCCCACATTCCCCTTCTCTCCCAATTCCCTACCCTCTCCCCCTCCATCCCCAAACGACTCCCTTATCCCTCCCTCCCGTACCCTCAATCCCCTTCCCCCAACCCCCTCCTCCCCTATTCACCCCCTCCCTTTCTGAAATCAAATCCCTCCCCATCCCCTCCCCCGCCCCTTCCTCCTGTCATCCCCCCACCTCCCCACCCCCCTTAAATCTCTAATTACCTGTTAATTCTCAGCCTTCCGTCCCCTCTACAGAGAGATCTCCCCCAGATGTGCTTTTCCTGCCCCGTTCAGCTGCCTGGCGCGGGGGGGTGGGGGTGGGGGGGGGGGCGGCCGGAAGGAGCTCAAGAACAGCTGGTCCCGTGTTCGCGCCCCCTTGTGTTTCCTTTGTTTTTGTTTGTTTTGTGTGTGAGAGAGGGGGGGGCTCACTTAATTTTGGGATCTTAATTTTTAGCTTTTCTTTGTTTGTTTTGTCTTTTTTTTTGAGAGAGAGAGAGAGAGATAGATAGATAAATAGATAGATAGATAGATAGATAGATAGAGAGAGAGAGAGAGAGAGAGAGAGAGAGAGAGAGAGAGAGAGAGAGAGAGAGAGAGAGAGAGAGAGAAAGAGAAACAGAGAGAAAAATAGAGAGAGAGAGAGAGAGAGAGAGAGAGAGAGAGAGAGAGAGAGAGAGAGAGAGAGAGAGAGAGAGAGAGAGAATGAGAAACAGAGAGAAACATAGAGAGAGAGAGAGAGAGAGAGAGAGAAAGAAAGAAAGAAAGAAAGAAAGAAAGAAAGAAAGAAAGAAGAGAGAGAGAGAGAGGAGAGAGAGGGAGAGAGAGAGAGAAAGAGAGAGAGAGAGAGAGAGAAAGAGAGAGAGAGAGAGAGAGAGAGAGAGAGAGAGAGAGAGAGAGAAAGAGAGAGAGAGAGAGAGAGAGAGAGAGAGAGAGAGAGAGAGAGAGAGAGAGAGAGAGAGAGAGAGAGAGAGAGAGAGAGAGAGAGAGA
>NC_091563.1:16102958-16107958 GCF_042767895.1 Penaeus vannamei
CTCTCTCTCTCTCTCTCTCTCTCTGAGTGTGTGTGTGTGTGTGTGTGTGTGTGTGTGTGTGTGTGTGTGTGTGTGTGTGTGTGTGTGTGTGTGTGTGTGTGTGTGTGTGTGTGTGTGTGTGTGTGTACATGTGTGTGTGTTTGAATACATATGCGTCCGTACATGTGTACCCGTGAACCTGAGTTAACCATCTCGAAAATCTCCCTCCCACCTTTCCTCTCAACATCATTCCCTCCTCTCCCTCCCTCCCTCCCACCTACCCTCTCTCTCTTACACCCACCATCCTCCCTCCCACGCTCCTACCTTCCCTCCCTCCCTCGCTCCCTCCCACCTCTCCTCCCCTTCCTTCCTCCCTCCCTTCCACCTCTCCTCCTCCCTCCCACCTCTCCTCCCTCCCTCGCTCCCACCTTCCCTCCCTCCCTTCCACCTCTCCTCCCTCCCTCCCACCTTCCCTCCTTCCCTCCCTTCCACCTCTCCTCCCTCCCTCCCTTTCCTCTTTCCATCCGTCATATAATCAGGAGCTCCTTCCCTCCTTCCTCTCAATATCCTGCGAAGGGCAACTCACCAGGTCTTGATGGAGTCTGTTCCTATCGCGCGGCTGGCGAAGGATTTTATCTATTTATTTGTCTCTGTCTATCTATCTATCTATCTATCTGTTTGTCTATATAAGTATCTAACTATTCATCTATCGAACTAATTACTTATCTACTCATATATCCATTCATTTATATATTTACTCATAATTTTTTCCTTTTTTAAAATCATATATTCATTCATATATCTATTTACTCATATTTTTCATCTTTTATAAAGTAGGAGGAAAATGTCATCCTCATTTTTTTTATATATTTCTTCACCTTTCCCTAACCCAATCCCTTTAAAAATGAGAGAGACAAAAAAAAAAAAAAAAAAAAAATGCTTCACAGTCATTCAACCCAAATCGCGATGAATGTATTCGTTTAAATAATATTCCAAATAGGCCTACCTGCCAAACGGCCGAGGGAGGGAACGATATATAGGCCTTTCCGATTACAACAATAACAGTAACAACAAATAACACCAACAAAAATAGGATGAACAGAAAAAAATAGTATAATTCAACAAAGACACAAAATATCAACCGAAAAAACTGTATAATTCACAAAAAACAACAGTAACAATAACAGAAAAAACAGTATGAAAATAAAAACAAAAATATTATATTCACAATGTATGACACCAAACGACGAACAGTCAACCCACTGAATATTCTTAATTAAATATGCGAAAAAAACAAGCGAAAATCGTTACGAAGAAGAACGGCAATAATGAAGGAGAAAAGGGAGAAACATAAAAAAAAGAAAAGACATGACAGAAAGATAGAAATGAATAAATAGAGTAAAAGAAAGAAAGAAATAGAGAAGTAAAAGAAGAAAAAAATAGCGTTTCACCCACCAGGCACGAGAAAATTCCCAGAAAAGAATGAGGAAAAGGAAGGAAAAGAACACCAACAATGAGAGCCTTGAAGAAAGAGAACAATGAAAAAGCGAGAAGACGAAAGAGAACAACAATTAAATGCTGTAATAATTAAAGAGAAACTCAACTGATGTCCATTTTCAAGGAGCAAGTACAGAGGCCAAAGATGAATACCAGATAACGGATAAATATAGTAATTAAAAGAAGAAGAAGAAGAAGAGAAAAGAAGCAGAAGTAAAAGAATGAGGAGAGGGAAAAGAAGGAAAAAGAAAAAGAAAATGAAAATGACAATGGAAAGTACAAGAAAAAAGAAAAAAGGAGAAGAAAGAAGAAGAAGATAGCATAAAGGTAGACTCATCTCTATTAAAAACAAAGAAAATTTTAACATGACGACGAAGACGGAGGATCAATGCAAGCCGAAGACACAACAGAAGCCAATAAAGAAATCTAAAAAGTAAATTCAATCAATAATTCAATCAATCATTTTGGAAAGACGAAATTAAAACCAATACCAATAATAGTTTTTAAAAAAGTCAAGATCCAAACAAATCTTATTATTTATTATACTAGAAAACATCGAAATCAAAACAAAGCCAATCAATTAATTTTCAAAAATGTCGAATCAAAACAAACCCTAAAAATCTACTCCCAAAAAAATCGCAATTAAAACCCTATTTTTACCCCCCCCCCAAAAAAAAAAAAAAAACGTTTACCATTAAGTCAAACCAAACCTTTTTTTAAACCCTATCATTTGCCTTTTAAAGTCCAAACAAACCCAATCATTTATTTTAAAAACAGCATCGCAATCAAAACAAACCCTAGCATTAATCAATCATTAAAGAAAAACATATCATTAATCATCGTAAATCATCGAAACCAAACCAAACCTTCGTGTTTATCTTGAAAAAATAACAACAATGAAACCAAAACAAACCCTCTTGTTTATCTTGAAAAAAAACATCGAAACCCAAAGAAACCCTCGTATTCATCTTTTAAAAAATGAAACCAAAACAAACCCTCGTCATTATCTTGAAAAAAAATCCTCGAAAAGAACATCGGAGGCAAAACAAATCCTCGTATTTATCTAAAAAATCCCCGAAGCCAGACCAAACCCTCTACTCCAACCCCTTCAGCACCCGAAACGAATCCAAACTCCGCCCACTCACCAGGCATGATAGACACCGTCTTGAGCGCCCTCAGGACACGGAAGGTCCGAAGTCCCGCGAGATTCCCCAGCTGGACGTCCATATCGCCCAGCTCTATGACGGTGGTGACGTAGCCGGACACAATCACCACGAAGTCCAGCCAATTCCACGGGTTGCGTAGGTATGTGTACTTGTTCAGGATGAAGCCCTTGGCCACTGTCTTGATCATCATCTCCGCCGAGTAGATCGCCAAGAACATATACCTGACGGAGGGGAAGAAGAAGGAGAGGTGGTTAATTATGTGCATTATCGTTTACTAATATTATTATTCTGTCAGAATGGTTTTAGTGGGGGGGAGATTATGATGATGATGATGGTGATGATGATTATGATGATGATGATGATGATGATGATGATGATAATGATGATGATGAGGATGAGGATGATGATGATGGTGGAAAAAATGATAATAAACATCTATACAAGCGGTTCCCAACTTTATTTCATTCTGTGATCCCGACTAATATATAATCTCCAAGGTCCCATTCAATGCCAGTCATCTTTTCAGATTCGATTATCATGTATTATGAATAGTGTAATGGTGTTGATTGCTATAGGATAAGAACACTTTAGGGAAATATTCCAATTCATTGATATACAAGAGTTAACTGTATATAGGTATTGTAGGTGAGATAATATTAGTTCGTTTCGACGTCATAATTTTCATATTGCTCCATGACCTCCCACAAAGTACCCTGTCACCCCCGTGGGAGTTATGGCCCCCTGGTTGGGAACCACTGATCTATACCATTAATTCTGGTTTTGTTTTATATCAGAGTGTATGGTCCCAATATACGAACATAAAATAAAAATGATAATTACAAAACGTTTCCTTTCATGTTTGACTTTATGTGTACGTGTTTGTGGAGCAGGTTGCGAGAGAGAAGAGAGAGTGATGATGCAGGAGGGACTCAAAGACAATGAAGGTGATAAATAGGGGGAAGGTGGTTCTCCTGAGTGTGCGCGCACACACACACACACACACACACACACACACACACACACACACACACACACACACATATATATATATATATATATATATATATATATATATATATATATATATATATATCCATACACACATTATCATTTATCTATATGTGTGTTTGTACAGTGTAATCTAACTGTTATACAATTATACACAATTATCAAAATAATAATCAAAATAACAAAAAAGTAATTCTACTAAAGCTAACAATGGCACAGCCAATACTAACAATGTTAATAATGCAATCGCTCATAAAGATCAGGCAGACGACAAAATACCGCGAGTACTCAAAAACCAGGATCTACTTCCGTCGGCGAACACCTCCTCCTCCTCCGCCCCCCCCTCCCCCCTCGCCTCCCAAAGGCGTCTCCGGATCCTCCACCTTCACAATTTCCCGGAAAGACGAGCCGGTATCGAGAAGGAGAATCCCATTCATTATTCATCACTTCCTCGCGATCCACAAACACCTCGGCTCATCACACGCCAAGCCCTCTGCCCCGAGTGATGCGGGAGGTTACTTGAACGCACGCACGCACGCACATTATTACATTTTCTGGTGTGTTGACCCGTCCGAGCCCGTGCGTCCGCCTTTCTGTCTGCCCGACCCGCCTGCCTGCCTGCCTTCCCCCTCCTACTTCCCGTCCTCCTCCTCCTCTTCCTCTTCTACTTATTTCGCTTCCTCCTCCTCCTCTATTTCTACTTCTTCTACTTCCTCCTCCTCCTCTTCTATTTCTACTTCTTCCTCTGTTATGTCTACTTCCTCCTCCTCCTCCTCTTCTATTTCTACTTCTTCCTCCTCCTCTTTAATTTCTACTTCTTCCTCCTCATCTTCTATTTCTTCTTCCTCCTCTTCTATTTCTACTTCCTCCTCTTCCTGCTCCTCCACCTCTTCCTAGTTTTACTTCTTCCTGCTCCTCCTCCTCCCCTTCTATTTCTCCTACTCCCTCCTCTTCCATTTCTACTTCTTCCTCTTCCTCTATTTCTCCTACTTCCTCCTGCTCCTCTTCGTCCTCCTCCTTCGCCTGTGCGGAAATATTGACAAAGCCCTCGACGCCCAAGCCAGTAATTTCACTTGCGGTTGCTCCTCCTCCGACCCGGGCGACCGAGCCGACGCGATCACACCAGCGTCAACATGTCTCCCTCGCTGTCTCTCTGTCTCGCTCTCTTTCGCTTTTCCCGTCCGTCTCTTCCCTGCTTTTACCCTCTCAGGACAGGCGTTGATATGCTATTGGTATGTGTGTGGCGAGGACGTCACGTACGCCGGCACTTTCGATCTGAACCCGCGGCTCGGAGCTTCGAATCACGCCCGCGAAGCATCAGCGCACATTGCTTTTCCCGGAACCCGTTCG
>NC_091563.1:16115458-16120458 GCF_042767895.1 Penaeus vannamei
ATATAATCGTAATTATTATGATTATGATTATTATCATTATTATGGTTATCATTATCCTTATTATGATTATTATTGCCAGTATCCTAATCATCTTTACTATGATTATTAATATCATTATCATTATTATCATCACAATCATTATATCATCACAATCATTATTATCATCATTACAACAACTATCATCACCATAATCAAACGTAGTATTCAGTAGTATGATAATAACACAAAGATAACAACAGCAACGTATATCAACAACAAAAAAACTACAATGAAGAAAGGACAAATAGAACAAACGCAAAGAGCAATGTGCCGACACCACCGAAAAGATAATCATAAAAGCAATTAGGCAAAAGAGTTCATGACAGTACGATCCCGACCCGGGCAGGAATCGCGGAGTCATGCAAGTGAGGCGGCGAATGCTAACACGAAGTGGTGTTGATGTAGACAATGCATGACAGCGACTGACTATGCCTGACGGTGGTTGACTATGAAAGGCGGTTATGTCTGACGTCGGATGACTATGCCTGACGGTGGTTGACTATGAATGGCGGCTATGTCTGACGGCGGATGACTATGCCTGACGGTAGCTGACTATGCCTGACGCTGGCTGGCTATGTCTAACGGTGGGGGACTATGCTTGACAGTTTCTGACTATTCCCGACGGTTTCTGACTATGTCTGACGATGGGTGACTATGTTTTGCGGTGTCTGACTACGCCTGGCGATAAAGACAATGTGGCGGTGCCTTAATATGTCTGACAGTATCTAACTATGCCTGACAATGCCTGACGGTGCTTTCCTTTGCCCGAAAATGCCTGACGGTACGAGGCATTAAGCTTGCCTGGCGTTAGATATCTGGAGGGTGAAGGAGTACGGAAGGGGGGATGGGGGTGAAGGGGAGAGGAAGGTAAAAGGGTGAGGGTGAGGTAAGAATGACCAGTGACTTGGCATGAACTGGTACTTTTTTTTATTCGCTCTCTTTTCTCCTCTTCTCTCCTCTCTCCTTTTTCTGCCTCTTCTCTCTCCCTTTCCCGGCGCTTCACTCCCCCTCCCCCTACCCACCACTCTCTCCTTGGCCAACTCCCCTCCCTTTCCCCCTTTCCTAGCGCCACCTACCCTCCCCCCTTCAGCTACACCTCACTACCCCACTCCCTCTTCCTCCCCCTCCCCCTCTACTCCCCAACACTCCCCCTCCTACCCCCCCTCCGTGCAACAGCGTGCCCGTCTCGTCAATGGTTCGATCCCAAAGTCTTACATAAACTAAAGGTATTGACACAGAGAGAAAAAAAGAAAGAAAAAAATTCTCACCGATTCATTTGAGTCACGGAAGAGTATTCGTAAGGGGGGAGCGGGGGGGGGGGGGAGAGGGGGAAGGGAAGGGACAGGGTAGAAAGAGGGGGGGATAGGGAGAGGTGAGGGGGGGAGGAGGGCGAAGGGTAGAGAGAGGTGGGGGAAGGAGGGCGAAGGGTAGAGAGAGGTGAGGGAGGTGGGAGGACAGAGAGAGGAACCACCCTCACGCAAGGCAAAAAAAAAAAAAAAAAGGAAGAAAAAAGAAGTAAAAAATAAAAAGACTTCCTCGGATACGGTGTAAGTGTGGTGAAAAAGGAATGAAGGTGTGACACGTAAGCCCACAAGCGGACAATAAGCGACGCAACAGAACGGATTACACTCGGTCCGTCTCAGCCAGAAAATGCAATTCAATCGACGAGCAAAAGAGGCCGTCAACTGGCAACTGACCAAGACGACATGACGTGACTCTTTGCAGCTGTTTACGGCTGTTTGCGACGGTTTGCGAATATCGACCAATATTTCAGATTGTTTGAAATGTTATGACTGTTTGCGACTAGTTATGACTATCTGAGAGTAGTTATGACTATTTGCGACTACTTATGACTGTTTGAGAGTAGTTATGACTGCGACTAGTTGTGACTGTTTGCGACTAGTTATGACTGTTTGTGACTATTTGCGACTAGTTATGACTGTTTGCGACTAGTTATGACTATTTGCGACTACTTATGACTGTTTGAGAGTAGTTATGACTGTTTGCGACTAGTTATGACTATTTGCGACTAGTTATGACTGTTTGCGACTAGTTATGACTGTTTGCGACTAGTTATGACTTTTTGTGACTATTTGCGACTAGTTATGACTGTTTGCGACTAGTTATGACTATTTGCGACTACTTATGACTGTTTGAGAGTAGGTGTGATTGTTTACGACTAGTTATGACTGTTTGCGACTAGTTATGACTATTTGCGACTACTTATGACTGTTTGAGAGTAGGTGTGACTGTTTGCGACTAGTTGTGACTGTTTGCGACTAGTTATGATTGTTTGCGACTAGTTATGACTATTTGCGACTAGTTATGACTGTTTGCTACTAGTTATGACTATTTGCGACTAGTTATGACTGTTTGCTACTAGTTATGACTATTTGCGACTAGTTATGACTGTTTGAGAGTAGGTGTGATTGTTTACGACTAGTTATGACTGTTTGCGACTAGTTATGACTGTTTGCGACTAGTTATGACTGTTTGCGACTATTCACGACTATTTATCACTATTTGAGACTATTTTCCGACTGATTACCGCAATTTTCGATTGTTTTCGACCGTTTTCTCTCTCCCGCACACGCCCCGGCTCGGTCGCGAATGGAAAGCGAATAAGATGTTAATCACGCCCAGCTAGAGAGAAGCCTTTTTTATCCTTACGAACCAGATCCGCCTCTTCTCTCTCTCTCTCTCTCTCTCTCTCTCTCTCTCTCTCTCTCTCTCTCTCTCTCTCTCTCTCTCTCCCTTTTTTCCCCTGCAAAGCCTCGCGTCGGTGAGGGATTCTTCATTCGAGTTAATTATGAATAATGAGGAGGTCTCGCAACGAGCTGAGCTGCGAGGGAGAAGAGAACGGGGAAGAAGGAAGGAGGAGGAGGAGAGAACAAAGAGGAAGGGAGAGAACAAGAGGGGGGAAATCCCTGAGGAGAGGAGGCAGACGGACGAAGAGGGTGGGTGGAGGGGGTGGAGGAAAGATCCTTTGGGGTGAAACATGGGGTGGATTCCTTGCCTTATCTCCTTTCCCTTCCTCTGCGGTTCTCCACCCTTTCCTTTTCCCCTGTGCCTCTCTTCCCTTTCCTTTTCCTTCTTCCTTGCCCTGCGTTCTCATCCCTTTCGCCTCTCCCCTTTCCTTTCCTTCTCCCTTGCCCTGTGTTCTCTTCCCTTTTCCTTCCCTCCCCCTTGCCCTGAGTTCTCTTTCCTTTCCCTTTCCTTCTCCCTTGCCCTGCGTTCTCTTCCCTTTACCCTTCCTTCTCCCTTGCCCTGCGTTCTCTTCCCTTTCCCCTCTCCCTTGCCCTTTCCCCTACCCTTACCCCGCTAATCTCCCCCCTCAAACACCTCCCTAGCTCACCCCCTCTCCCCATCCCCCAAGAGATCCTCTGGGGTGAAACATGGCATGGATTCGTACCCGTCCAGCCAGTTTCCGAAGAAAGGGAATAGAGAGAAAGGGTAGGGAAATATAACGAGAAAGAGTAAAAGACGAGAGAGCGAGAAAATAGAAAGACATAGAGATAGAGCAAGAGAGAGAGAGAGAAGGTGGAGGGGAGAGAGAGAGGGGAGGGGGGGGGAGGAGAGGAGAGGAGAGAGAGAATTAGAAAAAAATAAGTTAGGGGATACTTCACTAAATCTCTCTTTTCTTTAACACAAATATCAATCGCACCAAATCAAGCCAAAAATCTCGCCTACCACCCCTACCCCTCAAAAAAAAAAAAAAAAAAAAAAAAAAGAAGAAAAAAAAAAAATAATACAACCGTATTTTTATAAAATCATCCACCACGCTGAACGCAGCTGTTGAACGGGGCCAGTTGCTGCAACCGGCTCTGAGTTTGGCAAGTTCCAGCTGCCTTTTTTCGCTCTCCCTTTCGCTTGACCGCTTCCTCCGGGGCCGCCGCCGCAACGATACGTTCCTCCGAGACTTTTTGTCCTCGCGCGAATAAAGAGGAACAGGAGGAACGTTCTGTCTGCGCGAATCAGGGAAGGAAGGAACGTTTTCTGTATAAACCAAGAAGTGGGGAAACGTTTTCTCTATACACCAAAAAGTGAAGGAACGTTTTCTGTTCGAACCAAGGACCAAAAGAACCTATTGGTATCTTGTGAAACAGGAAACTAAACTAGGAACAGAACACTTAAAAATAGTTCTCCACTTGTAAGATCTAGGAATTAACTAAGGAACTGGAGGGGAACCGATTCCTCGTAAGAACCAGGGAACCCGAGGCGCATTCCCGGATTCCCAGCGGCACAAGGGACTGGTCACGACCCACTTGCGTTCTGATGGCATGTCACGAGATGACGTGATATTACGGCGAAGGCTCGCGGCCAACACGTCAGTTACGGCTAAAGCGAAGACGTCATATTTTTCTGAATTTGAGTCTTTGTCTATCACGTGTCTTACGTTTCATAATCTTTAGGGTCATCTACCACAGCTATATCTTCAGACAGTATACCGTTATAACTAGTACACTATTATGGTTGAACTCGTTTTAATCTGCATAACTGGTTTCGGAATAGGAAGTGGTTTCAGTTGTTACAGCTGGTTTCAATCATTAGAGACGATTTCAGACTTTACAGGTGGTTTCGGTGGTTATAAACGGTTTAGGTTCGTTACAGATGGTTTCATTCGCCCTCACAGGTAGCCCTAGTCATCAGCACAGCCAGGTGAAGCAACGCCCAAATTCATTCCGAGGCGCACGTAGCGAGGCGCGGGGCGGGGGGAGAGAGGAAGAGGGGGAGGGGGGGGGGACACGTGAACAGGTAATTAAGCGAGGGAGCGGAACACGTAACATCACACACACACAGGTGATCATTGCCCGGCAGCTGGCCTTCACCCCCTTGTTTCTTGTCGCTTGGAACACCAGCTGTGACATCGCTCGTATTTCACCAGATGGCGTCCGAAGGTTTGGTTGGAATCGGGGGCGAGGGGTGGGTAGGGGTGAGGGGTGGCTAGGGGTGAGGGTTGC
>NC_091563.1:16135458-16145458 GCF_042767895.1 Penaeus vannamei
CCACTCCATAAGGTTCAAATTGCACTCGCACGTTGCCTACAACACTTGTGAAATACATGATACTTACAAAAAGCTGTTTAGCAGGACAGCAGGGGTAAAAAATAAGAATGACGAAAATAAAATAACAAAAAAACAACTAGGATACCAACATAAACATAAATGAAATGACACATCTTACCAGCCATTGTTTAGCGTTCTCTTGCACCACAACTTATCTTCTGTTGAATTCTGAACAATATCGTTAATTCACAATTAAGATCAAGTCAGAAAAAAATCCTTTATATCATCATGCAAACGTAGATCTTAAAAAAAAGAAAAAAATAATAAAAGTGACCGTTATTCTCTGTCTCTCTCCCCTCACTTTCTCCTTCACTTTGTTTTGCTTTCGTTTTGTCGTGAATGAATCACTGATATGAATCACGTCTCGTGTTTCGAAATGGCGAAGGATTCATAAAGAAGTTTGAAACGGGTCAAGACGCCCAATTGCTTTGTTAACATGAGAAAATATGCAACTGCAAAGTAGTGTTAGAAATTGCAGTAGTAGTAGGAACAGCATTAGCAGTGATTGTGGTACAGGAGGGAGTAGTAAAAGAGTAGTAATGTTAGTAATAGTAAGAATAGTAGTAGTGGAAGGGTAGTAGTCGTAGTAGTAGAAGAAATTGTAGTAGTAACAGTAGTAATAGTAGTAGTAATAGCAACCGCAGCAGCAGCAAAAGTAGTAAATATTAATATTGTAGAAGAAGCAGAAGGAAAACCCAAAAAAGACGAAAATATGAATATGAAGAATGAGAAGAGGCATAACAGAATAATCGAAACAAGCCGAGAGAAAACGAAATTCAAAAGAATAAGAAAATAGAAAATATTCACCAGTTTCGAAACCCTTGACGTTCATCCGCCAGAGGCTAGCTTCGCTCCGCCTCCCTCCACCCAGCAACCAATAATCAACTCATTTCAAGTCACGTCATTCCTTTTTCATGACAGAGTATGACGTCAGGGCGAAGCGTGGCGTCATACTGTAGGACTCAAACAATTAGCTTTGCTTTACGAAACTATCCGCACAACCACGAATACTTTATTCGTACAACTACTCGTACTTTGTTCGCACAACCATCTACACGTTATTCGCACTCCGACATGAGACTTCACATCTGTTGTTTCGTGTTTTCCTGTTTCCATGCTAAGAGCGAGGTAAATTGGATTAAAATTAGATCTATTCGCTTTCCCGTCGGTCAGAAAAGACATCGTAAAATAATTGAAACTATATATTTAAGCGCGTCGCAAGGGTTATCATGAAGCAATTGAATTGTGTGTGTTTCTAGCATGTGAATCCCTGTACGCATGGTGGCGCATGTGTACACGTCAGTTATACATGAGTGTAATAAATCCCGTTTTGATGCATAGCACTAGAAAACACAACGTGGAACTCATCATTTGTCTTTTGTGTAAGCGATCACAAGAGAGAAAAAACTGTTTATTCCTGAAATGAAATTGATAGTAAGCTAAAGAAGGGAATTGATAATAGATAGGCCTATGTGAATAAATACTTGCTGGGGTTCAGTTAATCTAATGTATGATTATCTTTATCAAATTGAATTAAGGGTTTTTCATAATTATGATAAGACCTGCAATAGGAATAATAAAATTTATGTCTGACAAGATTGTGAAAATAATGATGAGTAAACATGATAATGATAATGACAAGAATGATAATACTAGGAAATAGAAACGATGATAATGATAATATAGCAATAATTATGTTTAATTATGCGGTTAGTGATAATGATAATGAAACAGTATATCAGTGTGATCACTACAAAAAGCCTATATATTGCACTGCATACTAAATCTACACTTCGTGTCTATTATACTCGTAAAATAGTAGTCTGTCCTTTACTTTTTTTCAAAAAGAGAAAAAATCTTTTATAAGCATTTTCTTTTTTAAAAAGAAAATCTCTCTTTTACACATGCTCCCATAAAAAATGTTTCTTTAATGTTTTCCTTTTGAAAAATATTTTTTTGTTATTGTTTTTAAAAAGAAAAATTTTCTTTTACAAATGTTTTTTTTTTTTTCAAAATACAAATGCTTTCTCCGCCCATTGTCACGTGGTCATCCACATCTTAGTTTTCTAACCTCTGCTAACAGTATTTGTCTCGTGTATATTGTTAGCTCTTTACCTGCCACGTGTACGCTAGTCGTTGGAGAGAGAAAAAAATACAAGGAATATGGAATATGGCTTACGTGTGGATCTTCCAGAAGGTGCTGTACTCAGAGGAAGAGAGAAGAGAAAGGAAGAAAGAGAAAATAAGTGATAAAGAGAAACAGTGGAAACATGACAGCTGGAAAACATTATTAAACATTCGTTAAATGCGTTGTAATTTACGATCTCTCTCTCTAGACATTATGTTAGTTTTTATGTTATGTTTATTTTTATTTCTTGTCATTCTTCTTCTCGGCTATGAATAACAATGGTATTGCCTATTGTGATGGACTGTGCAGTGGTCAAACTCAATAACCATAAATCACACTAATAAATAACATGATATAAATAGTTAGACCGTTAGTAACAGATGGGAATACTAATAGCATGCAAAATCTGGCATACACAGGATTCAAATGGGTTTCTTGGTCGCCTTCCAGAAGCGATCGTCGGAATGAGAGAGGAGAGAAAGGGGGATAATAGAAGGGTAAACGACAAGACAAAAGGAAAACGGGAGGAAGGAAGGAAGGAATGGAGGGAGGGAGGGAGGGAGGAAGGGAAAGAGGAAGAAAAAGAGAGAGGGAAAAAAGGAAGGAAGGAGATAGGAATAAAGAATGAGGGAGAAAAGATGGAAAGGGAGATAGAGAGAAAGAAGAAAGAAATGGAAAAATACAAGAGGGGAAAACAGAAGCGAGAAAGGAAAAGCGAATAAAAAAGAGAGGAAAAAAGCATTCACTCTTACCATATTCAGAAAATTTAGAGAGAGAAAGAGAGAGAGAGAGAGAAGGAAGGTAGATATAAATAGATAAATAGATAAATAGGTAAATAGATAGATAAACAGAAGACAAGAGAGAAAAGAAACAGAAGGAAGGTAGATATAAATAGATAAACAGGTAAATAGATAGATGGATAAACAGAAGACAAGAGAGAAAATAAAGTCCCACTCCCCCAGATCTCGTCCCCAGCTCCTCTCCCTGTGCCGGCGTCCCTCCCCAATTACCCCGAGACGTCCGACTAGAATCTGTATCATAAACGAGCCAATATCATTAATTCTCCCGCCTAACGACGCTTTATTTTCTTCATTTTTCCCCTTTACTCTTTTTTTTGCAAGTGGTTAAGATGGCGGGAAGTGGCTCGTGTGTGAGGGTTTTGTGAAGGCAAAAGAGGACAGGCTTATGAGGTCTATCAAGGGGAGTTTATTTTCCCTGCAAATAGGGGAGGGGGAGGAGAAGGGAATTGGGGGGGGGGAGGAGGATGAGGGGGTGAAGGGGATGAGGAGGAAGAGAAATGTGGGGAGGAAGGAGGATGAGGAACTCGGGAAGGGAGAGGAAGAGGAGGAGAAGGGAATTAGTTGTGGAAGAAGGAGGAGGAGAAAGAGGGAAGAAGTTATAGGAGGGAAGGAAATGTCAAAGCAATAAGGAAGGATGGTCATAAAGCCGACATATGAATAGATAAATAAATATAAACCAACAGAAAGAGAGAGAGAGAGAGAGAGAGAGAGAGAGAGAGAGAGAGAGAGAGAGAGAGAGAGAGAGAGAGAGAGAGAGAGAGAGAAGTAGAGAGGGGGCGAAAGCCAGAGATAATCAGCCAGATGAAGCGAAAGTGAGAGAGAGAGAGAGAGAGAGAGAGAGAGAGAGAGAGAGAGAGAGAGAGAGAGAGAGAGAGAGAGAGAGAGAGAGAGAGAGAGAGAGAGAGAGAGAGAGAGAGAGAGAGAGAGAGAGAGAGAGAGAGAGAGAGAGAGGGCGCAGGTGGAGAAAGCGAGCAATGAAATATAAAGAGAAGAGGGTGGATATAACAAGGGAGTCGAGGGAAAAAAAGAAGAATGAAGAGACATAATTAAAGGGAGCGGAGATAAAAGGAAAATGATAATTAGCATCTTCTGAAATGAAAGGGTGGGAGATGGAGAAGGATAGATAAAGGGTGAAAGAAGGTGAGAGACTGAGAAAGAGGGAAGTAGAAGAGGAGGAGGAGGAAGGGAATGGTAGAAAGAGGTACAGAAAAGGGTGTAAAAGAGTAAAAGATGAGTGAAGGAATAGAGAAGAATGGTAAGAACAGCGAAAGAGTGATAAAGAAGAAAAAAAAGACAATAAAGAGGGTGAAGGGGAGAGGAAGGACTATAGAGAGGTGAAGAATGGGGAAGAGCAAGAGGACTGAGTGTGAGAGAAAGGAGGGAAGAGAGATAGATGAAGAGAAGTGCAATGAGAATATTAAAAAGATCGAGAGCAAGAGACATAGGGGAACCAGGCGGATAAAGAAGGAGAGAAAGGAAGGAAGAGAGGAGAGGAAGGGGGTGGAGCTGACAGACGGAGGGGTCGGGGGAGGGGAGGGGGGTCAAGCCACTCAGGCACCGGAGCAGATCCCCGTTGGCTCCAGCACCCAGCGGCGCCTCGCCAGGGGACAGGGACAGGCAGCCCCTCAGCCGTCGATGGGGAAAGGGTTGGGGATTGGGGGTAGGGGAGGATGTGGGGGGAGAGGATGGGTGGGGGATAGGGGGAAGGGTTGGGGGATGGGGGGGAAGGGTGGGGGATGTGGGGGAGAGGAAGGGGTGGGGCGTAGGGGGTAGAGGAAGGGTGGGAATGTGGGGGAGAGGAAGGGTGGGGGATGGGAGGGAGAGGAAGGGTGGGGGATGGGGGGAGAGGAAGGGTGGGGATGTGGCGGAGAGGAAGGGTGAGGGAGAGGGAGGGTGGGGATGTGAGGGAGAGAAGGGTTGGGGATGGGGGAGGAAGGGTGGGGATGTGAGGGAGAGGAAGGGTGGGGATGTGGGGAGAGGAAGGGTGGGGGGATGGGGGAAGAGGAAGGGTGGGGGATGGGGGAGGAAGGGTGGGGATGTGGGGGAGAGGAAGGGTGGGGGATGGGGGAAGAGGAAGGGTGGGGGATAGGGGGAGGAAGGGTGTGGGGATGTGAGGAAGGGTGGAGGATGGGGGGAAGAGGAAGGGTGGGGATGTGAGGGAGAGGAAGGGTGGGGGATGGGGGAAGAAGGGTGGGGGATGGGGGGAAGAGGAAGGGTTGGGAGGTGGGGGAGAGAAAGGGTGGGGGATGTGGGGGAGAGGAAGGGAGGGGGATGGGGGTAGAGGAAGGGTGGGGATGGAGGGAGGAAAGGGTTGGGGATGTGGGGGAGAGGAAGGGTGGGGATGGGGACCCTGGGAGATGTGGGAGGAAAAGGGGAAAGGAGAAGGGAGATTGGGAGACGGAAAGAGAGAAAGGAGGGAAAGGAGAAAAAATAATGGGAGTAGGAGAAAAGAAAAGGCAAAGGGGGAAGAAGAAAGAGGAGAAAGGAGAGGAGATCGGAAGGCGAAGGGAGAAGAGAAAGAAGGAATAGAGAAAGAAAAATAAATAAGGGAAGAGAAATAGGCGAGATGCCACAGAAGGAAATAAAGAAGACAACTGAAAAATAGAAAACTCCCAAAACAAATTTAATAAGTGAGAAAATAAACAAAAGTAAAGAAACGACAGGAGCCAACACAAAAACACTCACTCCCCCTCCACTTTATACCACTTCCACCTCCCTCACCCCTCTCCCCTACCTCCTCCCAAGCCCTCATCCCTCTCCCCCTCTCTCACCCCTTTCCCCTACCTTCTCTCCCTCCCTCACCCCTCTCCCGACCCCTCACTTCTCTCCATCTACCTTCTCCCTTTCGCTCATCCTCTCCCCCTACCTCCTCCTCCCTCGCCTCTTTCCCCCTACCTCCTCCTCCCTTCCCCTCTCTTTTCCTACCTCCTCAATCTACTCCCTCACCCAACTCCCGCTCCCCCATCCCTCTCCCCCTAGCTCACCTCTCTACCCCTACCTTCTCCCTTTCCCTCACCCCTCTCCCCCTACCTCCTTCCTTTCCTTCGCCCCTCTACTCCTACTTCCTCCCTCACTCCTCCCTCCTCCCTCCTCCCCCTCCTTCTCCCTCCTCCCCACCCCCTCTCCCTCCTCCCTCCCTCTCCCTACCTCCTCCCCTCCCTCACACCTCTCCCCCTACCTCCTTCCCATCCTCACACCCTCTCCCTCCTCCTCACCCTCCTCCCCTCCCTCACACCTCTCCCCCTCCTCCTCCCCTCCCTCACACCTCTCCCCCTACCTCACTCCTCCTCCCCTCCCTCATCCTCTCCTCCCTCTCCTCCCCTCCCTCACACCTCTCCCCTACCTCCTCCCCTCCCCTCCTCACACCTCTCCCCCTACCCCTCCTCCCTCTCCTCCTCCCCCTCCCTCACCCTCTCCCCCTACCTCCTCCCCTCCCTCACACCTCCTCCTCCCTCACCTCCTCCCCTCCCCCTCACACCTCTCCCCCTACCTCCTCCCCTCTACCTCCTCCCCTCCCTCACCCTCTCCCTCTACCTCCTTCCCATCCCTCACACTCTCCTATCCCCCTACCTCCTCCCCTCCCCCTCCCCACCCCTCACCCTCCTCTCCCCCTACCTCCTCCCCCTCCCTCAAACCTCCCCCCCCCCTTGTGAATCAAAAACGGCCGGCGTGCGACCCGAGCCCTGACTCTTGGCCCGGGCGACGCAACGAGTAATGAGGGAGGGAGAATAACTCATAGCCGGGGTTCAGGCGGGTAATCACAGGGGCCGTTCTAAAGAGGAGGGATGCGGGAGACCTCTTTCCAAGAGAACCCATTTGGCTTTTCGTTTTTTTTTTTTTTTTTTTTTTTTGAGGAGGGGGTGGGGGAGGGAAGGGAAGGGGGTGGGGGGAGGAGGAGGGAAAGAGGGGAAGGGGACGGGGTAAGGGTAGGGGGAGGCAGGGAGGGGTAGGAGGAAGGGGACGGGTAGGGAGGAGGGGACGAGGGTAGGGGGAGGGATAGGGAGGGAGGAGGGGACGGGGAAGGGGGGAGGAGGTATAGCTACTTTAAGGAGGAAAGTCAAGGGTTTGTATGTTGTTGTTTTTTGTTATGATTATGTGTGTTTTATTTTTTTTTTTTCTAATGGTTTGTATTTGTTTGTTTGTGTTTTGTAGGTGTGTTTGGGTTTCTTTCTAATTGGATTTTGTATCTATTCTTAGCTATTATCATTATCATTACTTTTATTATTACTATCATTATTATCATCATTATCATTATTCATTATTATTATTATTATTATAATTTACTATTGTCATTATCATTATTATTATCATCATTGTTATTATTATTATTATTGCTGTTATTATCATCATTATTGTAATTACTGTTATTATGATTATCACTATTATAATTTTCATTATCATCATTGCTATTACCATTGTTATCATCGTTATCAACATTATCATTATCGTTATTATCATCAGTTCTCCTTATTTATGTTCAACTTTCTTTCTGTGATTTAATTGTTTTCTCAGTCATTAGTTACAACTTTTATTACTTGTTTTCATCATTTCTCTATTTTTCATTTGTCTTTATTTATCAATTGATTTTCTGTGGGATTTGTCCGGCTTTTCGTGGATGGAAGAAAAAAATAAAGAAAGGAATAAGTTAAAGAAAGCAAAGAAAAGATACCAAAATTAAAACAAGAAAAGAAGCAAAGAAAAAATAAAATAAAAGAAAGGATACAAACGAAGATTTCGAGAGAAACGAAAGAACGAAAGAGAGAGAAAAAAAAAAACGAAAGAAGGAGGCAAAGGGAGCGAAGAGATGAAAACAAAATAGAGAATACAGAGAACGCAGAGTAAAAAGGAAACGAAAGAAGTGAAAAAAAGATGAAAACAAAGAAGGCAAAGGAAAACGAAGGGAGCAAAGACAACATAACGAAAGGAGCGAAAGAAAAAGGAAAACAAGAACAAATCAAAACAGAGAAGAAAAAAACAAAACAAATGAAAAAAAATAAAAAATCAAAGGAAACAAACAACCAAACAAAAAAGAAAACAAGAAAGAAAATCAAAGAAAAACAAACACACAAACAAAAAGCGAAGAAGATGCAGCAGCGGAAGAGGACTTGTGCTTGTAGCGGCTGGCACTACAGCAGTGACTCGCTCTTAAGTGCCAGGGCTTGTTCCGCCGGCGGGCCTCGGGAAGGTGGAGGAGGTGGAGGGGGAGGTGGAGGAGGAGGTGGAGGGAGGTGGAGGAGGGAGGTGGAGGGGGAAGTGGAGGAGGTGGAGGAGGTGGAGGAGATGGAGGAGGGATGGGAAGAGGAGGGGAGGTGGAGGAGGTGGAGGGGAGGGGGGCCTTGGAGGCAAGTCGAGAGGGAGAGGGAGGAGGTAGAGGAAGTGGAGGGGAGGTGGAAGAGGAGGAGGAGGAGGGCGAGGTGGTGGAAGAGGTGTGGAGAGGGAGGAGGAGGGGACGTGGAAAAGGTGTGAGAGAGGAAGGAGGAGGAGGTGAAGGTGGAAGGGGGGAAGAGGAGGGGGAGGTGGAAGGGGTGGGGGAGAGAGAGGAGGAGGGTGGAAGAAGAGGTGGGAGGAGAGGGGGACCTGGGGGAGGTCGAGAAGGAGAGGGAGATAGAGGAGGTGGAGGGGTGGGGGACCTCAGGGAGGTCGAGAGGGAGAGGAGGAGCTGGAGGAAAAGAAGGAGGTGAGAGAGGGGAAAGAAATGGAGGAAGAGGGAGGAAGAGGAGGAGAGGGAGGCAAAAGGATGTAAGGGGAGAAGGAGGAGGAGGAGAGGGAGGAGAAGGTGGATGAGGAAAGGATGTACGGGGAGAGGGAGGGTAGGGGAGGGGGATGTGGTGGCGGAGGAGGAGGAAGAAGAGGAAGAGGAAAAAGAGGAGGTGGGGGAGAGGGAGGCAGTAAAGGTGGAGGAGTAGGACGAAAAAGGAGAAGGGGGACGAGGTGGACGTCTGTTATTGTATATATGTATATAGGAGAAAGAGAGAGAGAAGGAAAAAGAGAGAGGGGGTACATCCGGGAAAAAAATAAGAAGGAAAATCAGAGTAAAGGAAATAGATTGTAAATAGAAACGCAGAGAATAAAGAAGGTAGATGGAAAGGGAATAGAGGATCAATAGGATAAAATAAATGCATGAGAAAAAGGGACAAGAAACTCACAAATAGGAAATACAATCAACAAAAAGGTTCACATACAGAATATCAATAATAAAGGAAAGAAAGAGGGAAGGAGAAAAGACAATTTGAATATGGGTAAGAAGGGAAAGGAGAGAGAGAGAGAGAGAGAGAGAGAGAGAGAGAGAGAGAGAGAGAGAGAGAGAGAGAGAGAGAGAGAGAGAGAGAAAGAGAGAGAGAGAGAGAGAGAGAGAAATAGAGACAGACAGTGAAAGAAAGATAGAGAGAGAGAAGAAGAAGAAGAGGAAGAAAAAACAACAACATCAACATCAATATCAACAACAATAATATGAATAATCACATGATTCACAATCAGAATAAGAACACACGGTCATATAGAGAAAAAAGAATGAAGCAGCGCAAGCAGCATGGAGGCTCGCATGCCCCTTTGCACACAGCGTCGCCAGCATAAGCCATCGCCGCCCTTTGCAAGCCGAAGTGCAAGCGTGTAGAAGTGACTTTGCAATGGTAGCAAGAGCCGCGTGGATCTATCGGGGAAGCCGGGATCTTCCCCTCCTTCGGTTTGTCCCCTCGCTTCCCCTCGTCGAGTCCCCGTCATCGCTGCTTCCCATGTCTGTGTTTTCTCCTTTCCTTCTTCACTTTCCTGTCTTTCTCACTGTCTCCCCTTTCTTTTTTTTCCTCTTGGGCCTCCTCTTCTCCTTCTCCTCCTTTCCCTTCCTTCTCGACGTCTCCCCTCCTGCATTCTCCCCCCTCTTTCTCTCTCTCCCTCTCATTCTCTGTCATTCTTATTTTCAACCATACTACATTCATATATAATATATAATACACACACACACTCTCTCTCTCTCTCTCTCTCTCTCTCTCTCTCTCTTTCCCTCCTTCCCTCCCTT
>NC_091563.1:16150458-16180458 GCF_042767895.1 Penaeus vannamei
GGAGGGGGAGAGGGTGTAGGAATCCACCTGCAGTGTGTTTGAGGGAGTTAGGAGAAGAAACAGAAGGGGGATTACTTGAAAGAAGGGAGGAAGAAGAAAGGGGGGGGAATACGTTGTAAGAAGAAATTGAATGTGTAGAGGAAGGAACTGAGAGAGAGAGAGAGAGAGAGAGAGAGAGAGAGAGAGAGAGAGAGAGAGAGAGAGAGAGAGAGAGAGAGGAAGAGACAGACAGAGAGAAAGATATCAAGAAAGAGAGAGAGAGAGAGAGAGAGAGAGAGGAGATTGAGAGAGAGAGAGAGGGAGAAAGAGAGAGAGAAAGAGAGATGAGAGAGAGAGAGAAAACGCAGATTCTAGAGGAAGGGTGGAGAAAGAGAGATTACGCACTCACCCCTTCCTCCTGCCCTCCCTTAAAGAAAAAAAGAAAGGAAGAAAGAAGAAAGAAAAGAAAGAAGGAAAAGAAAGAAAGAAAGAAAGAAAAGAAAAGAAAAGAAAACAAAGGAACAAGTAAAAAAAAAGAAAAGAAAAGAAAAGAAAAGAAAAGAAAGAAAAGAAAGAAAAGAAAGAAGAAAAGAAGAAAAGAAGAAGAAAAAGAAAAAAAGAAAACAGCCAAAAGGTAGGGGTCCCGAGGCGGTGTTTCTCCGCATGGCGAAAGGCCCCGCATGATTGTGAGTTATGGCGGCGACGCAGACCCCGCTCGTGCATGTCATGACAAAAGGTACCTGGGCGAAGGTGTAGATCATGAGGAGGGAAATGAGTATGTAGGTCATGAGGAAGGGACGAGCGCGTGTAGGTCGTGTTCAGGGGAGACAAAGGGGGAAATTCTTACGCTGAAAACTGAGGGTCGATAAGAGTAGTAGACTGACGCACATACACACGCACTCGGACAAACAAACACACACGCGTAGCTATATCCGTACGTACGCACGACCTACAAACACACGCGCATAAAGAAAAAAAGAGATAAACACGAACACGCAGACGCACTCAAACAGGAACACAGAAACGCACACATACAAAAAAGAATCACAAAACACACACATACAAACGCAAAACACACATTCAGGAACACACAAGACACACACACAGGAACACACAAAGGCATACACACACAGGAACACACAAACACACACACAGACACCCACCCACACACACACACACACACACACACACACACACACACACACACACACACACACACACTCACACACCCACACACACACACACACACACACACACACACACACACACACACACTCCAAGATCCCCCTCAAGCAAACACACTTAGTGCAGACATGGAAATCACAGGTACAACATACCAACACGGGTTTTCATGTCTCTTTGCAAGGGAGACTACAATAACGACGCCCTGATTAAACGGGGGAGAGAGAGGGAGAGGGAAAAGAAGGAGAAGGAAAGGGAAAAGGAGAAGGAGAAAGAGAGGGAGAGGGAGAAAGAGAGTAAGATGGAGAGGGTGAGGAAAAAGGAGAGGGAGAGGGAGAGGGAGAGGGAGAAGGAGAGGGAGAGGGGAAGGGAAAGAGAGGGAGAGGGAGAGGGGGATTAGAAGTGGAAAAGAGATGGAGAAAGAGAGAGGAAAAAGGGGGAAGGAGAGTTAGAGAGAAAGGGAAAAAGAGGGAGAAGGAGAGGAAGAGGGAGAAGGAGGAAGATAAGATAAGGAAGAGGGAGAGGGAGAGGAAAAGGAATATGGAGAGGGATAGGAAAAGGGAGAAGGAGAAGGATAGGGGGAAGGATGGATCAGGAAGAGAGAGAGGAAGAGAGAGGGAGGGGCAGAAGGATAGGAAGAAGAGACAGAGAAAAGCACAGAGAGAATGTGAGGGATGAAGAAGGGGAGAGAGAGGGAGAGAAATAGGAAGAGGAAGAGGGGGAGGGACAAGGAAAAATATTTGATAAATATGTTTTCTTTTTTTAACACCATGTTTTGCTCATGTGTAAATGGAACCATAAATGCACATATTCACTACATGTATAGATATATTCACACTTACATACAAGAACACACACAGACACACACACACACACACACACACACACACACACAGACACACACACACGCACACACACATTCACACCTACACACATGAACACACAGACAAATACGCACATACGTACATCAGCACGTACACAACCCCATGGCTGCGTACTCTGACCGTTTCCTAGCTCGCAAATGCACATCTAATTACGAACAAGCCACATCAAAGACGCAACTTTAGCCGCTTGTTAACAAAGATCTCCCTTGTTCTCTGGACTGTCTCTGAAGAAGGACTGAGGAAGGAAGGGGGTTGGAGGGCTGAGAAGGGGAGGAAGGGGGTTGGAGGGCTGAGAAAGGGGGGGTGAAGGGGTGAGAAGGGGGGTGAAGGGGTGATGGGGAGGAGGAGGAGAAGGAGGAGGGGGAGAAAGAGAGAGGGAAGCGTTAGGAAGGGAGAAAGAGAGAGGGAAGCGTTAGGAAGGGAGAAAGAAGCAAATAAGGAGGAATGGGGGAATAGGGAGAGAATGGAAGAGAAGGGAGAGGGAGGGAACGTGAGGAGGGAACAGGCTCCCCTCCAAACCTGCAGGCGAAGGAACTGAGGTCGGGAGAAGGCTCTTGTTATATGAAAGTGTTGGCACTGGCACTAGGAGGCTGGAAAGGAAGAGGAGGAGGAGGAGGAGGAGAACGAGGAAGGAGGAGGAGGAGGAGGAGGGAAGGGGAAGAGAGGGTGTAAGAGGAGGAGGAGGAAGGGGAGGAGGAAAAGGAAGAGGAGGAGGAAGACGAGGAGGAGAAGGAGAGGAGATAGATAAGAGGAAAAGGAGGAGGAAGAGGAGGAGGAAGAGGAGGGCGGAGGAGGAGGAGGAAGAGGAGGAGGAGGAGGAGGAGGAGAAGGAGGAGGGGAAGGAGAAGGAGAAGGAGACAGAGAAGGAGGAGGAGAAGAAGAAGTAGAAGAAGAAGGGAGACAAGGAGGAAGAGGTGGAGGGGACGACGACGACGATGATGATGATGAGGAGGAGGAGGTAGAGGAGGAGGAAAAAATGTAGGGAAGAATGAATAGAAACTAGCATAAAACGAAAAAATGGAGGAAAAGGTAAAAGAAGTCGAAAGAACATCATTAATTATCAGAAGTCAAGCTTACCAAGTTTACTCTCACGTCAGTTACCATATAATTTACCACGCTATATACCAGGTCAGTCAAGCCATATAATAGCTCAATTATCTTACACTTTCTTAGACTATTTCTCAGGTAATGTCTCAGGCCATGTATCAGGTTGTTATGTGTCAGAATATCTATAAGGCCAAGTGTCCATGTTTCAAATTATGTATCATTCCTTACGTTCTTATCCACTGATTCATTTGTAAGATTATTTACCAAGTCTCCACGTATCCATTCGTTTATCAGACCGAACTTCCCTATCATGTTTCAATCTATGTATCAAGTCCTTCCTCATAGCTCGATTGATATTATGTATCAAATTATCAATTCAGTAACATAATATGAGGGCATGAAGTCAGTTATCATAACATACATTTTAATCTTTAAATTCATGTTATGTATCACACGCTGTATCCTACCATGTACTAATCCATGTATGTCCCTTGCCACACCATGTATCACCCTGTACAAATCCATGTATGTCCCTTGCCACACCATGTATCACCCTGTACAAATCCATGTATGTCCCTTGCCACACCATGTACCACCCTGTACAAATCCATGTATGTCCCTTGCCACACAATGCATCATCCTGTACTAATCCATGTATCAATCATTTACAAGTACTAATATTCTTTGCCTGTTAATGAGACGAAGTATTTTCCTGTGTTAAGCCAAATTCCGACTCGTTTATCAAACACTGTCCCCTTTCACGTGTCAAGCCAGGCAAGACTTGTGTGTGTGTGTGTGTGTGTGTGTCTGTGTGTGTGTGTGTGTGTGTGTTAAGATAATACGAGTATTACCACTAACCCCGGCTGCTTAAAAATGAAAGAAAGAAAGAAAAAAAAGAACAAAATCCAATCTCGTTGGATTCCACACACACACACACACACACACACACACACACACACACACACACACACACACACACACACACACACACACACAGAGAGAGAGAGAGAGAGAGAGAGAGAGAGAGAGAGAGAGAGAGAGAGAGAGAGGGGGAGGGAGAGAGGGAGAGAGAGAGAGAGAGAGAGAGAGGGAGAGAGAGAGAGAGAGAGAGAGAGAGAGAGAGAGAGAGAGAGAGAGAGAGAGAGAGAGAGAGAGAGAGAGAGAGAGAGAGAGAGAGAGAGAGAGAGAAAGAAAAAGAGAGAGAGAGAGAGTGAAGAAATATATTGAGGGAAATCACCTCCAGCCAAACGGATATATTTCTCGGCAGATCGCTTTCTCCGAGAATGAAACACCTACAGAATGATCAACGGAGAGGGGGCGAGTCCAAAAGCACAGAGAACTTTACTAACCGGATTTGGGGTTGTGGGATGGGGTTTTGGGTGTGGGGTTTGGGGTGTGGGATGGGGCCGTGGGTGTGGGGTTCGGGGTGTGGGTGTGGGATGGGGCCATGGTTGTGGGTGTGGGGTTTGGGTGTGGGATTGGGCTGTGGGTGTGGTTGTGGGGTTTGGGGTGTGGGTGTGGGATGGGGCCATGGGTGTGGGTGTGGGGTGGGTGTGGGATTGGGCTGTGGGTGTGGTTGTGGGGTTTGGGGTGTGGGTGTGGGATGGGGCCATGGGTGTGGTTGTGGGGTTTGGGGTGTGAGTTTGGGCTGTGGGTGTGGTTGTGGGGTTTGGGGTGTGGGTGTGGGATGGGGCCGTGGGTGTGGGTGTGGGTGTGGGGTTTGGGGTGTGGGATGGGGTTGTGGGTGTGGGTGTGGGTGTGGGGTTTGGGGTGTGGTTGTGGGTCTGGGTGTGAGTGTGGGGTTCGGGGTATAGCTGTGGGATGGGGCCATGGCTGTGGGTGTGGGGTTTGGGGTATGGGATTGGGCTGTGGGTGTGGGTGTGGGGTTTGGGATGTGGTATTGGGCTGCGAGTTTGTATTTAGGTGTGATTGTGGGGTTGGGGGTGTGGGTGTGGGATGGGGCCGTGGGTGTGGGGTGTGAGTGAAGGTGTTTATGGGACTCTGTTGTCAATCATTGTTTTGGTGTGTTTGTGGGTACTTGTCTGTGGAAGGTTGGGATATTTGTTCGTTTACCTTTCTTTTTGTCTGTCTGTTTGTGACAGTCTGTCAATCTCTCTTTCAGTCTCTCTTTCTCCACTTCCTCATTCTCCCCCTGTCATGGGTGTCTTAAAGTCTGTCTGTCTATCTGTCTTTGCCTGTCTGTCTTTCTGTCTGTCTGACTCTCTTTCAGCAGTAAATAGAAATGCATTCTTGTAAAGAATAACCATTGTAATTAATGGAATAAAGTGTTTTGACTTTGACTCACTCACACTCACTCGCCCACTAGCTCGTGCACTTCCTCTGTCTCTCTCGCACTACTCTCTTATTCAGGTGCTGTACGTACTGAATCGTACAAAGTGATATAAACGTACCAGTATTTTCAAGCACATTCTGCATATGTATATAATTACTAAGTACCAATGTAAATATGTCTGTTGCTATTGCAGAGTGACGTCATCCTCTAGGAAATGGACCCCCTTCCCCTCCTACTACTCCCCCCCCCCTGTCTAGCACACCTGACACGCCCTGGCCAAGCAGACGACACGGTGGCAAGCAGGCGCTGCTCGGTGGTATGACACCGAGGTCAAGAATGTACTACACGCAATGCTCATAAAGTGAAGCCAGTCGGTGGTGCCACATTCATGACTATTATTATTTTTTTCTCTCTCTCTTTTTCGGTTTCATATCATGCAGGTGTGTGGCTCCTTTCTTCTAACAAAGCTTGCCGACGTTATCTTTAAACAGGCATTTCGTATGTATTAACTGCTTTTATAATAATAACAGTAAAAAAAAAAGGGACAAGCATTAAAAACTAACTTCTTCCACCTCCTCTTTCTCTCTCTCTCCCCCTTGGATGGTATACTGACATGGGTGTCTGGCAACAATGATAGTATGAGGTAGACGCACACTATAAAACATTCAAAGCGGGCCACGAGTTGCACGCGAAGAACCAGGTGTGCCAACCCGGGCGCCTACCCTTCGCTACCGCTTCTCCTTCTGGCGCAATTTTGGGAACTTTACTTTCGCAATGCCGCGTCTGTTTCTTCTTTTTTCATCCGAACGGCTGGATATGGCAAATGAACGAAAGAAGTGAAAGTAGTAGTTATTTTCTGTCCATTATCGAAAACGAACGACCACTTTCTCGTGTTGTTTTTTCCAAGTCAAACTGGAAACAAATACAAACATTTGTTTAGAAATGTATTTTTTATGAAATCCATGGATACGGGGTAAACAGACGCTGCTCCATGCAGAGCGAGGCCACACATCCATGAATCATACACAAGGGGGGGAAGGGGGTGGGGGGTGGGGAGAGGGTTAGATTAGTCTTCGAATGCACAATTAAGTGATTGGAACATCAACAGGGCAATGGGTCCGGGGGGGTGGGGATTCCCATAATTTTCTTGTAATGATATATGGCTGTGTACACGTGTATGTGTTCGTGTGTGTGTGTGTGTGTGTGTGTGTGTGTGTGTGTGTGTGTGTGTGTGTGTGTGTGTGTGTGTGTGTGTGTGTGTGTGTGTGTGTGTGTGTGTGTGTGTGTGTGTGTGTGTGTGCATGTGATTATGTGTGTGTGTATGTGTACGTGTTTGAAGGAGGTTAATACCTGCTTGAATTAAATAGTGAAGGGTGGTTCTGTTGTCGGCATATGTTCCCATGTTTGTAAATATATTCATGTCTTTTAATAACATAAATTTATATACACAAACATGCGTATGCTTGGGATCATATGCGAACAACAGAACCAACTTACACAACTTCATTCAAGCAGCTAATAACCCCCTTCAAACACACACACACACACAAACACGCCCACCCACCCACACATACAAACACACACACACACACACACACACACACACACACACACACACACACAAACCCACAGTCGCAAATGGTCTAATATAAGCTTGTACATATACGGACATATCAACTAAAAACACGCCCGTATATATACACACTTCTGTTAGTTCATTTGCGACTGTGAGTGCGTGCATGATGTCCCTGCATGAGCGGTAAAAGTATGAATGCAATGTATAAGTAAATGCACATTTATTCTCTTCTACACATACACCTAGACCTACGTGAGACGAACATACCCCCACATCGGGAAGCTAGACAGAGTATACACATCCAACATATCGCCCTCCGCCCTACACAGGTATGCGAGTCGATGTGTGCGCGCCTGTGCTTCCGTGTATGTCTATATGCGGGCCAATGTGTGCGCGCGTGTGTATGTGTACATAAGCGAGGCAATGTGTGCGCCTGTGCTTCCGTGTACGTACGAGGGGCAATGTGTGCGCGTGTATGTATGTGTACGTATGCGAGGTAATGCGTACGCCTGTGCTTCCGTGTACGTATGAGGGACAATGTATGCGCCTGTGCTTCCGTGTACGTATGCGGGGCAATGCGTGCACACGTGTTTATGTATGTATGCGTGTCGAGAGAGGGCCAGGAAGAGCCTCACTGTGGCGTGTCATCGCGACGCCGTGAGACCCCCTTGCTTCACGCTCGCTGGCTCCATCCGGGACTTTGTGGCGACGCGGGGACCGAGGCAGGTGGGGGGAGGGAGGGGGGGAGGGGGAGGAGGGGGAGGAGGGAGGGGGAGGAGGGAGGGGGAGGGAGGAGGGAAGGAGGGAGGGAGGGGAGGAGGGAAGAGGCGGAGTGAGGGAAGGAGGGACGGGGAGGGGAGGGAGGGGAGAGGAGGGGGAGAGAGAGGAGGGGGAGAGGGGGGAGAGAGGAGGGGAGAGGGAGGGTGGGAGGAGGAGTGAGGAAAGAAGGGAGGTGGGAGAAGGAGAGGGAGGTGGGAGAGGAGTGAGGGAAGAAGGGAGGGGGAGAAGGAGGGAAGGAGGAGGGGGAAAAGGAGGGAGGGAAGGTGGACGGGAAAGAGAGAGTGAGTAGGAGAGTGAAGTGGGAAAGGGAGGAAAGGGAAAGGGAGGGAGAGGAAAAAGGGAGGGAAGATGGATGGAAGAATGAGGAAATAAGGTAAGGAGGGGGAGGGAGAGGGAGGCCCAGGGAGCATAACTCTTTCTGTCAGAGGGGGGGGAGGTGACGCTGCTACGGAATGGGTGAGTAGAAGTGAGGAAATGCAACCAAAGAAGGAAACCAAAGAGAGAGAGAGAGAAGAGAAAGACAGACAGACAGACAGACAGAGAGAGAGAGAGAGAGAGAGAGAGAGAGAGAGAGAGAGAGAGAGAGAGAGAGAGAGAGAGAGAGAGAGAGAGAGAGAGAGAAACAGAGAGAGACAGACAGACTCACAGAGAGAGAGAGAGAGAAAGAGAGCGAGTGTGGGCGTGCAGAGGGAGTTGGTCAGGGGAGGCAGGGGGGAGGGGGGGGGGGGAGGAGGGTGTTCCGTGACGGCCGACAGGTGGTGTGACGCTAATACTTTGTGACGGGCTTTTACGACGGGGCGCCTGGACTCACAACCTCCAGGGTCCGCATTTCCTTTGTCTTCCTTGGGACTCTCAGACACCACCTCTTAGGCCATCTTACCTCGCTTGTGTCTCTCTCTTTTTTTCTCTCTCTTTTATTTCCCTCTTCATTAAGTTGTATTTCCGGACACGTAAGCTGAGGAAGCCGTGTGGTCGTTTTAATGAAATAGAGAGAAGAAAAAGATGGTAGAAGAGTGGGTATAAGGAAGGAAGGAAGGAAAAAGGAATAAGCTGTGTTATCGGGTTTTCTTGTTTGCTACTTGCTTCTTCCTCGGTTCTTTGTCTCTGTCTCTCTCTTTCCCTTTCTCTCTCTCTTCCGCTCCCCCTCACCCCCATCTCTCTCTCCTCTTCCCTCTCCCTCTCCCTCCCTCTCCCTCTCTCTCTCTCTCTCCCTTTCCTCTCCTCTTCCTTCTCTCTCCTTCTCACTCTCTCTCTCCTATCAAGCTTCCTCTTCCTCTCCCTCCCTCCCTCCCTCTCTCTAATGTCGACAGTTCGAAGTATTGACACGTTCGAACCGGGTGCCGCGTACAGCTCGCCCTCTGGTGGATTGGGCAGTAGATACCTTTGCATGTCGATGAACAGTTATAGACTTTAAGCAAGCGCTGCGTGACGTCATATTCATTGATTTGTACACACCGCTAGAGCAAATGTTCTGGAATACACACGCGCACACATACGCACACGCACTCACACGCTGGACAGTGGACAAGTCAATGATTTCCGGAATGAAGGAGCCATGGCCCGGTCGACCCAAGCGGGACGACCGGAACGAGGCGGAACGAGGGATGGGACAGAAGGGCGGGAAGACGGGGGGGGGGGGGTGAAGAACGAAGCGGAATGTGGAATGGGACAGGAAGAAGGGAAGACGGGGAGAGAGAGAGAGAGAGAGAGAGAGAGAGAGAGAGAGAGAGAGAGAGAGAGAGAGAGAGAGAGAGAGAGAGAGAGAGAGAGAGAGAGAGAGAGAGAGAGAGATAGGGGGGGGGCGATGAATGTAACGGAATATAGAATGGGACAGAGAGGAAGGAAGACGGAGAGAGAGACAAGGGACGAGGAACGAAACGGACTAAGGAATGGGAAAGAAAGGAGGGAAGAGGAGAGAGAGAGAAGGGACGAAGAACGAAACGGAATAAGTAATGGGACTTCAAGAAAACGAAGCAAAAGAAGGAACAAGCAAGAATGAAGAAAACAATAAACCAAGCAAGAAATAAGAGAAGGGAAGAAAAACAGACGAAGCAAAATAGGAACAGAAACGAATGAAGGAGAGAATGAACGAACAGAAAGAAGCAACGCTGAAAAGAGGAAAAAAATAATTTAGAAACAAACGGACAACCAAAAAAGGCAATAATGAAGAGAAAAATGGACGAAGAAAAGGAAAGGAAAGAACGAAACAGCAACACAAGAGGAACAAAATAATGAAAGGAATAGAATGAACAAAGAAAGGGAAGTACAGAAGGCCCAAACAAGTGTCTCGACGCCACTAACGAGCCATCTTGATATAAACCATCACAGTTCGCTGATTCACTCCAAATATCAAGCATTCTTTTTTTTTATCTTTTTTATTTTTATTTTTGAGAATATGCCGAAGCTCCTTGCGCGTTTCCTAAAATAAGGTGAGAGGGAAAAATCGACCTTATGCAATAATAACCTAAGGATCATATTCGTGTGACTCGTGTCCTCTCTCTCTCTCCGCTCCTCACCCTCCTTGGCCCGCATGGAGATAGAGGGGAGGGGGAGGGGGGAGGGAGGAAAGGAGGAGGAGGGTGGGGAAGGAGGGGGGCATGAGAAGAAGCAGTCGGAGATAACGTAATCAACAACAAGTGTTTTTTGCCTTCCACTCTTTCTTCCTCTCTCTTTCCGACTCCGCCCCTCCTCCTCCCTCCTCTCCACCCCCGCCTCCCCCTCCTTCCCCTCCCCTCCCTTGCTCTCTCTTTCTTTTCTTTTGTTAGAAATGGAGGCACAGTCCTCCACGCGGCCCTCAGATAGCTCCTTGTCCCCTCAGGCTTAACATTTTCCCCCTCTCCTTCCCCTCCTCTGCATACCTTCATCTTTCCTCCTTCTTTCCTCCTCTTTCCTTCTTCCTCCCCTTTTCCTTCCCTTCTTTACCTCTTCCTCTTTCTCCTTTTTCTCTCTGTTCTTCCCGCTTTCATTATTCCCCTCCCTTTTCCTTCATTTATTATGCTCTCCTCACTTCCCGCATCTGTGTCCCTCCTATCCCCTCCCCTTCCCATCCTCCTAAACCTTTAATTTTTCCTCATTCTAGCTTCCCCTCCACCCCATCCCCATCCTTACCTCCTCCTTCCCCTCTCCTCTCAGATGTCTTTCAACTTTCCCTTATCTCCTCCTTTCCTTTCCCTCCCCCTCACTATCTCCCTTCCTAACCTCTTCCTTCCCTCCTTTCCTCATCTTACTCTTCTCTCTCCCTCCCTTCCCTCCTTTCCCAATCCTACCCTTCTCTCCCTCTCCATCCCTCCTTTCTCCCACATCATCCCCTTCCTACTCTCTCTCACCTCCCTCCCTCCTCCTCCTCTCCCAGTCTTACCCTATCTCTTCCTCCCTTCCTTTCTCCTAACCTTCTCTCCTCTCTCTTTCCCCTCACCGATTCCCCATCCTACTCTTCTCTCTCCTTTCCCTCACCCATTCCCCTGCTTTCTCTCTCTCTCTCTCTCTCTCTCTCTCTCTCTCTCTCTCTCTCTCTCTCTCTCTCTCTCTCTCTCTCTCTCTCTCTCTCTCTCTCTCTCCCTCCTTCCCCTTCTTTCCCAGTCCTACCCTCTCCCTCCCTCCCTCCCTTCCCTTCATTGCCCCCTCTCTCTCCCTCCCTCCCCCTTCACCAATTCCCCATCCTCCTCTCCTCTCTCCTTCCCCCTCACCAACTCCTCATCCTATTCTCCCTCCCTCCCTTTCCCCCTCATTTCCCCTCATTGTCCCCTCTGCAAGGCTGATGAGGACACACACACATACGCATTCGGGAAGGAGGACCATGTGGGGGGGGGAGAAGTGTGTCCATTTCTCGTTTATTGTCATGTCTTGTTGTTGGTTTGCTCATAAGAACGCAGATGGACTTGGAAAGAGGGAAGGAATGTTTGTAGGAGGGAGGGAGGGAAGGTAGGAAGGAGAGAATGTTTGTTGGAGGGAGTGAAGGTGGGTATGAGGGAGGGAGGGAGAGGAATGTTAGTAGGAGGGAGGGAGGGAAGGTGGGTAGGAAGGAGGGAGGGAGGAAGGTAGGAGGGAGAGAATGTTTGTTGGAGGGAGGGAGAGAAGGTGGGTAGGAGGGAAGGAGGGAGGGAGGGAAGGTAGGAGGGAGGGAAGGAGGGAAGGTAGGAGGAGGGAAGGAGGGAAGGTAGGGAGGGAGAGAATGTTTGTAGGAGGGAGGAGGGAAGGTGGGTATGAGGGAGGGAGGGAGGGAAGGTAGGAGGGAGGGAAGGAGAGAGAGAATGTTTGTTGGAGGGAGGGAGGGAAGGTAGGAGGGAGAGAATGTTTGTTAGAGGGAGGGAGGGAGGGAAGGTAGGGAGGGAGGGAGGGAGGGTAGGGACGGAGGGAGGGAAGGTAGGAGGGAGGGAGGGAAGGTGGGTAGGAGCGAGGAAGATAAGGTGGGAGGGAGGGAGGGAAGGTGAGTATGAGGGAGGGAGGGAAGGTGGGTAGAAGGAAGAGGGGGGAATGTGGGTTGGATGAAGGGAGGGAAGGAAAGCGGGAGGGAGGGAAGGAATGAGGAAGGGAGGAAGGAGGGAATGAAGGTAGGGAGGGGGGGTGGGTGGTAGGGAGGAAGGAAGGGAGTGAGAAATATACAAAAGAAGGGAAAAATAAAAGTAAACTAGAAAGAAGACAGATAAATGCAAAACACAGAAAAAACTCGGAAAACTAATACACAAAATTAGCATTAAAAAAATTGGACAAAACAGAAAATAAATTAACAACCTCTTCTAATTTCAAACAAAACAATAGCCGAAAGCAGGCCTAAATTACCCCCCAATAAAGGCCAAGCTCCTCCATGAAACATTAAATCTACATAGGCCTAGAAAATAAGCCAAAGAAGGGGAGTAATAGCAATCAAACGAGGGAGTAGGGAGTGAAGGGGGAGGGGGGGAGGAGGGGATGGGTGGGGAGGGAAGAGGGAGGAAGGGAGAGCGTGAAGGAGGGGGAGAGGAGGGAATGTGAGGCAGTGAAGGGGGGAAGAGGGAATGGGTGAGGAAGGGAAAGGGGGAGGGGAGAGAGTGAAGGAGGGGAAAGTAGGGGAATGTGAGGTAGTGAAGGGTCGAGGAGGGAATGGGACAGAGTGAAAGGGGGAGGTGAATGGGTGAGGGAGAGGGGGAGGGAAGAGAGTGAAGGAGGGGTAGAGGAGGGAATGGGAGAGAGTGAAAGAAGGGAGTGAAATGGGGGGGGGAGAGGAGGTGAATGGGTTAGGGGGAGAGGGGGAGGGAAGGTGAAGTAGGGGGAAAGGAGGGTATGGGAGAGTGTGAAAAGGGGAGAATGAAGGAGGGGGGAGAAAGAGGAGGGAGGAGGAAATGGGAGAGGGGGAGAGACAGAGAGTGAAGGAGGGATGAAAAGGGGATGGGGGAGGAGGGAGGATGAAGGAGAAGGGGGAGAGGATTAGTAGGTAGACGAGTGTTGGAGAGAGGAGGAAGAGGGAGACTGAGACTAAGGGGAGAGGGAGACAGGAGAAGAGAGGGGAATGAGAGAAGAGGGGAGGAGCCGAAGGGAAAGGGAAATGAGAGAACAGCAAGAAAGATAGAGAAAGAGAAGGATGAGAAAGAAAGAGAGGGAGAAGGGAAGTGGAGGGAAAGGAGAGAGGAGGGGTAGGGGACAGGAAGGAGGAGGAGGGACCATGTGAACTGAAGCAGCTATGGAACGGATGGAGTGTATGCAAAGAAGGGGAGAGGGGGGAGGGGGAGAGGGAGGAGAACAAGACCGTAAGTGGGGGTGGGGGAGGGGAGGGGGGGGGAGGATAAGTATGGGCTATCAGCGTTATCAGTAAAAAAAAAAAAAAAAAGTCACAAAGGGAAATATATTGCAAAATTTTGTCATTACAGATATGATTACAGTTGTTTCGGTTTTCGCAAGGGAAAGAAAGGAAGAAAGGAAGGAAGGGAAGAGAGAAAGAAGGAAAGGAGGCCGGGCCGAAGGAAAAGAAGATATAAATAAAGAAATGAAGAAAGAGAGAAAGAAAGAAAGGAAAAGAAAGCAAGACCGAAGGAAAAGGAAAAAAAATAAAGAAAGGCTGGTAGAAAGAAAGAGAGAAAGAAAGGGAAAATCCATGATTAGGAAATGGTTAAGGAAAAAAAAGGATGTATGTTCTCGCAGCTTTTTCTTCTGGATCTCCACCTAATCTGTATTTCAAGCAAATATTAGACAAGCATTCTCTTTCTTCTGCCACCCCCCCCCTCTCAAAAAAAAAAAAGAGAAAAAAAAATCAAGTACACACTTATGTCAAGGAATGTTAATATTGGCACAGGAATAACTGTCTGGGTCATTCATTTGCATGCGGCTTGCGTGCAATTACCTATTTTCCTGCGTTGGGAAACTTGAATAAAGGCTAGAATAAGGAAATGTATTCATTGTATACTGAATTATACTGAAGTAGATGGTTGAATTTGCGGGTTTAAAATTCTATGCGATATTACTAAGTAAACCGACATCTACATTTCTCAGTCTCTCTCTCTATACACACACACACACACACACACACACACACACACACACACACACATATATATATATATATATATATGTATAGATATATATATATATATATATATATATATATATATATATATATATATATATATATATATATATATATATATATATATGTGTGTATGTATATAAACATATACATATGAAAACCATCTATCTAATTATCTAATAATAACTTCATTCTACCCATGTGCATATACATAAACACACACGCGTAAACACCCCAAAAGATAAACAAGCCCATCACTCTTATTCGCCCAACATTCCGCCGTGATAAAGAGGTCCGCCGCGGCCGCCGCCTCTGAGCGTCAATACAAAGGTTATCAATATCGGATACTTCGCCGGTAACCGATTACCAATCCCGGTAACCGCGACTTCATTGACCCGGTGCAATGCCCTTCCACGCGGCGTCAACAGGGTCGGCCGCGACCTTCGTTGGTATAGATTCTGTTTTTCTCTTTGGCCGAAGTCGATTTGGCTTCCGTTATTTATATGTGCATGTATATGTGGGGTTGATATATATATATATATATATATATATATATATATATATGTATATGTATATATGTATACATACATACATATATACATACACACACACACACACACACACACACACACACACACACACACACACACACACACACACACACACACACACACATATATATATATATATATATATATATATATATATATATATATATATATATATATATATATATATATATATATATATACATATACATATATATTTATATAAATGAGAATGCAGTCGACATAAACATTGAAGTTAATACAGATAAGTTAAGAAGAGATAACTAGATAGCTAGACTAAGAGATGGATAGACAGATAGATGGAAATCTGGAATTAAAGAAAAAAAGAAAGAAAGAAAGAAAGAAAGAAAAAAAAAACATGGAACTCAAGAAATAAAAAAAAAAAATCGAGAAATATAGAAATACAGAAAAACAGCAAGATAACACGACAGGCAGACAGAAAGGCAAATCCATTCCTCTGTCAATATTTTCACGAGATCATAGTCGGTTTTGCTTTCCTAATAACCAACGAAAAGCTGCATCGGAAAGCACTTCTCCCCCTCTCCCTCTCTCCCTTCTTTCACCCTCCTTCCCCTTCCCTCTCCCTCCTACCCCTTCCCCCTCCCCCTTCCCTCACCTTTCACTCCCCCCTTCCTCCCCCTTTTCTCTCCTCCCTCTCCTTCCTCCCCTTTCTCCCTCTCCCCCTCCTTTCACTCCCCCCCTTCCTCCCCCTTCTCCCTCTCCTCCTCCTTCCTCCCCCTCACCCCCTCGTTTCACTCCCCCCTCCCCCCTTCCCTCCTTTGCCCCGGGGTTGATTGGCAATCTCCAGCTATTCTCCGTAACCTCCCCTCAGGCGCTCGGCCGATGAAAGAAGGAATGGGGACGAGGGGAAAGGAAGGGAGGAGGGAAGGGAGGAGGGAAGAGGGGAGGAGGGGGGGTGGTGGTGTGGAGAGGGAGGGAAGGAGGGAGGGAGTGGAGTGGTGCGGAGGGGAGGGAGGGAGGGAGGGAGGGAAGGAGGGGTGGTGCGGGAGGGGAGGGGAGGGAGGGAGGGGTGAAGTGGTGCGGAGGGGAGGGGAGGGAGGGAGGGAGGGGGTGGAGTGGAGGGGAGGGGAGGGGAAGGAGGGGGTGAAGTGGTGCGGAGAGGAGGGGAGGGGAGGGAGGGTGGAGTGGAATGGAGGGAGGGTTGGTTATGGAGGGTGGATGAGGGTGGAAGGAAGGGGAGAAAAGAGGAGCGGAGGGAAGGAATGAGGAGAAGGGAGGGAAGGAGAGAGGGAGAAGGGAGGGAAGGGGAGAAGGAGAAGAAGGAGAAAGGAGAGGAGAAGGAAGGGGAGAAGGAGAGAGGAGGAGAAGGAAGGGGAGAAGGAGAGAGAAGGATATTTTCTCCCTGTGTCCTCCTCTTCTCCTCCATTCTTCTCCCTTTCTGTCTTCTTTCATTCCTCTCCCTCTAACATGACTCTGCTCCCTGACTCCCCCTGCCCCCTTCCCCCCTCCCCTTTCCTCTCCCCTTCCCCTTCCTTCTTCTCTCCCAGTCCACCTTATCCTTTCTCCTTCTCCTCCTCCTTATCCTTTCCTCTTGCCTCTTTCCCTTTCTCCTTATCCCCTCCCCTCCCCCCCTACATAAGTGTGGAGGGAAAGGGAAATCATGTTTGAGGAGTGATTGATGGAGGGAAGGGAGAAAGGGAGGGAAGAGAGGAAGGGAGGGAAGGGAGGAAGGGAGGGAAGCGAGGAAGGGATGGAAGCGAAGAATGGAGGGAAAAGAGGAAGAGAGGGAAGAGGTGGATGAAGGAAAGAGGAGGAAGGCGTGGATTCGTCCACCCAACCGTTTCCCTCCACTCCCTCCACCCAACCGTTTCCCTCCACTCCCTCCACCCTGCCGTTTCCCTCCTCTCCCTCCCTCCACTCCCTCCACCCAAGGGAACGCCGCTCGTTGTTATTCCAAAAGCTATAAATCGATCTCCTAATGGCTTCAGCATTGACTGAGAACTCGCTGGTGTTAGCGCGGAATTGGCGGTCCAGAAAAGGTGTTAGACGGATACATACACCGCAATCTAACACTCAAAAAACCTAGCACTCAAATACCTAATACTCAAAAAAAAAAAAAAAAAAAAAAAAACTCGCTCAAAAGGAAAAAAGAGAGAAAAAAAAAGAAAAAAAAGATAAAATTAAAAAACTAACACTTAGAAAGCTAACACTCAAAAAAGTAACACTCAACAGTCTGACACAAAGAGATGAACACTAAAAAACAAACAAACCAAAAACTACCTATCAAAAAAGCCAATACTGTATAAACAAAAACTAACACTTTAAAAGCCTGGCACTCAAAAAAAGGAAAAAAAGAAACAAATAAAAACCTACGACTCAAAAACATAACACATAGATTGTGATATCCGTTGTGACATGCAGGTGGGGGGCAGGGGAGGGGGGTTATAGGCGGAAGAGGGGGAGAGAGAGGGGCGAATGAGGGGGGAAGGGCGAATAGGGGGAGGGAGGGGGATAGAGAGGGGCGAATGGGGGAGGGGGAAGGGGATAGAGAGGGGCGAATGGGGGAAGGGGAGGGGATAGAGAGGGGCGAATGGGGGAGGGAGGGGCGAATAGGAGGGGGCGGGTTGAATATCAGGGAAAGTCTTCATGTCGCTTAACTTTACTTTAAGGATAGTTAGTCGTTGGGTGTAATATATCCTGGTTTATGAGGAAGTGATGACAGGGTTGGCTGGAGGGAAAGGAGGGAAGAGAGAGAAGAGAGGAAGGGAGGGAAGAGAGGGAAAGAAAGGAAGGGCGGGAAGGGAGGGAAAACCCCGCCCACATCCCCACCTCAAACCCCGCCCACATCCTCAAAAACCCCGCCCACATCCCCACCTTAAAACCCGCCCACATCCCTACCTCAAACCCCGCCCACATCCCCCTCAGACCCATCCATATCCCCACCTCAAACCCCGCCCACATCCCCACCTCAAACCCCGCCCACATCCCCACCTCAAACCCCGCCCACAGCCCCACCTCAAACCCCGCCCACATCCCCACCTTAAAACCCGCCCACATCCCCACCTCAAAACCCGCCCACATCCCCACCTCAAACCCCGCCCACATCCCCCCCTCAAATCCCGCCCAGAACGGACAGAGCATCAAGGTCGCTGAACCCCCCAGCCGCCTAACCCTGACCTTGGGCGTTCCAAGCCTCCTGGCCTGTACGTGTGGGCGTCATGGCTACGCTGACGTCATCCTGATTCCGAATTCGTTCAGGAAAAGCCGATAGAATGGCCGTTATAACTCTTGTCGTTCAATAAAGGCCAAAATACATGTGATCGGGATTTGAATGTTACACATCGGAAAAAAAGGTTTGGTATGGTATACACGTACATGGACGCACGCACGCATGCACATGCATGCATAAACACACACACATACACACATCACACACACACACACACACGCACATACACGCACACACACACACACATCACACAAACACACACACACACACAAACGCATACAGACAAGCACACATACACACCCGTACAGATACACAAAACCACTCATGAATACATTCAAAATACGCCTACAAAGCCCTTGTTTCCCGGCCCCCTCCCACACCCAGAATGGCGTCCTCCTCGCGCACGCCCACGCCCACAGAGAGCAAAATCCTCGTCGGGTCTTTCCATAAAGCGGCCGTTTGGTTTCTCCCTCTTTCCCCGAGCTCGCAGTCTTAATAAGAGCAAACAGTCTTTTATTTTCCATCTCGCGAGGCCAATGGAGGGGCTGGCTTGTCTCCGGCGGCTTTTAGGAGGGTCCCTCTGCCGGCCCTTGCTCTCTCGCTGTTGTTTTTCCCTTTTTCCTTTTATTTTCTCTCTGGTTTTATTAAGGGGTTTCGTTTTTAACTGTTATGTTTTTTGTTGGTGTTTTCCGCCCCTCTTTCTTCTTAAATTTCTTTCTTCTCTTTCTTTCCCTCCCTCCCTCCCTCTCTCTCTCTCTCTCTCTCTGTCTCTGTCTCTCTCTCTCTCTCTCTCTCTCCTTCTCTGCTTCCCTTCCCTCCCTCCCTCCCTCCCTCCGTCGCTCCCTCCTCCCTTCCCTCCCTCCCTCCAACTCCCTCCTCGAATCCCAATCTCCTAACACGAGAAGAGAAACCGTGTCTTTACATTCGAGAGCGAGAGTTACGCCAACATGTAACGTTCATTCTGTTCTGCTGTGTTCGCGGGTCTTACGACACGTGACCTGGGAGCAGATTTTCCCTCCTTTTTTCTCCGGTCCATTCTTGGCTGTTGTGCGGACGTATAGACGCATTGCTTAAAGGTTTCTTGTGTGTCTGTTTAAGCGATTGGATCCCATGTATAAGGAATTCTTACGGGTGGGCGATCGGGTCCCGTGTATAAGGAATTCTTATAGATGGGCGACCGGATCCCATGTAGAAGGAATTCTCATAGTGGATGATTGGATTCCACTTTATAAAGGATTTACATATGTGCTGTGAATTCCATTGTTTAGTGTGTGGACGTATAAGCGCGCTGACTAGATGATTCTTAAGTATCTATTTGGACGATTGGATTCCACTGCATAAATGATTCTTATGTGTTCTGCGCGAACAAATGAACGTAAGGTATAAAGGATTCTTGTACTTGCGGGTATTTGGATCCACAGTATAGAGAATTATATCTTTTGTGAATGAATGTATAAGGGAAAAGATATATGTAATCTCTTATCTGAGAGTTGGAGCAAACACTGTATGGAGGTGTCGTTTTAGAGGTTATAAATGACCGTGGCGAAGTGAAATGACAGCCAATCTATCACTGTGAAATAACAAGAGGGAGAGAGAGATTATAAATGCTTTGACAGAAGGGTTGTAAAGAATGAATCAACAAGCATTTATGAAAAGACTTGAATAAAAAGAAGATAAAAGTAAGCTAGCGAGTCAAGAGAGGCCATATACTTGACACAAACACTTTGGAAGAGAGCATCAGAACTCCGTCTGTATTTTGAAAATGCGCCATGATTGAAGGGTGGTTGCAGCTATAAAGAAACTTGCAATTACGATGTTGCGTGCAGTTGGTCAATTGCAATGGTGAACGAACAACCGCCAGGCCAACCGACCACTCTCTTTCATCACCTTACACTTCCTCTTCTCTCTCTCTCTCTCTCTCTCTCTCTCTCTCTCTCTCTCTCTCTCTCTCTCTCTCTCTCTCTCTCTCTCTCTCTCTCTCTCTCTCTCTCTCTCTCTCTCTCTCTCTCTCTCTCTCTTCTCCTTCTCCTTCCCTCTTTCCATCCTTCTCCTATACTCCATCTCTCTCTCTCTCTCTCTTCCTCACCCCTTTCACTCTTCCTCCTCTCTCTCTCTCTCTCTTTCTCCTTCCCCCGTGCCCCTATCCTTCTCATCTCTTCCTTCCTCCTCCTATACTCTCTCTCTCTCTCTCTCTCTCTCTCTCTCTCTCTCTCTCTCTCTCTCTCTCTCTCTCTCTCTCTCTCTCTCTCTCTCTCTCTCTCTCTCTCTCTCTCTCTCTCTCTCTCTCTCTCTCTCTCTCTCTCTCTCTCTCTCTCTCTCTCTCTCTCTCTCTCTCTCTCTCTCTCTCTCTCTCTCTCTCTCTCTCTCTCTCTCTCTCTCTCTCTCTCTCTCTCTCTCTCTCTCTCTCTCTCTCTCTCTCTCTCTCTCTCTCTCTCTCTCTCTCTCTCTCTCTTTCTCCTTCCCCCGTGCCCCTATCCTTCTCCTCTCCCTTCCTTCTCATTTACGGGCCATTGCCAACACCTCCCTATCTCTCGGAATCAAGTGTTTGCGTGCATGCAACAGAAAGTTTACTGGATTCCCTCTCTCTCAGATTAAGGGTGTTTGAATCCTCCCCTCCTGATGGCAGCCTTTCTCACTTGCTCCCCCCTTCTCCCCTTCCTTCCCCGTTCTTCTCTGCCTCTCTCTCTCTTCCTCCCCTTTTCACTCTTCCCCTCTCTCGTGATTCTCCTTCCTCCGTGCCCCTATCCTCTTTTCCCTTTTCCTTCCTTCCTCCTCTCTCTCTCTTCTCTCCTTCCTCTCTCCGTTCTTCTCTCTCTCTCTTCCTCTCTCTCCCGTTCTCTGTCTCTCTCTCTCTCTCGTGATTCCCCCGTTTCTCCTTCTCCCTCCACCTTCCTCTTTTCCCCTTTTCTATCCCGTTCCTCCCTCCCTCTCCCTTTTCCCCTTCCCCCTGCCTCTTCCTCCCCTCTCCCACCACACCCCTCTTTCTCCTCAAGTGTTTGCGTGCATGCAACAGTTTACCTCCTTCCCTCTACCACGCCGCTCTTTGCCAGATCTCCCTCTGATGTAGGTTGAATTCCCCGCCATTTACCTCTCTACGGGTCGAAGGTAACTCGGGTCGAGTGATGGGTTATGGTTGCTCCCCCCTTCTCCCCTTCCTTCCCCGTTCTTCTCTGCCTTTTTCTCTGATTCTCCCGTTCCTGTCTCCTCCTTCTCGTGATTCCCCCGTTCCTCCTTCTCCCTCCTCCTTTCTCCTTTTTTTCCCCCGTTCCTCCCTCCGTGATGGAAATGGTTCCCCTTCTCTCCCTCTCTCTCTCCCCGTTCTCTCTGCCTCTCTCTGTGACTGTCTCTGTCTCTCTCTCCCTCTCTCTCTCTCTCTCTCTCTTTCTCTCTCTCTCTATCCCGTTCCTCCCTCCGTGGTGGAAATGGTTTCCCCCTTCTACCTTTCCTTCCCTGTTCCTCTCTGCCTCTTCCCCTGACTGCCCCGTTCCTGTCACCTCCTTCCCCTGTTTTCCCCGTTTCTCCTTCTCCCTCCACCTTCCTCCTTTCCCCTTTTCTATCCCGTTCCTTCCTCCGTGATGGAAATTGTTTCTCTCTCTTTCTCTCTCTCTCCCTCTCTCTCTCTCTCTCTCTCTCTCTCTCTCTCTCTCTCTCTCCACCACACCACTCTCTTCCCCTCTCTCCACCACACTCCCTCTCTCTCTCTCTCTCTACCACACTCTCTCTCTCCCTCTCTCTCTCTATCACTCTCCCCCCCGCCATTTACCTCTCTCTCTCTCTCTCGAGGATCTGCCAGAGGATGGTGCTCTAGAGATCCTGTTTTATCTTCTGTGTAATATTTTGCGATGCCTCTCTCTCTCTCTCTGAGGCGTCTCTCTCTCTCTCTTTCTCTCTCTCTACATATAAAAAGGTTCGGACACGTCTCTCTCTCTGTGTGTTGTGTGTTTGTCTCTCTCTCTCTCTCTCTCTCTCTCTCTCTCTCTCTCTCTCTCTCTCTCTCTCTCTCTCTCTCTCTCTCTCTCTCTCTCTCTCTCTCTCTCTCTCTCCCTCTCTCTCTCTCTCTGTCCCACGCCCACACAAACACAACAAGAGTCCTTTATACAAAACTAACCCTTTTCCTGCAAATGCAAATATCAACCCGAACACCACATAACTTAGCACGGAAAAGTAAACACCCACGAAAGTCGTAGTTCTTCCCGTGTTCTCTCGTGTTTGCGTTCTTCCCTTTTTTTTCGGTATTCTCTCGCGTTCTCCCGTGTTCTCAAGAGTTCTCCCGTGTTCACAAGAATTCTCTCGTGTTCTCCCGTGTTCTGCGTTCTTCCCTGTTTTCCGGTATTATCTTGCGTTCTCCCGTGTTCTCTCGTGTTCTCAATTCTCTCGTGTTCTCAAGGGTTCTCTCGTGTTCTCCCGTGTTCTCAAGAGTTCTCTCGTGTTCTCCCGTGTTCTCAAGAGTTCTCTCGTGTTCTCAAGAGTTCGGCCGTGTCTTCTCGTGTTCTTTTGTGTTCTCCTGTGTTCTCAAGAGTTTTCCCGTGTTCTCTCGTGTTCTCTTTTCTCTCGTGTTCTCCCGTACCCCCCCGAGTTCTGTGCCCCCTCCCCCTCCGAGTTCTCCTGTGTTCCCCCCGTGTTCTTTATCACTCGGAGAACATGCTGTCCGGAGTGGAAAAGGGAAGAGGCGAGCGGGAACACGATTTCTATGCCTGAATAATTTAAGCAGAAGAAAACTTACGAGACAATAGCTTTCACACCTGCTACTTCACCGGCTGGAGGAGAAGGGAGGAGGCAAGGAGGAGAGGAGGAGGAGAAAGGGAGGAGAGGAGGAAGAGAAGATGGGGGAAGAAGGGAGGAGAAGGAAGAGGGGGTGGATGGGGAGGAGGAGGAGGAGGAGCTGGAGAAGGAGGAGGTGGAGGAGGAGGAGGGGGGAGGGGGGAGGGAGGAGGAAAGGAGGAAGAGGTGGTGGAGGAGGAGGAGGGGAGGAGGAGGAGGAAGGGGAGGAGGAGGAGGGAGTGAAAGAAGGAGAAGGAGGAGGAGGGATAGAGGAAGGCGGAGGATATGGAAGTGTAGGGATAAAAGAGAAGGAGGGGGCATTTATAAAGAAGAAGAGGAGGAGGAAAGTAAGAGGAGAAAGAAGAGGAGGAGGGGGAGGGGCGTGGCGTGGGGCGAGGGGGGAAGGGGATTATATATTTGTTTCAAGAACTGTAATATTCTTTTTTTGGACTGTAAATGCTGGACGTGGAAGGAGCAGTTTTGTAGTAGAGGTTTTGTCTGGGAGAATTATTTAACTTACGTGGATGGACTATCATTAGAAGATACATGATGCAAACACACGCACACGCACACGCACACGCACGCACACACACACACACACACACACACACACACACACACACACACACACACACACACATACCCGTCCCCCCCCCCCCCAACACATACACACACACACACACATACCCGCCCCCCAACACACACACACACACACACACACACACACAGACCCACACACACACCCACACAAACACACACACACACACACACACACACACACACACACACACACACACACACACACACACACACACACATACACACACACACACACACACACACACCCGCCCCTCCCACACACACAAACAAACACACACATACACACACACACATACATACCCGCCCCCCCAACACACACACACACACACATACCCGCCCCACCCCCAACACACACACACAAACACACACACACACACACACACACACACACATACCCGCCCCACCCCCAACACACACACACAAACACACACACACACACACACACACACACACACACACACACACAAACACACACACACACACACACACACACACACACACACACACACACACACACACACATACCCCGCCCCACCCCCAAACACACACACACACTCAATTACAAATACAAAAACACACACACACATACCCCCCCCCCCACTAACACATACACACACGCACACATACACTCAATTACAAGTACACACACACATCCCCCCCAACAAATACACACACCCAGCCTAGTGTTTGAAGCATATCCTTTCAGCACGAATGCTAGCAGGAGGGCGGCGCGTAGCATGTCTGGTCAGCATGGGCGGGGGGAGGGGGAGCAGGTGGTCAGCGTCGACGGTCGAGTGACACGGGCGGGGGAGCGTGGGAATCGACCGCGGCGCCCCAATTATCATACCAAAGTGAGCATTCTCATCGTGTGTGCGTTTCTGTCTCCCCTTCTCTCTCCCCTCCCTTCCCTCCCTTAAGCCCCCTTCTATCCTCCCTTCCCTCTCTCTCGTCCCCTTTCCCCGTCTCCTTCCTTCCCTCCCTCTCTTCCCTTCCCCCTTCTTCCCTCCCTATCGCCCCTTTCCCCTTCTTTCCCTCCCTTAAGCCCCCTTCTCTCTCCTCCCTTCCCTTCCCTCCCTTAAGCCCCCTTCTCTCTCCTCCCTTTCCCTCCTCTCGCCCTTCCCTCCCTCTCTTCCCCTTTCCCTCTCTCCTCCCCATCCCTCTACCCCTCTCCTCTGTTCTACGTTTTTCCCTCCTTCCGATTCCATTTCCGGTTATTCTTTCTCCTTTTCTTCCTTATTTTTCCTCCCCTTCTTTCCCTCTCTTCCTAATTTCCCACTCTCTTCCACATTCCTTTTTCTCTTATCTCATCATAGTCTTCACCTCTCTCCTTCTGTCCCCCCACCCATCTTCCACCTCTCTTTTCTTTCTTTCTCTTTCCCCGTTTCTCTACTTCCCTCCTTTTCCCCTACTGTTCCTCGTTTTTACCCTCTTTCTCCATTTCTTCATTCTCTTCTTCCGCTTCTCCACTATCCTCCATTATCCATTTTCCCTCCTATATCTCCCTTTCATCATTCTCTTCCCCGCTTCTTCACTTCTTCCATCATCCTTCTTTCCCTCCCCTCTCTCTCCCTTTCTCTCTTCTCTTCCCCGTTTCTTCACTTCTTCCATCATCCTTCTTTCTCTCCTCTCTCTCCCTTTCTCTCTTCTCTTCCCCCTTCCGTCACCCCCCTTTCGCTTGTACTGACCCCCTACAAACTGTCAAATACCATGCCATTTAGTAAGAATAATGCCAGTTTCCGATAAAGTATAGTGCTAAGAGGGAAATATGGTGCAAATTTAGTCGTTATTTAGAAAGAATGAATGATTTTCCAATAAAGTATAGTGCTAAGAGGGAAATATGGTGCAAACATCATCGTTATTTAGAAAGAATGAATGATTTTCCAATAAAGTATAGTGCTAAGAGGGAAATATGGTGCAAATACCATCGTCATCTAGAAAGAATGAATGATTTTCCGATAAATTATAGTGCCAGGGGGGGAGGGGGTATGGTGACACTATACAAGAGAGTTGTTTACACAGGTCGGTTGGTGTGTGGATTTTGCGTGCGTGCGTGTGTCGGCTGGTCCGTTTGTGTTGTTGCTTTTCTAAACCGCTTATATATTTGCATACAGTACGGGACAAAGCTGTGCTGTATGTATGTATAGAGATATATAGACATACAGACATACGGACGCACAGATAGAGACACTCCCGCATACACATGAATACACAAATATATATAAACACACACAAACACACGCACACATACGCACACACACACACACACACATGCACACACACACACACACATGCACACACACTCACACGTACAAACACACACAAAACAAACAAACAAACAAAAACCCATACAAACTTTACTTAACTCTTCTCAAAATGCAAAACCGCTCTTACAGACACCCTCCACCCCCTACCCCTCCCCCACCCCTTACCCCACCCACCCCCACCCTGGCTCTCACAGACATTCGCTAACCTTATTCCCCACGGCTCCCTAATCGTGGTGGGGGAAGGACTTTCATCCAGTCCGGCGGCGATGTTACTAAAAATAGCTTAGCCAAATGTAGGGCGTCGAGGTGTCAACCTAGCGAAAGGGGGGGGGGTGAGTGGAGAGGGGGGGTGAGTGGAGAGGGGGGGTGATTGGAGAGGGGGTGACTTGAGAGGAGGGGGTGAGTTGAGGGGGGTGAGGGCGAGGAGGGGGTGAGTTGAGAGGGGGGGTGAGTTGAGGGGGTGGGGGTGAGTTGAGAGGGTAGAGGGTGAGTCGAGAAGGGAGGGGAGAGTTAAGAGGGGGGAGGGGTGAGTCGAGAGAAGGGGGGTGAGTCGAGAGGAGAGTGAGTCGTGAGGGGGCGAGTCGAAGGGCGTAGGTTGAGAGGAAGAGGGACAGAAGAGTCAGGGAGAACGGGCGGGGTGTGAGGAGCGGGGTTGGGCGTGAGGGCGGGGGATGAAAGGGGGAACGCATTAGTGAGGGAGAGGCGGGGAAGGGGGGAGGAATAGGCGAAATGGGGTTTGACGGATCAGAGCGAGGGGAAATGGGTAAGAGGGAAGGAAAAGGATGTAGCATGATATTTAAGGGCGAGGGAAAGGGAGCGATAGCAAGATACGGACAAGGGAGATGGGTAAGATAGGAAGGTAAGGGCGAGGGAAAAGGTCATCATAGGAAGGTAAGGGCGAAGGAAAAGGTCATCATAGGAAGGTAAGGGCAAGGGAAGAGGTCGTGTGAGGAGGTAAGGGCGATGGGAAAGGGCGTGATAAGAGGGTCAGGACAAGGGAAGAGGTGATAAGAAGGTCAGGTCAAGGGAAGAGGTCGTGTGAGGAGGTAAGGGCGGTGGGAAAGGGCGTGATAGGAGGGTCAGGTCAAGGGAAGAGGTCGTGTTAGGAGGTAAGGGCGGTGGGAAAGGGCGTGTTAGGGTGAGGGTGAGGGCGCGTGTCGAGGGGAAAGGGTGGAAGGAAGGCGCCAAAGGGAATGCGAGGGCGGGGAGAGAGCCAAGCAAACGTTTGTCCTCGTTTGATGTTCTCCGTCGTTCTTTCTTCCTCTTTCTATCTCGGTCTGTCCGGTTTTTTTCATGTTCGTTATCTTATTTGTCTGATATTCTCCCTTTCTCTCTGTTTCTCTATCTCTCCGACTCTCTGTCTCTCTATCCTTTGTCTCTCTATCTGTTTGTCTCTCTCTCTCTCTCCATCCTATCCTCCTTCCCTCTTTCCCCACCTCCCTCCCACCCTCCTACTCTCCCTCTCTCCCTCATTCCCTCCTACTCTCCCTCTCTCCCTCCTACACTCCCCCACTCGCTCTCTCTCTCTACCTCTTTATCCTTCCTTCTCACCCCCCCCTCCCATCCTAACACTGCCCAGGAAATTTCATGCCATATTCATTTCCATCTCCGCCATTTCCTCCCTTCAAAGCGATAGAAATACAAACATTTCCATGGTTGGTTTGGCTTCGGAAGGTCTACACTATACGCTGGAGACATATATGTATATAGCATATGCTCATACACTTGCTTATGAATATTGATGTGTACCCGCGGATTTGTACATATGCGTGTGTGCATGTGCGTCCGTCTCTCTCTCTGTCTCTCTCTCTCTCTCTCTCTCTCTCTCTCTCTCTCTCTCTCTCTCTCTCTCTCTCTCTCTCTCTCTCTCTCTCTCTCTCTCTCTCTCTCTCTTTCTCTTTCTCTTTCTCTCTCTCTCTCTCTCTCTCTCTCTCTCTCTCTCTCTCTCTCTCTCTCTCTCTCTCTCTCTCTCTCTCTCTCTCTGTTCCTGAGTGTGTGTGTGTGTGTGTGTGTGTGTGTGTGTGTGTGTGTGTGTGTGTGTGTGTGTGTGTGTGTGTGTGTGTGTGTGTGTGTGTGTGTGTGTGTGTATGTGTATGTGTTTGTATATATGTGTGTGTGTGTGTGTGTGTGTGTGTGTGTGTGTGTGTGTGTGTGTGTGTGTGTGTGTGTGTGTGTGTGTGTGTGTGTGTGTGTGTGTGTGTGTGTGTGATTATGTGTGTGTGTGTGTGTGAGTGTGTGTGTGTGCATATGTATGTGTGTGTGTGTATGTACGTATGTACGTGTGTATGCACGTACGTATGTATGTATGTATGTATCTATATATCCACCCCCATATCCACACTCTCCCTCTCTTTCTCCTAATTACTATCATGTAACCCGAGAAGATAAATCCCTTGATAATTCACATCGAAAATAAATGAAAAGAGAGAGAAAATAAACAAAAGCCTGAAAATAAATGAAAAAGACAGAAAATAAAAAAAAGCCTAAACTCTTTCCACCAATAAATTAATGATAGATTAAAAATAGATTCCAACAACATTAAGCGGACTTTAGAAAATATTCTAATATTTATAGAGGCAATAAAGTTACTCTGGAAGACTTTCGAGAACATTCTCAGAGAAGGTCAGAAATAAACCCGGATAAATATGGTCACTCTTTGAAATGCTGTGTTTATGAGGTTTCGGAAGGAGGAGAGGAGGAGAAGAGGAGAAAAGGAGGAGGAGGAGAGGTGGGAAATTGAGAGAAGGAGAGAAGGAGAGGATGAAGAAGAGGGAGGAGAGGAAAGGAGAGAGAGGAGAGGAGAGAGAGTAGAGGAGAGAGAGAAGAGGAGAGAGAGAAGATGATAGAGAAAGAAGAGGAGAGAGAGAAGAGGAGAGAGAGGAGAGGAGAGAGAGGAGAGGAGAGAGAAGGGAGAGAAAGAAGGGAGGAGAGAGAGACACACAAAGAAAGAGAGAGAAAGAGAGAGAGAGAGAGAGAGACAGAGAGAGAGAGAGAGAGAGAGAGAGAGAGAGAGAGAGAGAGAGAGAGAGAGAGAGAGAGAGAGAGAGAGAGAGAGAGAGAGAGAGAGAGAGAGAGAGAGAGAGAGAGAGAGAGAGAGAGAGAGAGAGAGAGAGAGAGAGAGAGAGAGAGAGAGAGAGAGAGAGAGAGAGAAGGGTCTAGTGCAATTACAGCCAAAGTGGCCGACATTTGTTACGCCTACAAAAGCCACTTTATTATTTTCAGAGGAGTATGCTTACCGCACCGTTCACATATATGAGCATTTAACAGAATGAAATAGAAGTACAATATTCATTCTGCTTGTAATTAAACCTGCCATAGAAGTAAGGAGTTAAACATCAAAATAAAAACAAAAAATAAATCCCAAAATATGTCACATCATGACTTAGGAAGAAAATAGATATCAGAGATTATGAAAACTCCAATTCTACTTATACGAAACTCTCTTTTTCTCTCCCCCCCCTTCTCTCTTTCTCTCTCACCCTCTCATTCTCTGTCTTATTCTTCCTTTTTTCTTTTCAACCATACTACATTTATATATAATATATAGTATATAATATATATATATATATATATATATATATATATATATATATATATATATATATATATATATTTATATATACATATCTATATCTATATATGTATATATAACCAGAACAGCTCTGCGTCATCATGAATGTACGGACGCGTCTCCCGCTGTAGTCCAGCGTCTTACAGGTACAGTAATTCCAAGCCCCAATATTGTCCCCTTGTCATTCTAACGTCGGTATGTTCCTCCGTGTGTCAGAAATGCTATGACACACGGCTACATATACGGCACGACTGTCCTCTCTCCCGCTTCCCTTGCTGTCACCCTTGTCTTGCTCGCCCATGTCTTACGTTACCTTTGGCTATTTTGGCTATTTTATTCCGTTGCTCTTTCATGTTTTGTGTTCTTTTTTTGGGCTACTTTGGCTATTTTTGCTATTTCGCTCCGTAATCTTCGTATGAGGGTCATCCTATTCTCTGTTCCCTTGCCTTGATGTGATCCATCTCTTGAGCTGTTTTGTTTTCTATTTTAACACACGTGTTGTCTCTCTTTCCCTCTCTCTCTGTCTCTCTTTCTCTGTCTGTCTGTCTCTCTCTTTCTCTCTCTTTCTCTCTCTCTCTCTCTCTCTCTCTCTCTCTCTCTCTCTCTCTCTCTCTCTCTCTCTCTCTCCCTCTCTCTCTCTCTCCACACATGCACACACTTACATACATTAACATACACACACACTTACACACACACAAACACACACACACACACACACACACACAAACACTTGCATACGCACACGTTCTCAAGCATCCCACGATCCCATCTGGCGTTCACTTCACTGTAACCCTCAACCTTTCCCTCG
>NC_091563.1:16187958-16190458 GCF_042767895.1 Penaeus vannamei
CCAACCCCCTCCTCCACCCCCCCCCCGCATAAAAAAAATCTGTTACGAAAACTGAATAATCGATCAATACACAGGAGACACATACCTGCGTGCCCGCGAGCTCCACTATTTACAAAACAAAACACGACACCCTTGCGAGCTGCACTTGGAGCCCTAAGCAGGCCACGGGAGCCACGCCGGGGTAAATGGCGTGCATGGATAATAGAACGTAAATAAAATGCAGATGGATGGTTTACTCGATAAATTTTCACGGTGGTCAGGAAGCTGAATTTGATAACGGGGCGACTGTGCGCGTATTAATTTTATCGTTGGCGCACAATATATGTTTAAAAAAGGGATGCATAGTAGATTGGAAAAACAGTGAGATATAAGAGAGTATAATGTGATATTCGCAGTTGAGTGGGAAAACAAGATTTTGTGTTGGTATTAGGAGGACGAAAGAGAGAGAGAGAGAGAGAGAGAGAGAGAGAGAGAGAGAGAGAGAGAGAGAGAGAGAGAGAGAGAGAGAGAGAGAGAGAGAGAGAGAGAGAGAGAGAGAGAGAGAGAGAGAGAGAGAGAGAGAGAGAGAGAGAGAGAGAGAGAGAGAGAGAGAGAGAGAGAGAGAGAGAGAGAGAGAGAGAGAGAGAGAGAGAGAGAGAGAGAGAGAGAGAGAGAGAGAGAGAGAGAGAGAGAGAGAGAGAGAGAGAGAGAGAGAGAGAGAGAGAGAGAGAGAGAGAGAGAGAGAGAGAGAGAGAGAGAGAGAGAGAGAGAGAGAGAGAGAGCAGAGAGAGAGAGAGAGAGAGAGAGAGAGAGAGAGAGAGAGAGAGAGAGAGAGAGAGAGAGAGAGAGAGAGAGAGAGAGAGAGAGAGAGAGAGAGAGAGCAAGAGAGAGAGAGAGCAAGAGAGAGAGAGAGAGAGAGAGAGAGAGAGAGAGAGAGAGAGAGAGAGAGAGAGAGAGAGAGAGAGAGAGAGAGAGAAAGAGAGAGACAGAGACAGAGACAGAGACAGAGAGAGAGAGAGAGAGACAGAGACAGAGAGAGAGAGAGAGAAAGGGTTGATGAGAGGAGGAGATACAGACATTACTCATACTGCTTCGAAAACAGAAAACACGGCGCATTTTTACCTCCCTTTTCGCAATGCAGTTCCAGGCAAAGAGAACGCTGCCCAACTGCGCACACACTTCTTCCTCGAGAACCAGAACTGCGCACACACTTCTCCCTCGAGAACAACGCTCTCCCCATGGATGAATATTCCTCCTCACTTCCCTCCCCATTACCTCCCCCCCACTTCCTTCCTACTCCTTACCCTCCACTTCCTCCTCTTTTCCTCTTTACTACCCCACTTCCTCTTCCTTACCCCTTACTTCCCACTTCCTTCCTACTCCTTACCCTCCACTTCCTCCTCTTTTCCTCTTTACTACCCCACTTCCTCTTCCTTACCCCTTACTTCCCACTTCCTTCCTACTCCTTACCCTCCACTTCCTCTTCTTCACTCCCCACTTCCTCTTCCTTACCCCTTACTTCCCACTTGTTTCCTGCTCCTTACTCTCCACTTCCTCTTCTTCACTGCGCACTTCCTCTTCCTTACCCCTTACTTCGCACTTCTTTCCTACTCCTTAGTCACCAGATTCTAGTCCTTGCCCCTCATACCCACTTCCTTCTCCCTGCCCCCCGCCCCCTCTCCTATCCCCTCTCTCCTAGCCCCATTCTCCCCTCCTCCTAGCCCCATCCTACACCCTACCCCCAAGCCTCGCCTTTTCCCTATCCCCAGACCCCACCTCCCCTACCTAACCCCATCTATCCCCATCCCCCATCCTCCACCCTTACGCCCTCCTCCTACCCCAAACCCCATCTTACCCCTACCTCCAGACCCCCTCCCCCTCCCCCCCCTCACCCACCGCAATTATGAATTTGTACAGCATTAATCACATTCAGATCCCATGCATAATGTTCCCGTGAATTAATCTTTTCCGCCACCATCTGCAATTTGGCGTCACTGATTCCCGGTGTCATTAAACATCTCAATATAAATCACTCACGGGCGTACGAGGGGAAGGAATGGGAGGTGGGCGAGGGGAAGAGAAGGGGTGGAAGGGGTGAGGAGGGGAGAGGAGGGGAGAAGAGGGAGGTGGGTGAGGAGAGGAAGACGCAGAAGGATAGAAGGATGGAGGGATAAAAAAGATAGATAGATAGATAGATAGATAGATAGATAGAGAGAGAGAGAGAGAGAGAGAGAGAGAGAGAGAGGACGAGAGCCAGAGAGAGAGAGAGGGCGAGAGCGAGAGAGAGAGAGAGAGAGAGAGAGAGAGAGAGAGAGAGAGAGAGAGAGAGAGAGGAGTGAGAGAGAAAACGAAACGGAGAAAAGAGGGGAAAATGAAAAAGGAAAGAATACCAGAAGAAGAAAGACAGGCAGAAAGAAAGAGAGATGGAATACCAAGAATGAAGAAACAAGAAAACGAGGATAGGGGAACGAAAGGCCAAGAACGAATTGACGCGACGGGGGAGCAACGAAGGGGCGAGGAC
>NC_091563.1:16212958-16225458 GCF_042767895.1 Penaeus vannamei
ATACATACATACATACATACATACATACATACATACATACATACAGCATACATACATACAGCATACATACATACAGCATACATACATACAGCATACATACATACATGCATGCATACATACATACACACACACACACACACACACACACACACACAAACACACACACACACACACACATACATATATATATACATATATATATATATATATATATATATATATATATATATATATATATATATATATATATATATGCATACATATACACACACATCTGAATATGTATACGCGCACATTGATACTGACACATACACACAAACACACATAATGACTGTATTTGGTGCATAAAATATTAATGATAATTAAATCAAATGGTTTGTGAATCTAGATAACAGAATCGTAACAAAAAGAAATTATTGATTTAGGGAAATGGCAAAATTATTTGAGTTTTATGAAGATTATTTCCTAACAAAGGGATATAAACCAAGGAAGAGAGAGAGAGATAAGAAATAATGATGATACTATGAATTATATTCAGCATTATGATAAGGATAATGATAAGAATGGTGACTGATAATGATAAACAATAATTATAAAAATTAATGATAATGATGTAAATGGCGATACTTATAATGATAGATGATAATGATGAAAATAGCGATACTTATAATGATAGACGATAATGATGAAAATAACGACAATGTAAATTGATAACTATAATGATAACGATAATGATACAAAATAATGATAATCATAACGATGAAAATAACGAAAATGTTAATAATAACTAAAATAATAATGATAATGGTACAAAACAAAAATGCTGCACATAAACAACGATGATTACAGTGATGATAACGATAAAAACGACAATAATAATGAGCAGATAACGATCAAACCAATGCTAAAAATAGCATCGTCACAGATCCACATGTACCAAGACAACCTCATATTAAACAAGCCGTCCTAATAATATAAATAAGGAACCACGTAAAAGAAAAAAAAAAGTGAATGAAAAACAAGAATGAGCGAATCGCATGTCACGTGACTGTTTAGAGTCGTGATGTAACGTCATTATGGGGAGGGGAGGGGAGGGGGGGGCGAAGAAAGGGGGTTAAAGGGAAAGGAGTCAGGAAATGGAGTAGGGAAAGGGGGAGGGGGAAGGGGAGACGGGGTAAGGGGGAAAGGGAGGAGGGGGAAAGAGGGAGAGGGGGTAAGGAGGGAGGGGGAAGTGGAAGGAGGAGAGGGGGAGGGGAGAGAGGGGGAAGGGGAGAGGGGGAGAGGGGGAGAGGGGGAAGTGGAAGGCGAGAGGGGGAAGGGGAGAGAGGGTAAGGGGAGGGGATATAGGGGGTTGGGGGAAAAAGGGGAAGGGGAAAGGTTAGATGGAGGAGGGATATGATATAGGGTAAGGGGTGAGGGTTAAGGGAGTAGGGAAATGTGGTAGAGGGAAGAGGCATAGTGTAAGGGAAGAAGAAGAAGAAAGATAGGGGGGATATAGGGGGGGGAGAGAAAGGAAGAAGGAGCGAGGGAGGAGGGAGAAAGAGAGAAGAAGGAGGGAGAAAGAAAAGAGAAGGGAAAGAGAAAGAAGGAGATGGAGAAAGGGAAATGGAAAAATGAAAAGAGATAAGGCAAGGAAATAGGGAGATGGAGAAAGGGAGATAATAGGGAGAAGGAGAGGGAGTAGAAAGGGGAGAGACGGTATATTCCTCCCACAATATTTTTCCCATAATGATTATATAACAGCGAAAAAGACGATATAAGAAGGGGTGATAAACCTGGTCAGAAAAGGGGGGGCAGTGAGAAGTGGTAAAAAAAAAATAGATATGAAAATATTTTAATTAATAAGTCGGTTGATAAATAGAAAAGATAAACTGATACAAAACACAAAACGCACACATAAGTTCAAACACATTTTTTTTTTTATCAACCCATCATGAAAATGTTTCAAAAAGAAATTTGATACAGTGAGATCAGGTTCGAGGATACGATGAATAGACAAAATAATAATGCAGAATATATTTTCTCTCTCTATTCTATTATTTGAAATGAAACAAAAAGGGAAAAAAGATAAATGAGACGCATGAGGTGCAATAAATCAGAAATAAGAAAAATATACTCTGATGTTATTGTTTGAACTAACAAAGAAAATTTTAGCGAAACACTCCAGCGGTTTTGAAATAATAGATAATAATGAGGAGGAGGATAATCATAACGAGAGATACATAGGCAGATAGATAGGTAGATAGATAGACTGATAGATAGATAGATAGACTGATAGATAGATAGATAGACTGATAGACAGATAGATAAACAGATAGATAGTTATATATATATACATATAGATAGACAGATAGATAGAAAGACATATATACATATAAATTGATAGATAGACAAATAAGCAGACAGACAGACAGAAAATAAAACAAATGAAAGAAAAGAAAAAGGAAGACAAAAGAGTCCCCTTAAACACCCTAACACTCCCCACCAACAAGGGCTATGGCGAGACATAAGAAACTCCCGCATGCGTAATCAACATACTTCCTCTTGTGCAATTGCAAGCGCGTGTGTGGACGGAAGGGGGGAGGGTAGGAGTTGGGGGGTAGAGGGAGGGGAGAAGGGAGGGGAGGGAGAAGGGAGGGGAGGGGTAGAGGAAAGGGGGAGGGAGAAGGGAGGGGAGGGGTAGAAGGAGGGAGAAGGGAGGGAGGGGTAGAGGGAGGGGAGGAGGAAGGAAGGGGTAGAGGAAGGAGGGTAGAAGAAGGGATAGAGGGAGGAGTAGAGGATGGAGGAAGAGCAGGGAAGGGGGAAGGAGGGAAGGAAAGGGGTAAAGGGAGGGGCGAAGGAGGGGGAAAGGGTAGAAGGAGAGGCAGAAAGAGAGGCGAAAGAGAGGGAAAGGCGAAGGAAGGGGGTAGAGGGTATGGAGGAAGGGGCAGAAGAGTAGAGGGAGGGAGGGGCAAGGGAGATTGTGGCAGGTTGCAATCTGCACCATCAAAAAAAGAAATAAAAAACAGAAAAAAAGAAAAAGAAGAAGAAGAAGAAAAATGATTGCATTCATCACACACTCAAAATGGCGAATGGTTAAGCCTCATGCTACATCCGGGTCAGAAAACGGCGCGCATAAACTTCTTTGATGGAAGTGTTTAACTTTTAAGGTCTAGGGCTCTTGTAGGAGAGTCCTCACGATGAAGGTGGGCGGGAGGGGGAGGGGTTAAGGGGGAGGGAGTGAGGGGTGAGGGAGGGTAGGGAGAGAGGGGATAAGGGGAGAGGGGGATAGGTAGTTGGGGGAAAGGAAAGGGTGAAGGGGGAAGAAGAGGGGAAGGGAGAGAGATTAAGAGGGAGAAGGGAGATGGAGGGTGGAGAGGGAAAGGGAGAAAGGGAGGAGAAAGAGGAGATAGGGGGATAGAAAAGTGGGAAAGGGGAAGGGTAAGTGGATGGGGGAGAGAAAGGAGGGAGGGGAGAGAGAAGGAATATAGGAATGAAGGAGAGGCGGGACAACATGGTGAAGGAAGGAAATAAGCAATGAAAAGGATAACGGATAACAGGCAATTAAGGATAACGGATAACAGGCAAATAAGAAAACGGAGAACAGATAACAGGCAATCAAAATTAAGAGGGGAGAATATAATCTATGGAAGGGTAAAAAAAATGGAATCAGGCAGAACAAAGAAAAAAGGAGGAACAAAGAGAATGGGAAGAAAAGGAGGAAAATAAAGAAGATCATATGTAACTTTTAATTCACACGTTGGGGAGAGGCAGTGTAAGCAGCCATAGTGGTAGTTAGAGCGTTAACAAACTCACAGACAGAGAGTGAGAGAGAGAGAGAGAGAGAGAGAGAGAGAGAGAGAGAGAGAGAGAGAGAGAGAGAGAGAGAGAGAGAGAGAGAAATAAGAGAAAGAAGAGAAAAGAGACAGACAGAAAAAGTTAGAGACAGAAACGGGTGTAAGAAAGAGAGAGAGAAAGATTGAGTGAGAGAGAGACAGGGCGCGAGAGAAAGAGAGGAAGAGAAAGAGAAAGAGAAAAAGAGAAATAGAGCAAGAGAAAAAAGAAAAAGGGTAAGAGAAAGAGAAAGAGAAAGAAAAAGAGAGAAAGAGAAATAGAAAAAGAGAAAGAGAAGACGAGAGAGAAAGAGAAGAAGAGAAAGAGAAAGAGAAAAAAAGAAAAAGAGCAAGAAGAAAAAAAGAAAAAGGGTAAGAGAAAGAAAAAAGAAAGAGAAAAAAAAAGAGAAAGAAAATAGAAAAAGAGAAAGAGAAAAAGAAAGAAAAAGAGAAAAGGAGAAAAAGAGAAAGAGAGAAAATGAAAGAGAGGAAGAGAGACAGAGAGAATAGCCTACAAAAAGAGAAGCTTTTGCACGCACGCCACACATACCGAACAATAGAGTAGGCGAGGGCGGCAGGCCGGGGAAGTGGGCGAGCTGAAAGGACAGGCCGAGGGAACGGGCGGGGAGGGGGGAGGTGGGGGGTGGGGAATGAGGAAACGATTGAGTTGGGGAAGGGAAGGAAGGAAGGACGGAGGGATGGAAGGAAGGGAGGAGGGAGGAGGGAAAAGGAAAGGAAGCGAGGAATTGGAGGGAAGGAGGGAGGGATGAAAGGAAGGAAGGGAGGAGGGAATGAAGGGTAGCGAGGACGGAGGAATTGGAGGGAACGGGCGGGGAGGGGGGGCGGGTAGGGGCAGGAATGAGGAAACGATTAAGTTGGGGAAGGGAAGGAAGGAAGGGCGTAGGGATGGAAGGAAGGAGGGAGGAGGGAAGGAGGGAGGAGGAGGAGGGAGGAGGAGGGAAGGGAGTAGGGATGGACGGAGGGAAGGATGTAAGGAAGGAGGGAGGAATTGGAGGGAAGGACGAATGGATGGAAAGAAGGAAGGAAGGAAGGAGGAGGGAGGGAATGAAGGGTAGGAAGGAGGGAGGAATTGGAGGGAAGGAGGAATGGAGGGAAAGAAAGGGAGAAGGAATGAAAGAACGATTGAGTTGGGAAGTAAAAGAATGACGGAGGGATGGAGGGAAGGAAAGACGGAGGATTGGAAGAAAGGAGGGAGGGAGGGAGGCGGGAATGGAGAGTAGGAAGGAGGGAGGAATGGAGGGAAGGAAGGAGGGAAGAATGGAGGGAAGGAAGGAGAGGGAGAAAGAATAAGGAATTGATTGAGTTAGGAAGGGAAGGAAGGAGGGAAGAATGGAGGGGGAAGGGCGGGAAAGAAGCGAGGAAAAAGGGGAAGGAGAAAGAGATAAATAAATAGATAGATAGAGACAGAGATATAGACAGACAGACAGACAGACAGCCCGGCAGACAGACAGTAAGATAGATAGAGAGCGATATTCAGCGAAAGACGGAAAAACAAGGAAGAAGGAGGTAAGAAAATTATTTTTTAAGGAATGAAATACAACGATAAATACTTAAAAAAATGGCATCAGAATTCCCAAGTTCCAGCATAAGAAAATCAAACCGAATGAAGGAGAGTAAAGGAATTCAAACCTATAGTGAAAAAATATAGATGGAACAGCCTTAAAAATCTTAAAACAAGAGTGATATAAAAAAAAATGTCTAAAACACATATACACATAACAAGATCATTCAGGGCATCCGAGGTCAAACGGAATCACACACACATAGAAAATAGAAAAGAGAAAATAAGAGAAAATCGTAAACATCCAAAAATGGAGTTAAAGTTAGCACCGGTGGGCGCCGAGCAACAGCTGAGACGGTCGCTCTAACACGCGGACCGCATTAAGGCGTCTAAAACAGTCGACGCCCGATAATTATGCACTTAAAGGTGTGATTTCGCCTTTCATGATGAATCCAGGAGATAAAGGAAGTCCCTAAATCAAATAGGTTCTTTTTTCCTTTCTCTTTTTTTTTCCTTTTTTTCCGTGACACACACTTGAATCCTAATCTGTTGAAGTTTGTTTTTAGTTAGCTGGAAAAAAGCTTTTGTTTGGGGAGGTGTATTATTAGTTTTTTAAAGGTGGTATGCTTTTTTTCGGCATATCATGCTGTGGCAGCTATTTTGATGAGAAAAACAAGGATGTTATGTTGTTGTTTTTTTAGATATTTTTTTTATTTTGTTATGAATAGCGCGGACTTATTTTTTCTTTATGGATCGATTAGCTCGACTCCTTCGTATTAGGCGCGTGGTTATGACGAAAGGTTTATGTGTGGGAGTTAGAGTAGGCCTATAAGCAAACCAAGGGGAATCATTTTGTACTGAAGAGCTGAGTCAGCCTACATAATGGTACCAAAACGAGTACTTGAAGCCGTGTCACACAAGGGGAACCAAAAAACTTCTCATGGCTCTCATGCAGCTAGCGAACTACCTACTACTGAGGGACCTAGGCCTGTCTAAGATGCCTTGCCTACTACTCTCAGGGTATCGCCAACCAAAAAAAAAAAAAAAAAAAAAAAAAATTTCCCCGTTCATGATCGAGTAAAGGACTATGGGAAATGTATACCTTTCACAGTACTCCAATCTATTTCTTGAGAAGCTTCGAAGAAAGCTGAGGCTCCACCATAGACCTCCTTCTTCTCAGGTTCTTTCAAGGCAGATTTAGGCACAAAAAAAGTCTTCCCGTTGAGGACGACGATATTGCAGTCCGTCTCCTTCAACTTCTCCCTGATCTTGGCGATCGCGTGGCCCTCGAGGTCGGTCACGGGGACCAGCGGCTCCTCCTCGCCGCACTCGTCCAGGGCCGAGTTTTTCCTGTCTATCGACTCCTGGGCCTTGATGTCCTTGAGCGCGGGCCGCCGCTCCTTAATATCTATCACGGTCCTCACGCCGAGCTTGGTGGGGTCGGCGGAGCCCCCTCGCGCGTTCGGAGCGGCGGCGAGCCCCCCGCTCTCGCCCTCGCCGTTTTCCGACGGCTTGCTCTCGGAAAAGCGCACGGACCTTTGACCACTAGCACCGCTACATTCACAGGAGTTGGGTTTTTCTAATAATCTACTTTTTTCTGTTTTTTCCTCTAACAACAAAGTCTTTATACCACTATTGGATAACCTCACTTGGAGGGAGCGTCTGTGCTCCCGGGGCTTGGGAGGCGGCAGAGGGGGAGTCCGATACAGCTTGTAAGGCCGAACGATCTCGTAATGCCGCACCGAATCGGTCTCGGACACTATACTGAGTTGGTCGGGGGCTTTGACCTTGAGCAAATTATCACTACCATGAGACAGGACGGAACATCCATCTTCACCCAACACATTAATCTCAGGAACTTCCTCTGGAATCGCACCGTACTGGACCGGCTCGAGCCTGACCGGCGTCCCCTCGTCGTCGCTGGTCCGCGCGACGGGCTTGGGGGTGGCGGGCAGAACCCTGCCCGAAGGCCTCTGCATCTGCGGGGGGATCACGAACTGCACCTCCTCCTCCTCGGTGTCCAGGCTCCCCACGCGGCTCAGGATCTTCTCCCCGATGGGCTCCACGTACTGGTACACGTTGCGCGCCCTGCCCCGGGCCGCCTGCACCACCTCCGTGTTCTCGACCTCTCGGAGCACGTACGACACCTCCTCTACCAGCTTGCTTCGTCTGATCCGCTCCACGGGCTCCTCGATGACGGTCGCGGCCCGCTGCACCGTCGCCTTCGCCGTTTGAACGAACGGACCTCTCTCCAGTTCGTCCAGCCCATCGTCGAACCGCTGGAAGATCGCTTCGCTCCGGTTCTCCAGAGCTTCGTAGGCACTCTGGGCCACGTGGATGGCGGCCTGCGCCAGGTTGTCCGGCCGCCCACGTCGCCCGGCTTCATCACAGTCGAGGCTGGGACCAGCTGCCGCGCTCGAGCCATGGCCGCCGACGTCGAGGCTGGAGGCTTTGTGGAGCGGCTGCGTCCGCGCCTGGCTGGGGACGTGGATGTCAGACACCTTGGCACTGCCCGTCAGGCTGTTACTCCGCCGATGGGACATGACGACCTGCGCTGGGCCATCGCTCTCCACGCACGGCACTACACCTACAGTAAACTACACACACCGACACCACACCGCCATACTCAGGCCTCACAATGCCACTCGTTCATACAAAGGCAAGTCACTGTTTATTTGCAACGTGGTGCACTCCACCGAAAATGTGGGGTAGAACCTGCAACTCACAGAAATATATGTTAGCATAAGTGTCGATGATTTATGAGTGTAAAAAAGAAGACAGAAATGTTTGCTTCCACAGGAGTTCATTTGAAAGCACACTGGATCAATAGAACGCACACCACTGTCTACCGCCACGACGGCAGCAGCTGCAGCGGGAAGTACAAGAGACAGGGCTCGGCGGCAGCCCACGGGGGTCGACAGGGTGCAGAAGCGCCCCGCGCCGCGCCACGTCAGCCACCCGCCGGCGGCCGCACCTCACTCGATCTCGTAACGATTACCTCGTTACCCCCCCCCCCCTCCCCCTGTAATCCTTTTGCCGTGTCGTATTCCCGCTCCGCCCAGACGCGTCACCCGACAGCCAGATGGCAGCCCGCGGATGGCACGCCGCCGTCCCTCCTGCAGAACGGGCGCGCGGGCGGCGTAACCCCGCCCCAGCTGTGGGAGCAAAGGAGAAAGGACACTCAAAGTCCTTTTTGCCGCACGGCTGCGAGGAGATGAGAGCGGGGGGGTGGGGTGCCCCTGGGGCGGTTGTAGGAGGGAGGGGGGAAGGGGGAGAGGGAGGAAAGAAGGAGCAGGAGGGAAGGAAGGAAGGAGGAAAAGAAGGAAAAAGAGGTACTCCAGCTACAGCGGTGGTGTTTTAAAGGAGGAAAAGATAGCACACAAGCACGGCCGCAGGAGGGGACCGCGAGGAGAGCAAAGGAAGAGTCCTCATGAATGCTAGAGAGCGAGTCGGAGGAACCCGTCCAGAGGAGACTTGGGATGAGTAAAAGCGGGACAAAAGAAGAGAGTAATGAAGGAAATAATGTACTTGGAAGAAAGAGGGAAGACAGAAAGGGAGAGAAAAAATAAAAATCGTCAAGGTGAATGCAGACCTCTTCGAAGGACGAGGAAAGAATGATATAATGATCCTTTGAAGCTGACGGCGTTCTCTCACCAAGGGGGTCAAGATATAACATCGACCTCAGCGGGGGTCAAGATATCACAGTGACCACACCGGGAGTCGGAATGCCACACTCACCACACTAAGGAATCGAGGCTTTACACCCATCACACTTGCGTGAATAAAAGGGGTCAAGTTATCATAATAACCAATACAAGTCATCATACTGACCTCACCTATGGCAGGTCACCACACGAGCTGACCTGCCAGGGGAGTCAGGATATCACACTTGAATTCTCAGGTGGTTAATGATAACACGCTGACCATCAAGGGCGAGAGAAATCATACTAAACGCAATAAGAGTGAACATATTGATCACAAGGCCTTGAGTGTTACAATGCGTATATTTGTGGAGGGAGGGGAGCGGGGGCGAAGAGAGAGGGGGGTGGGGGGAGGGAGGGAGGGAAGGGGACAAAGACAGGGGGTTAGAGGAGGCAGGGGAGAGGGGGCGAAGAGAGAGGGGGTGGAAAGGGAGGGAAGAGGACAAAGACAGGGTTGGTAGAAGAAGCAAGGGAGAGGGGGCGAAGAGACGGGAGGGCAGAGGGAGGGAAGGGGACAAAGACAGGGTGGGTAGAGGAGGCAGGGGAGAGGGGCCGAAGAGAGTGGAGGGGGTAGTGGAGAGAGGGAAGGGCTTAGACACGAATAATTGAACGAGTCATTTTACTATAGTTGACCACATGAGAGGGTTAGCGAAGCAGGAAGATTAAGGAAGATTAAGCCAAGGAATAAGGAGCAACAAACCCAACCGAGCCAAGTCGAGCGTGCAACAGTTGCAGAGTTGCATTCACGTCCCAACGCCTCACCCCCCTCTCTCTCTTCCCCCGTTAGTCCCCTCTATCCCTTAGCCCCCTCCCCTCCCCTCCTAAACCCTCGCCGCTCTTCTCCCCACCACCCCCGGACCTCTCCACTCCACCCCTTCCCTTCCCCCCTCACCCTCGATACCCTCCTCCTTTCCCATCTACTCCTCCCTCTCCTTCAACCCCCTCCTCACCACTACCACCCCCTCCCCCACCCCCTACAACCCCCTCCTCTACCCCTAAAACCCCCTCCCTGCTCCTACAACCCCCTCCCCACCCACTTACAACCCCCTTCCCACCTGCTCCATAGCAACCCCCTCCTCCCTTCTCATCCCCCTCCCCACCCCTACAACCCCATCCGTCCCCTATCTCCCCCCCTTCCCCGTCTCCTCCCCGTCCCCGCGTACACACTAATTTGCATGATTTATTCAAGGGCTGAGCTTTTACAGGGTGTTCGGGATTTTCGGAAGAACTTATCATTATCGCTATCCAATGAGGGGGCGGAGGGGAAGGGGGGGGAGAAGGGGGAAAGGGGGGAGGGGAGAAGGGGGGAAAGGGGGAAAGGGGGAGGGAGAAGGGGGGAAAGGGGGGAGGGGAGAAGGGGGGAAAGGGGGAAGGGGAGAAGGGGGAAAGGGGGAAAGGGGGAGGGGAGAGAAGGGGGGGTTTTACCACTACGTCATCGACTTCAATAGCACATATGGGGGAGGTAAGGGGGGAAGATGAGAAGGAGTATGGGGAAGGAGAAAAGGTGAGAGAGAGAGGGTAGAAGGTAAATAGAGAAGGGGAGAAAGGGAGAAGGGAGAGAAAGGAGAAAAGGTAAGAGAATGGGAGGAGGCAGAGAGAGAGAGAGAGAGAGGGAGAGAGAGAGGGAGAGCAGAGAGAGAGAGAGAGAGAGAGAGAGAGAGAGAGAGAGAGACAGAGAGAGAGAGAGAGAGAGAGAGATAGTTAGACAGATAGATAGATAGATAGAAAGAGAGAGAGACAGAGAGAGAGAGAATGAGAGAAAGAGAGAGAGAGAGAGAGAAGCTAGAATGAGAAGAAAGGATAAAGGAGGAAAGGAAGAGTAGAAAATAAGGGTGTACAGAGAGGGAAGGAGAAGGGAGAAGAGAGTAGAGGGGAAAGGGGAAAGAGGCGGAAAGAGGGGAAGAGGGAAACAAGGGGATAAGTGCGTGGGGGAGGACGAAGGAGTGGCGACGTGACAGCGTGGGAAAAGGGATAAGAAGCCATGACGATTACGCGATTACAACTCTATCTCTCTCTCTCTTTCTCTCTCTCTCTCTGTCACTGTCTCTCTTCTCTCTCTCTCTCTCTCTCTCTCTCTCTCTCTCTCTCTCTCTCTCTCTCTCTCTGTCTGTCACTGTCTCTCTTTTCTCTCTCTCTCTTTCTTTATCGCTATTTACCAAAAAGAACAAGAAACAGCGAGAAAATAAGGAAACGCACCTGGAGAGAGAAAGAAGAGAAAGAGAGAATTGACACATCAGAAGAGAGAGATCTGTGCCCTTCTTCCCCGAATCATAAGAAAAGGAGATGTATTGTGTTCCTTTCCCTTATCCCTTTATCCACACACCCCCTGTCCCTCCCTTAATCCCCCTACAACCCTTCTGATCCTCCTCCTCCCCTCCTCCCTCCCTCGCCCTACGCCTCTCTACCCCCTCCCCTTCACTCCTACCTCCTCTCCCCCCATCGTCCTACACCCATCGCCCTGCCCCCACCCCCTCTCTCCTTCGTCTCAACCCCACCCCACCCCCACCCCCAATGGCTTTTCGCAAGTCAATCATCCACTGGAGGCCCGACTTCGCCATCTCCCTCTGGGTCAACTATCCTTTTCCTTCCCCCCCCTTCCCCCTTCCCCTTCCCCTCCCCCTCCCCTCCTCGGCATCCAATGAGACTCGTCTAGATATTTATTAAACCATTTTCTTCCTATTTTCCTTTATGGTATCTCGTGGCGTGTTGTTTATTTGACGTTTGTTTTGATGTTTGTCCGGTGTATTAGGCAGTTTTTTGTTTGTTTGTTTGTTTGTGATTTTTTTGTTTTGTTTCGTTTTTAATCTCAGCGTTTTTTTATTTTCATCTCTTTTTCCTCCGCGGTTTTAATCTTTTTGTTTATTTTCTTTTTTTACCTTTTTTTAAGCTTTATTTTGCCACTGTGTTTTTCTTTTCTGCCTCGCTGGTTTCAATTTGCCTTCATCATCGATTTTCCTCTTTTCCTTGTTCTTTTAAATATCCGTTTTGTTTTTATCGTGTTTTCCCCTTTCTACCTTCCTTTTCTCTTTTATCTACGCTACGAACTCTCTCTGTGTCTTTCTTACTCTCCTCATCTTTTTACTTTTCTCTCTTTTCTATCTTCTTTAAGGATACCTTTCCCAGCTTGAGTCCCGTGAATTTCCCTGCAGGTTTCGGTGGAGTTTTCGCGACTTCACTCTCGCACTCCTTCTGCCACTCCCCACACCTCTCTCCTTCCCCCCTCTCCTACGCCCCACGTCTCTCCCCTTCCCCTCCTCCCCCACTCCTCGCACCTCTCTCCTTCCTCCTCCTCCCACTCACTCCCACGTCTCCCTCTCGCACACTCTCCCCTTCCCTTCCTCCCCTACTCTCCATACCTCTCCCCACATCTCATCCTTCTTTCTCTCCGCTCTCCCCCTCCCCTCCTCTTCACTTATTCTCTCCTCTTCTCTCTCTTAACTCTCTCACTCCCCTTACCCCTCTCTC
>NC_091563.1:16232958-16252958 GCF_042767895.1 Penaeus vannamei
TCTCCATCCCCTCCCTTCCCTCCCTCCACTTCGTCAGGCCGCATTCCAGACCGAGATAATTGGTCAGGCGCTGCTCGACACACTCTTGGTTTTGTGTTTATATGAAGAGGTCCTTTGGCCGTTTGCGAAGTGGGTGAGGGAAGGGAGGGAGGGAGAGAATGAAGGATGGGAGGGAGGGAGGGAGAGAGGGAGAGAGGGAGGGAGGGGAGGAGGGAGGGAAGGAGGGAAGGATGGGAGGGAGAGAAAGAGGGTGGGAGTGAGAGAAGGAGGGAGCGAGAGAAGGAGGGTGGGAGGGAGGGAGGGAAGGAAGGAAGGAAGGAGGGAGGGAGGGAGGGAAGGAGAGAAGGAGGGAAGGAGGATAGGGGAAAGCGAGGGAAGCGAAGGAGGGAAGGAGGATAGGGGAAAGCGAGGAAGCGAAGGAGGGAAGGAGGAGGGGAGGGAGGGAGGGAGGGAAAGCAAGATAGACATAGGGTGGTGGGAAGGCAGGAGGGTGGGAGAGAAGGAGGAAAAAAGGGGGAGGGGTGGAGGAAGGAAAAGAAGTGTAAGAGAGATAGATAGTTAGATAGATAGAGAGACAGAGAGAAAGAGAGAGATAAAGAAAGAGAGAGAGAGAGAGAGAGAGAGAGAGAGAGAGAGAGAAAGAGAGAGAGAAAGAGAAAGAGAGAGAGAAAGAGAGAGATAAAGAAAGAGAAAGAGGGAGAAAGAGAAAGAGAAATAGAAATAGAAAGAGAGAGAAATAGAAAGAGAGAAATTAATAAAGAGAAAAAGAAAATCAGTACGTCAACAATAGAAAATAAGAGTACAGAGCAAGGCACAAAGAGGGACACAAGAGAGACCCGAAAGAGTTACAGCGCGAGGGAAAAGCTCCGGCAGGTTAAAGTCAGAGCGTAAAGAGACAGCGGAAGAGGCGCGGAGTACGAGAGGGGGCGGAGGGTATGAGGGAGGGTAAAGGGGGGAAAGGGAGGGAGGGGGGAGGGAGGGGGAGTCCCGCGGCCGAGCTTCTGCCACGATCGGAATTTGGTAGAATTCCAGTCATGCCGGCGAGGGGCCCGTAATTGGCCTCGCGCGAGTGTGTGATACATACGCCCTCGCTCATTAGCAGCATACGAGATAATACAAATATACACTCCTGCAGACGTGCATGCTTGTGTGTGCATACGCGCGCGAATCTCTCGCCGCCTCTCTCTCTCTCTCTTTCCTTCTTTCTTTCTTTCTTGTCTCTCTCCTTCCTTCTTTCTTTCTTTCTTCTCTCTCTCTTTCTCTGTCTCTCCTTCCTTCTTTCTTCTCTCTCTCTTTCCTTCTTTCTTTCTTTCTCTCTTTCTCTCTCTCTCTCTCTCTCATCTCTCTCTCTCTCTCTCTCTCTCTCTCTCTCTCTCTCTCAATCTCCTCTCTCTCTCTCTCTCTCTTTCTTGATATCTTTCTCTCTGTCTGTCTCTTCCTCTCTCTCTCTCTCTCATGCAAATATAACTATATTTATCTGCTTTTTTCCAAACTAATTCGTATATCATGCAATTGCATGAATCATGAATCTGCATAAAATATGAATTGGAAAATGGACACATAAATCAACAATGGAAGGAAACCGATCTAATGATTGTTACAAGAGAGAGAGAGAGAGAGAGAGAGAGAGAGAGAGAGAGAGAGAGAGAGAGAGAGAGAGAGAGAGAGAGAGAGAGAGAGAGAGAGAGAGAGAGAGAGGGAGAGGGAGAGGGAGAGAGAGAGGGAGAGAGAGGGGGGGCGAGAGGGAGAGAGAGGGAGAGGGAGAGGGAGAGGGAGAGGGAGAGGGAGAGGGAGAGGGAGAGGGAGAGAGAGAGAGAGAGAGAGAGAGAGAGAGAGAGAGAGAGAGAGAGAGAGAGAGAGAGAGAGAGAGAGAGAGAGAGAGAGAGAGAGAGAGAAAGGGAAAGAAAGAGAAAGAGAGAGAGACAGAGATTAAGAGATAGTTCTAGTTAGAAAGAGAGGGAGGGGCAAAGAAAAGCGAGAAGGAACGCGAGAAGGAGAATGAGAGCGAGCAAGAGAGAGAGAGAGAGAGAGAGAGAGAGAGAGAGAGAGAGAGAGAGAGAGAGAGAGAGGGAGAGGGAGAGGGAGAGGGAGAGAGAGGAGAGAGAGAGGGAGAGAGAGAGAGGGGGGGGAGAGGGAGAGAGAGGGAGAAGGAGAGGGAGAGATATATAGAAGGAGAGGGAGAGGGAGGGGGAGAGGGAGGGGGAGAGGGAGGGAGAGGAGAGGGAGGGAGATGAGAGGGAGGGAGAGGGAGAGAGAGAGAGAGAGAGAGAGAGAGAGAGAGAGGAGAGAGAGGAGAGAAGAAGAAGAGGGAGATGGAGAGGGGGAAGGAGGAGAGGGAGAAGGATAAGGAGAGGGAGGGAGAGGGAGAGGGAGAAGGAGAAGGAGAAAGAGAGAAGAGAGAGAGAGAGAGAGAGAGAGAGAGAGAGAGAGAGAGAGAGAGAGAGAGAGAGAGAGAGAGAGAGAGAGAGAGAGAGAGAGAGAGAGCAAATGAAAGGAGAGGACATATATCCGTACTGAATCGAGATAAATGACACGACAAAAGATCCGTCACTGTATACACTCCACAAATGCTGGTCTTCTATACGTCATCGCATATCTTTCCTCTCCCTCTTCGCCACTTCTCATCTCCCCTTCTCCCCCTCTCCCCCATTCTCCCTCATCGCCACACCTTCCCCTATTTCTCCTCCTCCCCTAACTCTCTCCTCTCTACCCATTATGGCACCACCCCATTCATCCCTCTCACCCCCCCCCTCATCATCGTAACCCCATGATTAGACATAGCCCCACTCTCCCTCCCCATCTTCATATATTCCCTTCCCCTCCCCCATAATTTCCCCATTCTCTCCCCTCCACCATAACACCACCGCTTCCTCCCCCTAACCCTATCACCCCCCACTGCCTCCCCCATTCTACCCCAGCCTATCACCCCTCCCCAATTCCCCATCACCCTATCCCCACCCCCCCCCTTCCCGTCAGCCTATCACCCCTCCCTTAATCCCCCACCCTATCACCCCTCCTTTAATCCCCCACCCTATCACCCCCCCCCACCTCCCCCCCATTTCCCCCGCCCCCATTCCCCCCATACACAACGTCCAACCCCCTTATCTATTATATCCCCCTGTGAAATCGCAATGCTACTCTGCTGTCTATCGCATGTTAATTATCTATTCTGAGTGCTAATTACATCGCAATACGTAATGATGAATTCCCTTGCGAACCAATTAGGCTCATTTTTCCCTCTCTCTCTATTTATAATGACAAAAATATTAGGACTTCTTTTTTATATATGCGATGCTAATTAACCGGGGAAATGCACAAGGAGACTGGATGATCCAAAACACAAACCGTAAAATGAAGAAATGAATAATGACTGTAATAAAATAAACAAACAGATTTAAGGAAACAACAACAGCCATAAAATAAAAAATGATTAACGATAGTATATTAAAAACAAATAAACCAACATATTTAAAAACAACAACAACCGTAAAATGAACAAATGAATAAAGATAGTATATAAAACAAACAAACAGATAGAAAAAACAACCGTGAAATGAACAAATGAATAACAACAGTAAAACAAACACAAGCAAACAAATGAAAACAAATAGATTAAAAAGAAGCTTACATAACAACCATTATCATTTGTTAAAAAAAAAAAAAACAAGAAATACATAAATACATACATATCTTATATATATATTATACGTTTGTGAATTATACAATCCGCGAGAGAGAGCCATTAAGCGACGTGGATCAATATGCGAATCCGCGGCGTGGGAATCTCTGCTACTCGCATTAACGGTCTGTCTCCAGGAGTGAGGTGCCCGCTGCTAGTGACACGCCCTCCTTCTCTTCTTTCCTCTCCCATTTCTCTCTTTTATTTCCCCCTTTTCTTCCCCTTCTATTTGTATTTCTTGATTTGATTTCCCTCTTTTTTTTCTCACCCCCCCTTTTCTATTTCTATTTTTTTATTTAATTTCCCTCTTTTTTTTCCTCCCCTTTCTATTTCTTTTTCTTTTATTTCCCTCTGTTCTCCTCTCTCCCGTTTCCCTCTGTTCCTTCCTATCAATATCTTCTATTCCTATTAATTTCCCTTATTCTTTTTCTCTCTCCCTCCTTTTATTGGTGTCAATTAGGTTATCCTCTCCCTCTTTTTTACCCAATGTCACTCTATCTATCCATTTATTTACTCATTCATTCACTTAATTCCCCATCTTAATCAGATTCTCTCATCGGGCCTCTCCTATCCCCCTCCTCCCCCCTTCCTTCCCTCTCTCCCTACCCCTACTTTCTTAACTGAATTCTTTTTTCTTCTTCTTTCGTCTCCCAGGGATCTCCTTGGTAGATTTCGACTGCTCCTTAAGTGGATTTGTCTTCTGGCATTTATCTACTGTCATTTCTTTTCAAGTGAAGGGCTGTGGGTGAGGATGAGGGGAGGGTAGGGTGGGGGAAAGGGTTGGGAGTAGGGGATGGGATATGGGGAAGGGAGAGGTGGAGTAAGGGTGAGGGTGGGAATGGGGGAAATATTTGGGGTGAGGGAGGGGGAGGGGGAGAGTAAGGGTAGGGAGGGGGAAAGGGTAGGGAGTAGGGGAAGGGATAAGGGAGAGGGTGGAGAAAGGGTGAGGGTGGGAATGGGGGAAATGGGTGGGGTGAGGGAGGGGAGAGTAAAGGTAGGCAGGGGGAAAGGGTAGGGGTGAGGAGGAGTGGGGGATAATGTGGGGTGGAGTAGAAGTGTGGGAGAGGATGGGGGAAATGGTTAGTGTAAGGGAGAAGGGAGGGTAAGGGTAGAGAAGGGAAAATGGATAGGGGTGAGGGAGGGGTTAAGGGTGAGGGTGAAGGAGGGGTTAAGGGTGAGGGTGAGGGAGGGGTTAAGGGTGAGGGTGAGGGAGGGGATAAACGAATGGGTTGAAGAGAGGGAGGGGATGGGGGATGAACAGCGGGGTTGAGGGGGGGGGGAGGGGAAAAGGGGAGGGAAGTGTGGAAGGGGTTTCGCAGGCCCTCCTTTGATGACAGTTACGAGTCCTATAAATCACCTTTCTTTGTTGGTTTGATATCTCATAGAAGAAGGTGTTCATGGCAATCCAAAGACTATTATTTACGAGCGGTCCATTAATTGTCAATTAAGAGCAGCTGCTCGTTGAAATTACACTCCCTGCGTATAACTAATAGCAATCAATTGGGAAACACTATTACCTCATAAAGGGACTAATGATCTCACTAATTACTTTGATATTCTAAAGAGCTCGGATCAGGCGAGTTTACATTAGAGATGAATTTTTCGGTGAATATTTAGTGAATGTATAATCTGTACCACTTGGAAGTTTTTAATTTTTTTTTCATATTCTCTGTCAGACTCGATTAATTAGATTATATTTCTTCCTTCTTTACATTTTAGTCATATCTAGTTCAAAAGGGATTCAGACTTCCGGCTGAATTTTTAAGTTATATTTCGCCCAAAAAAGGATGGATATCATCTGTATATATAATTCTTACCATCTATATATATATTTTTCTTCTTTCTTTATTAGTGAAAAGCAGTTTTTAAAAGGCTCGCAACGCCATCAACCCCCCCCCCCCCTTGGACTAAACCTCGAAGCCCCGCAGCCGACTTCGATGTTGACAGGAGCCGAGGGGCGCCCGCGACCCGCCGCCGCCTCGCCGTCAGCGCCGCCTTGCGAAATGTGACATGTAAGTACTGTTATGGTCTGTGGGGCTAATATCATAGATCTGAGACCAGCACTAAATCTTATCAATAAATGCCCCCTGAGCCAGCTAGCCCCATTTGTTGGGACTAGCCTTGCTCAACTCGGATATTATCATACATTAAGACCAATACGACCTGCGGGGAACTAATGTAATGCTATCTAACAGTTGCGGATATCTCTTGCACGGGCGAATCCCAGCTCAGCGAGATCGGCATATGAGCCATTCCGGAGGGAAGTTGTCTGGCGGGATTTGAGGGCGCGGATGGGTTGAATATTGGCTGAGGATTGATAAGAGTTGATGGGGGAAAGCCGTCGGTGTCTCTGCCTTTCTACTTGGATTGGCTAATCGATTTTGCTTTTTTTAATTTAGAAGAGCTATGAATGGGTTTGGGGTCAGGGTATGGCACAAAGGAGATATCATGTTGTGCTTGTGTCGTTCCTGAACAAACAAAACCTTCCAAGGGCGCGACGACAGCACGAAATGTCGCTCACTGAACGACACCTACACGAACCAAAGACCAAAGATCACACGCATCTTTCCAAGAGCAATGGCGTCTACATGAAACGATTTCTTGCGCCCGGGAGAAATATCATCTGTGTCAACCCACCGGGAACAGACATTATCTGCAAGGAAACAGAAACGTCTTTTTTTTGGAAAATATAGTCGTCCGGGGGGTAATATTCCTTCAAGGAGAGTCACATATCTTTGGAGAAATGGAATAATGATTTCGGGGAATGAGAAACGAGAAAGGACGACGCAAGACGAGTGAACGAGTAATTTTTTTTTTGTTTAGCTTTTTTCTTTTCGTTCAGCGTAAAGACTCTGGGCGACGCTTGATACTTTGGGTGGAAACCAGAGACTTTCTATATCAAAGTCTTTTTTTTCCATCCTAAGATACTATTCACTTTAAAACTCGTTAAACCTAAACACACACACAGCACAGTCCAGGTGCCCGTCACTCCGGTCAATACAGAAATACAATAACATTCTTCTTAATTCACTGCACGCTTCTTGTCACCAGTAAGGCATATTACAGGAACTACGGTCTGTCTCCTGTACACTTAACCCATATATATAGCCTTTATGGGCAATTTTCCCGCGGTTGATCTATAATTAACTCCAAACTTTATGACACGATCAGCGAAATCTACGGAATATTATGACACAAGTTTCTATACATTTTCTTTTTCATCCTGCCGCCATTGCAGAAAATCTGGCTATACCGCGAACGCCAATTAAAAGAAAGAGCGCCGATATGTAATACAAGTCTATGCCATTACGTCACAATAAAAGAGTAATATTAGCAGTACGGGGAGGGTTTAATGAGAGGCCATGGGAGGGGGGGGGGGGTAGCGTAGGTGTTGAGATTGGCTACGTTGCGTGGACAGCTCGGGCTCGGGGTTGCTAGTTATGTTATTATCGTCAATTTAGGTGTCATTCCGATTTTGCTATTTTTTATCAATCGGTATTTCTTGCCTCTCTCAATCTGTCTGTCTGTCTGTCTGTCTGTCTCTCTCCCCCCCTCTCTCTCTCCATCCCCATCTCTCTCTTGTAGGTGGTTATATAGTGTTTGTGATTCATTTGCGTGCATATGTTTCAGACATATAGATAGATAGACAGATAGAGAGGGAAAGAGAGAGAGAGTGAGAGAGAATGAGAGAATGTGAGAGAGAGAATGTGAGAGAGAATGAGAGAGAGAGAGAGAGAGAGAGAGAGAGAGAGAGAGAGAAGAGAGAGAGAGAGTGAGAGTGAGAGAGTGAGAGTGAGAGAGAAAGAGAGAAAGAGAGATAGAGATAGAGATAGAGATAGAGATAGAGATAGAGACAGAGACAGAGATGAGAGATAGAGATAGAGATAGAGACAGAGATAGATAGATAGATAGATAGAGATATATAGATAGATAGATAGATAGAGAGAGAGAGAGAGAGAGAGTGAGAAAGAGAAAAAGAAAGAGAAAGAGAGAGAGAGAAAGAGAAAGAGAGATAGAGAAAGAGAGAGAGAGAGAGAGAGAGAGAAGAGAGAGAGAGAGAGAGAGAGAGAGAGAGAGAGAGAGAGAGAGAGAGAGAGAGAGAGAGAGAGAGAGAGAGCGAGAGAGAGAGAGAGAGAGAAAGAGAGAGACAGAAATACAGAACGCGATACAGAGACATAGAAACAGAATCAGAGAAAGCGAGCGAGAGACAGAGAGACACAGAGACATTAAAAGAACGAAGAGCAGACAGACGGACAGACAGATAACCCGAGACAAAAGGCAGAAGCGAAATGCACGCGCGAGCTGGTATGTTTATGTGTGTAAGTGTAGCCTGTGTATGTGCGAGCGGGAGACTGACAATGGCTCCCCTGCGTATGCGATATGGCTACCAAGGGACGCCAGATAAGCTTAGGTTTAGCGTTGCGCATCCCAAGATCCGCGTTAATTTCACCTATTTCTGGAAACATTCTAATTAGCAGCGATATAATTCAACTCTCTTGCAACCTCCTCCCTCACTCCCTTTCCTAAAACCTACCCTCCCCCTTCCCCATCCGTCTCTCTTCTCCTTCCTCATTCCTGTCTTCCCTTTCCCCATCCTTCTCCCTCTCCCCCCTCTCTCACCCCTCTCTTCTCCTTCCCCATTCCTGTCTTCTCTCTCTTCCCCTTCCCCATCCTTCTCCCTCTCTCTTCTCCTTCCCCATCCCTCTCTCCCCTCTCCCTCCCCTTCCCCATCCCTCTCTCCCCACTCTCTTCCTCTTCCCCATCCCTGTCTCCCCTCTCTCTTCCCCTTCCCCATCCCTGTCTCCCCTCTCTTCTCCTTCCCCATCCTTCTCTCTCTCCTCTCTTCCCCTACTCTATCCCTTCCTATCTCTCCTTCCCCTCATACCGCCTTTCAAAACAACTTATATATATATATATATATATATATATATATATATATATATATATATATATATATATATATATATATATATCTCCAACTGGCGCTGAGCATAAGGTCGGATGAACAAGGAAGGGAAAAGGAAGGGGGGAGGTGGGAGGATTGGGGGTTAGGGGATAAGGGTCGGAGATAGGGGAGGAGGAGGAAGGGGGGGGGGGCACGATGTAATTACTACAGCCCGGGGCGAGATGTATCAAGTTGAGTATAGTCTTTGTTTCCTGTTTTGTATCATCAACACTGTAGTTTATTTTCCTTCTTTTTCCTTCCCTGTTTGTTTTCCTTGTACGCCAAAAAATGCACAACACAGTACTCCAAAACAACAAAAAGAAAGAGCTACAAAAACACTATAGTTTACGTAATGTAAAAACAAGCGACCATATACTACATCATCTCTTTCCCCTACATTCTAAAGGCGCCACGTTGTACCAATCTCCGTTTGCTTTCTGTTTAGGTTCCTGTGTCATGTTTCCATTCCAGGGAAAATGAAACCCCGTGGACATATTACTCTGTCTTTCACGAATCACTAGTTAAGGACATTTTCTCCTTTCCAGAATACATTTTCCAAACTTCTCTCTCTCTCTCTCTTTCTCAACTTTCACTTCCCAAGATTTCTGTAATACAATAAAACTTTCTCTCGCAATCGCCTTCTATAACAAATTCCTTTTTTCGCACTTTCTTTTTTTTTCTTCGTTTTCCCTTTTCCAGTTCTCGTTTGTTTCTACTCTTTCGTAGAGCGAAAGAGAAGGGAAGGAAGAGAGGAGAAAGGAAGGTTCCCGGTTAAACAAATACACTGTTACCAGATATGTGACGATTCATATTACCCTTAAAAGAAGCCTAAGCAGTTCTGGGCGATTCGAGTATAATTTTCACATTAACAGTATAAAAAAATGAAAATACAATCAGTATAAACACGACCAGTATCTTCCTTTCAACAATTTGGGCAAAATTATTAAGAAAAGGAAAATTTCGCCTGTACATATCCATAATTTCCTTCCGTCTCGACTCGAACTTTCCTTATTAAGTTTTCCTGTTGGTAGATTGCTATTCTTTCTCACTTCGGGGACAATCAAATCATTGTCGTAAGATAAGAATTCCACTCAAGTGATTGTAGAACTGTCTTTTCTTTCTCTATTTCCTTTCTTTTTGTTCTAATTTTCCTTTTTTTATCGTAAATTCGTTTTTTTTAAAGGCTTGAGAGTTTTCTGCCTGCATTAAACTTCATCGGAATTCGTGACAGTCAATATGCATTCCACTCCATATTGTGACTACTTATTTTCCAATTTTCTCTTTTTCCTCGTTTTTTCTCATTTCTCTTCCATTTTCCATTTCCAATTCAGGCGCCATTTCAGCCACAAAGCCTTCACCAAACACATCCACAGAGACTGTAGCCATTTTGACGACACCATTAGCACTGCATTTCGGAAAGCAGAAAAATAAAGACAAAAAAAGGAAAAGGAAATACATCACAATACGATATACATATATATGAAAAAATAAAAGTTTCCCTCATGTTCATATTTCTCTCGGTCGTGTCTTGAACAACAGCGCTAAAGGATAACGTTCCTCTTTTTTTTAAATCCTCTAAAAAGTTTCTTTTCGTAATGAAGTTGAAACAAGTGAAGCAAGAATCACACGTTCGTTCACCACGTCATTCCCCGACGGAGCTTGGTCCTGACTCCCTCCGCGAGCCCTTCAATGAATGGAGGGAGGAAGGGAGGGAGGGGCGAGGGGGAGGAAAGGGGGGAGGGGCATCGGGGTCGAGCCAGGTGGGTGGTGTTGGCAGGTAAAAGGTGGGGGGAGGAAAGGGGGAGAGGAGAGGGGGAGAATGTGGGGGGGGGAGGGAGGTAGAGGAGCGATGAGAGGGGTGGAGGGAAGGTAGAGGAATAGAGTGGGGGAGAGGGAAAGGGGGTAGAGGGAGGAAGGATGAAGGGGGAGAGAAGAGAGGGATGAAGGGGGAGGGAGAGAAAGGGGAGAAGGGAGGGAGAGGAGAGGGGTTGAAAGGGGAAAAGGACAAGGGGAGGAAGGAGAATAGAGGAGGGGCGGAGCTACAAAGAAACGTGGGGAGAGGGAGGGAAGTTGTTGGGAAGGGGGCGGGGCCACACGAAGGAGGGGAAGGAAGGGGAGGGGTAACAACCCAGAATGACACTTGGTTTCGAAGGGGGAGGGGCGAAACGAGAGAGGGGTTGGGCATAGCAGAGAGGTTGCTGGGTGGGGTATCGTCCCAAGTCCCTCCTTTTATTCTCTTGATATCGTACAAACGAAGTTCTCAGACCGAGCATTCACAATAATACGAAATTGTGGACTTCATAATCGCGAAGGGGCAAGGGAAGGGGAGATAACTGAGGTCTGTAACAAAGGGATTCGCAGGAATGTTCAAATCCTCACTGCAAAGAACTGGTAATGCTGATAAGAATAAATAATATACACGTCTAAAATGAATAATGATAATAGTAACGACGATAATAATAACGATACGAATAATAATCATATGGATAATAGTAATCACGACGATCAAATAGAACACTTCGGTTGTACACTGTTCTTAGCACAGAACTTCCTTTTCTTCTTCAAAACATTAACGATACATCCGACGGGGGTTTCCAGGGGATGTGAAAATGAAGCAGAATGGCTATAAAGTAGAGAAGGTAGATAGTAGGGCGCGGTTGAAGGTAGTGTAGGAGCAACACCGATTTGTGAGTGAATGACAGGACACACATCACCACAAAGAGGGCTGTGCGGGATCTACGATTTCCACCAAAACACAAGCACGGGCGGTAAACACACGTAACTACCTTAGCAACCAATTCCTGAGTTGCTTATACTAACCAGCGATTTTACGAACAGAGAACGGATAAAAAGAAAAAAATGAATCATCTTTACAAACAATATATATATCTATGTAGACAGGTAAAGAGATTGGTCACCTGTTCTATCCACACACCACCTAACAAATAACCTTGGCACTGTACACACACTTCTAAATGAACACCCAGGTGCTCGGTCACTACTTAGGTGTGGGTCTCTCGCTCTCTCTTTTTTCCAACCACCAGTGCTGACTATGTACGTGACTAATTGCTACGTCCTCCGGGCTTTAGACAGGACCAGGACCCCGGCCGTACAAGTTGCCAGCTACCAGTGAAGCAGCACAAGAACCACACACGAGCACCACACACCCACCACCTGACACTTCGAGCACCCGGATCGCCCGTGATCCCGGCAGCCACCACAGCCCACCAACTAAGCAGCCAGGTTGCCACTAACTAAAGCAGATAGTTCCAGGAGCCAGATGTAGGGTTGCCAACTACCATCGGCCGGAGGTAATTCGCTGGGTTGCCAACACGCGCCGCCAACCCGGCCCGCGTACCGGTTGCCGCCAACTAGAGTCAGGCAAGAGCGGACAGCAGAATGCACGCTGGAGAGACAGAGCTAGCTAGCACCCCAAGCCTGTAGCGGCCGCGATCCAATACTAGCACAGTAAACCCGCACGCGATCTCACCAGCTCCCCTGTTTGCCTTATAGATATAGATATACGCGTGTTTTAATGGCGTTATTACTGTCCTTTCTTCTCTCTCCTTTTAGGGGGGAGGGGGAGAGTCGCAGCTTTGGGAAACGGCGTCTGGGGGTCACGGGCTTAACCCCTTCCCGTGTCCCGATGGAGCCAGCCTCGTGTACTGGCGGCCATACCCTCGCTAGATCAATATTCCTTAAAAGTGAGGTTTTTGAGATACCCGCTCCTCTGTCCTTCCCCTCAACCCCCAACCCTTCTCGACGGAACCCCCCTTTCTTTCCCTCCCTTTCCCCCCTCTACAACCCCCCCTCTCCCTCTCCCCCACGCGAACGACAAGCCGACCGACCGACCGACTGACCTGACCGAGCGATGAGAACTGGAAATATCGCTCTTTCTACAAATTGGAGAGTAAGTTTTCGTCAACATGCAATGGATTATCGCCACAGTGACCACATCACGCCGAGATTTTTCACTTCGCAACAACCGGGTTCCTGGCATATCACTCAGACCCGAGAAAACCTTTCTTCTTCTTCTCCTTTCTTCTTCTTCTTCTTCTGTTTCATCTTCCTTTTTTTCTTTTCAAATGTATTCCGAATCTATTGTAGGGTCATGTCCAGGAGAGGGGGGAAAAGGAGTTGGAAAAGAGAGAGCGAGAGAGAGAGAGAGAGAGAGAGAGAGAGAGAGAGAGAGAGAGAGAGAGAGATAGAGAGAGAGAGAGAGAGAGAGAGAGAGAGAAGGTAGATAAAAAAAAGGAAGAGGAAGAACAAGAAGAAGGAAGTGAAGAAAGAAAAAGGAAGTGAATGGAGGAAAAGCAGCAGGTGGAGAAAGAGGAGGAAGTGAGGAGAAGGAAAAGAGGAAGATGAGGAGGAGGAGGAGGAGAAAAAAGTGGAAAAGAAGGAAAAAGAGGAAGAAGAGGGGAGGAAAAAGAAGAAAAAGAATATAAAGGAGAGGGAAGAGTAGGAAGAACAAAATAAAGAGGAAAACGAAAGGATGAGAAAGATACAATGAAAGAAAATGAAGATTGTGGGTGGAATGGAGGAGACGGGAGGAGGAGGGGAGGAGAGGGGAGGAGAGGGGAGGGGGATGGAGTTGGAAGTGGGAGGGGGTGATGGTGGAGGGGAGGGGGAGGTGTGTGCCCTACAACTCACGTAAGAGTCCCCTCGAAAGGCGGGGGCGGCAGCGGGCCAGCTTTTGGAGACGGTGGGCGGATGGTTGATGGCGAGGGGAGGAGGGTGGGGGGAGAGGAGAAGAAGGGGATAAGGGGAAGAAGGGGATGAGAGGAGAAGGGGGATGAGGGGAAGAAGGGGGTGAGGGGAAGGAGGGTGAGGAGAGGAGGGGCTGAGGTGAGGAGGGTGAGGGGAAGAGGGGGATGAGGGGAAGAAGGGGATGAGGAGAAGACAGGGTGAGGAGAAGGGATGAGGGGAAGAGGGAGTGAGGGGGTAGGAGGGGTAAGGTGAATAGGGGGTTAAAGGAAGAGGGTGTGAGGGGAAGAAGGTGTAAGGTGAAGAAGGGTTAAGGTGAAGAGGGGGTTAAGGGAAGAGGTGGTGAGGGGAAGAGGGGGTGAGGGGGAGAGAGAATGAGGAGAGGTGTGGTGAGGGGAAGGGGATGAGAGGAGGAGGGGGTGAGGGGATCTATCTAGTCATTAATATGAGACTAGTATCGAGGACCAGCGGAAGTCCCTGTGTCCCTACCTACCTGCCTACCTTACCCTGCTCCCTTCCCTCTACCTCTTCCCCCAATGGCACTTACTTTCTCCTTCCCTCACTTACCCATCCTCTTTCTCTCTCCTCACTTACCTATCTACTTTCCCCTCATTTACCTATATACTTTTTCTCTTTCTTTCTCCTCATCTACTCTTCTTCTCTTTCCTCATCTACTGTTCTTCTCTCTCCTCATCTACTATCCTTCTCTCTTCTCATCTACTCTTCTTCTCTTTCCTCATCTACTGTCCTTCTCTCTCCTCATCTACTATCCTTCTCTCTTCTCATCTACTCTTCTTCTCTTTCCTCATCTACTGTCCTTCTCTCTCCTCATCTACTATCCTTCTCTCTTCTCATCTACTCTTCTTCTCTTTCCTCATCCACTGTCCTCTCTCTTCGTGTATTGTCCTCTCTCTCCTCGTCTATCCTTCTCTCTCCTCATTTATTCTCCTTCTCTCCTTTTCCCCTGTACTCCCCCTATACACAGAAACACCACCTCATTTCTCTTAAATTACATAACCCTCTCATCTTCACGCCTATCCTTCTTCCCTCACAATGGAATGGTAAAGAAAATGAAGAGAGAGAGAGAGAGAGAGAGAGAGAGAGAGAGAGAGAGAGAGAGAGAGAGAGAGAGAGAGAGAGAGAGAGAGAGAGAGAGAGAGAGAGAGAGAGAGAAATAGAAAGAGAAAGATGGACAGAGAGAGAGTGGGAGAGAAAGAGGGTGAGAGAGAGAGAGAGAGAGAGAGAGAGAGAGAGAGAGAGAGCGAGAGAGCGAGAGAGAGAAAGAGAGAGAGAGAGACAACGAGCGAGAGAGAGAGAGAAAGAGAGAGATAGAAAAAGATAAAGAGAAAGATAGAAAAAGAGAGAGAAAAGAAAGAAACAGACAGAGTAAAATATAAACATAAATAACAGCAATAGTATATCCAAACCGCAAGCGAGAAATATCCGGCTTCCGGTAAAGGGTTAGGAAAGTCCAGGGGGAGGGGGGTGGGTGTGGGGGATGATGAAGAGAGAAAGGGGGAAGGCGGGGGGAAAGGGGAGAGGGGGAGGTATGGGTCGTGTTCGGATAAGCGAGGTTATCAAGTACTCATGATTCCCGACGGTAATTGCCCGGTGTCATGCGAATTTGGGTAAAATATGCCCGACCTAAAAGCCCACACTCGCAAGGTCGGCGTGCCAGCTCCAATGCAACAGAAAACGGGAAGAGAAAAATAAGAATAGAAAACGGGAAGAGAAAGATAAGAACAATAGAAAACAGGAAGAGAAAAATTAGAACAACAAAAAACGGGAAGAGAAAAATAAGAACAACAGAAAACGGGAAGAGAAAAATAAGAACAACAGAAAACGGGAAGAGAAAGATGGGAGCCGAAAAGAAAACGGGAAGAGAAAAATAAGAACAATAGAAAACGGGAAGACAAAGATGAGAACAGAGAAGAAAATGGGAAGATTAAAGTTCAGACGTATAGGGAAAGGTCGAAAGAGAGAGAGAGAAAAGAAAAGGTGACTTGATGAGAAAGTGGAATGAAAAGAAAAAAACAAAAACAAAAAGAAAGGTGGATTCATAACAAAGAAAAGAAAAGAAAAGAAAAGAAAAGAAAAAAAAGATGAATAATAAACAGAGGAAAACATACATCTCAACGGAGGAAGTGAGAAGAAGGGAAGACATAAAAAAACAAAGAGAAAAGACAAGAGGAATTAAAAAATGAAGATAAACGACACACACTAGGGAATACAAAGAGAAAAATGACACGCATGGGAATAAGAAAAGAAGAAGAAGAAGAATAGGAAGAAGAAGAAATACAACTACATTCGAATTGGAAGAGCGAGAGAGAGAGAGAGAGAGAGAGAGAGAGAGAGAGAGAGAGAGAGAGAGAGAGAGAGAGAGAGAGAGAGAGAGAGAGAGAGAGAGAGAGAAAGAGAAAGAAAGAGAAAGAGAAAGAGAAAGAAAAAGAAAAAGAGAAAGAGAGAGAGAGAGACAATCAACCAGACAAACAGACAGAATCAGAAACCAAAAAAAAAGAAAAACAGAAATCAACAGACAAACAGAAAAAGACAGACAGACAGACAGACAGCCCCCGCCACTGTTGCCGGACGTCAAACCACAATTAATTCTAAAGCAATTATACCTCAACGAAAAGCCACTCGTGTCTTGCCCGTTGGCCGCCGCGGAGAGAATAGACAAAACCGGAGCGATCTGTCCATTTAATGTTGATTACGTGATTAAGCCGCAAAATGGGTATTTCGTACACATGGCTTGCGTTTTTTACACACACATACGTATACACATACGCACATATATGTATATGTGTGTGTGTGCGTGTGTGTGTGCGTGTTGTGTGTGTGTGTGTGTGTGTGTGTGTGTGTGTGTGTGTGTGTGTGTGTGTGTGTGTGTGTGTGTGTGTGTGTGTGTGTGTGTGTGTGTGTGTGTGAGTGTTTGTGTGTGTATTTTTTTTCATAAAACCATAAAAAATATATCCAGTTATTCGCTATCGCAGTTTAGTCAGATTAATTGTCCAAACTCTTCCAAAACAACTCTCTATCTCCTCCCTCTCCCCCTTTCTCCCTCCTCCCATCCTACCCCTCTCCTTCCCTCCCCACATCTCCCCTCTCTCCCCCTCTCCCCTCTCTCCTTCCCTCCCCCTCTCTCCCCTCTCTCCCCACCTCTTCCCTCTCTTCCCATCTCTCCTCTACCCTACCCCTCCCCCTCTCTCCTCATCTCTCTTTCCCTCCCCCTATCCCCACTCTCCCCACCTCTCCCCTTCTCTCTCTATCTTAATCTTTATTCCCAGGATATTCGAAGACCATCGCTGTCTAGCCACTGGTCAATTATCCTATTGATCTTTCGATGATAGATAGCTCGACAGATAGATAGATGGGCGCCTTTTAACTTCCCCTTTCTCCTCTAACTTACATTCACGGTCGTCAAAGCTGACAGATTGTCGTAAAATTGTCATCAAATGTCATCCTCTTGGGGAGTTTGTGTTTTTTTTCTCCGCCGAGAGAGGGCAGCACTTGTGTCTATCTTTAAAAATATTTTGGCGGTGGAGATTTCATTTTTTTGTTTTTCTTCTTTTCTTCTTTCTGTGAGATTGCTGTTGGGGTTTCGATGGTGGTGATGATGATGGTGATGATGATGATGATGATGATGATGATGATGATGATGATGATGATGATGATGATGATGATGATGATGGTGATGATGATGCTAATAGGACTATTAATAGTAAAAGTAACGGTAATGATAATGATAAAGATAATAATGATAATAGCATTAATGATAATAATAACATTCATTACAACATTGATATTAATAGATGATTACAATAATAATAACAATAATAATAACAAATATGATACGATAATTAGATTAAAAAATAGACATTTACGTCCATAACGCTCTTTCTCCCGACTTAATTTATCTATTGCAGATATTCTCGTCTCGGAGCGTTCACTATGAGCAATGCAGTCTTTTCTTTCATTTATATTTGTCGTAGAGTCGTTTGCAAACACGCACAGACACTTTAATTTGATAAATACACGCATGCTCACGGTCGCGCAAACACACACGCATAGATACATACACAAACACACGCAAATAAATACGCAGATGCATACACAAAAGCACACGCACATAAATATACACACAGGTGCACACACATATTCATATACACACAGGTGCACACACATGAATACACATACAGTTACAAACACACACACACACACACGCACACACACACACACACACACACGCGGACACACACACACACACACACACACACACGTTCACATGCAACACTCACATAACTACAACCCCGAAAACGTACACACAATCACACTCACATTCGCACACACGCACGAGGACACACACTAAATACACAGTCATGTTTTGAATGATGATTCAGACCTGGACGAGGAAATGGTGCTCAGCCTATGGTGAATACAGTGACTCCCTCCCTATATCCAACGCGAGAGCCACCGTGACTATAGTGACGGCTGTACAAATATCCGATAGTGAGCCTCATTTATCGATGGTGCTACGTGTGTTCCGATGGTGATAAGGAGCGTGAGTGAAGGCGGAATCACACGGATGGTGAATATGTCATGTTTAGCTGTGAAGGTGGGGCAGGAATTTGTATTGTGCGCTGGCTGTGGTGGCACGCGCGCTGTAAACAAGTATCGAACATGTTTTAGTAATGTTGCGATGCCGTTTGTCAAGTGGGAGTGGCGTGGGGTGATGACTCATTGGTATGTACTATCGAGTTTATTCAGAATGCCGGAGAGAGAGAGGGGGGGGGGAGAGAGGGGGAGGGGTTAAGAGAGAGGGGGGAGGTTAAGAGAGAGAGAAGGGGGTGGGGGTAAGAGAGGGGGAGGGTTAAGAGAGAGGGGGGTTAGAGAGAGAGAGGGGGAGTAAGAGAAAGAGAGAGAGGGTGGTTAAGGCAGAGAGAGAGGGGGTAAGAGAAAGAGAGAGAGGGGGTAAGAGAGAGAGGGGGGGTGAGATAGATAGAGGGAGAGGGACAAGGGGAGAGAAAGAGAGAGAGAGAGAGAGAGAGAGAGAGAGAGAGAGAGAGAGAGAGAGAGAGAGAGAGAGAGAGAGAGAGAGAGAGAGAGAGAGAGAGAGAGAGAGAGAGAAAGAGAGAGAGAGAGAGAGAGAGAGAGAGAGAGAGAGAGAGAGAGAGAGAGAGAGAGAGAGAGAGAGAGAGAGAGAACGAGCGAGCGAGAGAGAGAGAGAGAGAGAGAGAGAGAGAGAGAGAGAGAGAGAGAGAGAGAGAGAGAGAGAGAGAGAGAGAGAGAGAAAGAGAGAGAGAGAGAGAGAGAGAGAGAGAGAGAGAGAGAGAACGAGCGAGATAGAGATAGAGAGAGAAAGAGCGAGAGAGAACTAGCGAAATAGAGAAAGAGAGAGAACGAGCAAGAGAGAGCGAGAGAGAGAGAGAGAACGAGCGAGAGAGAGAGAGAGAGAGAGAGAGAGAGAGAGAGAGAGAGAGAGAGAGAAGGACAATAAAGAGAACGGATAGAGTGAACGTATAGATAGATATTAAACAGAAAAAAATTAACAGAGAGACAGACAGAGAAATATACAGACACAAAGAAACATTACCATAGGACTCCAAACCCAAAAGGGGAAAGGAAAGGGGGAAATGGGAGGAGGGGGGGGAGGGGGGGGGTCCCGTACACCAATAGCCATCTATAATCCCACTAACACAGGACACGCGACGCTAAATTTGGGGTGAGGGGAGAAGGACAGAAGGGGGAGGGGAGGCGGAAGGATAGAGAGAAGAAGGGGAGGAGAAGGGCAGAAGAGGAGGAGAAGGCGGAAGGATAGAGAGAAGAATGGGAGGAGAAGGCGGAAGGATAGAGAGAAGAAAGGGAGGAGAAGGAGAAAGGATGGAGAGGGGAAGGAAGTTGAGGGCAGAGAGAGACAAAGAGGAAAAGAAGAGAAGTGTAGATGGAAGGGAAATGGGAGGGGCAGAGAAAATGAGGAAGAGGAAGCAAGAGAGAAAGGGAAGGGCAGGAAGGAGGCAAAGAGAAGAAAGAAAACGAGAGAGAAAGAAGGAAAAGGATGAGAAGAAGAGGATGAGAAAAGGAGAGAGAATGAAAGATAAAATGAGAAAAAGAAGGGGGAAACGAGAGAGAAAATGAGAGAGAGAAAATGAGAAAAAGGAGGAAGGAGAGAGAGAAGGAAAGAGAAAAGTTGAAAATCAATAGAGGAGAAAGAGGGAAAGAACAGAGAAGAGAAAGAGAAAAAGAAAAAAAAAACGAAGAAAGAAAAAAAAAAGAACAGAGAAGAAGAAAAAAAGGGAGGAAGAGAGAGAGAGAGAGAAGAGGACGCCGAGAGCCCACCGTCTCGACACAAGTACCACACTGCCCGAGTCCAGCTTTCTTCCGAGACATTAATAGATATTTGCGAGCCTCCCTCTTATTGCTCGCCGTCTCAAAAATCAATATCAATTGTTGCAACATGCGGGCCCGACTTCCATGACCCTTTAACATTCAGCTGTAAAATGCTGTTGCGAGAAACTCTGTTTTTTCACGGTCAGGAAATAGTTCATAGGAACATGTGTGTGTGTGCTGGGATGGGCGGCCACACGGGAGAGCAAGGGACTGTGCGATGTGTATATATATACATATATATATATATATATATATATGTATATATTTATATATATATATATATAT
>NC_091563.1:16280458-16285458 GCF_042767895.1 Penaeus vannamei
ACCGAAGACCAAGAAAAAAGGAATGAGAATAAGAATAAAGAAGAGGAAGAGGAAGCGCAGAAGCCAGGTCAGAGGTCATACATCTCGATCCCGGTCCTTGGCAAGTCCCTGGCAAGCTGCGCCAAACCGCCTTGTCTCGCGAAAACGGATTGGTGTTTTGTTCGACCCGATACGTTGATGCGTTGGCGATGCTGTGTTTATAAGGGGGTGTAATGAGTGGATTCCACGGTTGAAAAATGAGAGAATGTGGTTAAATGTGAGGGGCTATGGTGTTAAAAGAGGGGCTTAGATGGATGAATATGAGTGGATTCCTGCGGTTGGAAAATGTGGTTCATGTGGTTAGATATGAGGGGTTCTGCTGTTAAAAAGGGTGCTTAAATGTAAATTGTTAAATATGAGGACTTTGCTGTTAGAAAATGAGGCTTAAATGAATAAGTAAGAGGACTTCTGTCGTTAAAAATGAGGCTTAAATGAATAAGTAAAAGGGCTTCTGCTGTAAAAAAAGAGGCTTAAATGAGGACTTTTGCTGTTAAAAAGCATGCTTAAATGATTAGGAATGAGGACTTCTGATGCTAGAAATGGGGCTTAAATGGTCAGGTATGAGGGCTTCTGCTGTTAAATGGGATTCATGAGGTTAGAATGTTGTAATGCTGTTAAAAATGTAGTTCATGTGCTATAATGCGTTTCAGGTTGTGGTTTACGCGGATAAAATGCTACTGTTATGCGTTTATTTCTCATATTTCATTTTTTTTTCTGACGGGTAGGTCACAAAGATAGGCCTATGAGGTTAAAAGACTACCTGATACCACATACAGACTTGTACCATTAACCATGCGACATCTATACCTTGTATCTTACGCTTTCGGAAATGCGGCTGGTACGTTTGAGAAAATAATAAAGATAATAATGATAATAATAATAATAACAATGATAATAATAGTAATGATAATAATAATAGTAATAATGATAATGATACTACTACTACTACTAATAATAATGATAATAATAATAATAATAATAATAATAATAATAATAATAATAATAATAATAATAATAATAATAATAATAATAATAACAATAATAATAATAATAATAACAATAATAATAATAACAATAATGATAACAATAATAATAACAATAACAATAATAACAATAATAATAAAATTAATGATACTACTACTACTGCTACTATTAATAATAATAATAATAATAATAATAACAACAACAATAACAGCAACAACAACAATAACAGCAACAACAACAACAACAACAATAATGATAATGATAATAATAATAATAATAATAATAATAACAATAATAATAATAATCAAGCATAACTCTTCCGCATGGGCGATCTCTCCCGTCGACGCCAGAGCTTAATATGCAGACGTCTTGTGAATGGCAACATCATGACACCAGGTCGCATGACTTGGCAGATTTTGCACTCTTTGTCTTTCTCTCTCTCTTTCTCTGTTTGTCTGTTTCTCTCTCTCTCTCTTTCTTGTATATTTTTGCCTACTCTCTCTCTCTCTCTCTCTCTCTCTCTCTCTCTCTCTCTCTCTCTCTCTCTCTTTCTTGTATATCTTTGCTTTCTCTCTCTCTCTCGCTTTCTTCATATCGGTTTTGTATTTCTGTTTCTTGTATACCTTTGCATATTCTTTCTTTCTCTCTCTCTCTCTCTCTCTTTTCTTTCTCACGGTTCGTTATTTCTGTTTCTTGCATATCTTTGCCTACTCTCTATCTCCTTCTCTCTCTCTCTCTCTCTCTCTCTCTCTCTCTCTGTTTCTTTATGTCGGTTCTTTATTTCTGTTTCTTGTATATATTTACCTACTCTCTCTCTTTCTCTCTCAAATCGTTATTTCTGTTTCTTGTATCTCTTTGCTTACTCACTTTCTGTCTGTCTGTCTGTCTGTCTGTCTGTCTGTCTGTCTGTCTCTCTCTCTCTCTCTCTCTCTCTCTCTCTCTCTCTCTCTCTCTCTCTCTCTCTCTCTCTCTCTCTCTCTCTCTCTCTCTCTCTCTCTATATATATATATATATATATATATATATATATATATATATATATATATATATATATGTATCACTTTTTTCACAGGAAGCACATACATATGCGGATTTTTACAACAATGAAAAAAGGAACGCACAAACACAAAACCCCTCCCCCCCAAAAAAAAAAAAAAAAAAAAAAAAACTGAACGCCAATAAAAACAGGATAATTCACACCCAAGTAGAGACGCAACATTCACTGCAACAAACTTTACACCCGGGCGACTCAAACCTGGTGTTCCGGGATGACTCGCATGTTAAAAAGAGAGGACCACGAACCATGTTGTTGTTGTCGGGAAATAAGAGAAACATTTTTTTTTCTTTCTTTCTTTTTTATTATTTTTTTTATTAATCATTGACAAACTTTTTTTCATTTTTTTCCTTTTTTTTTTGTTATATTTTTCTAAGTATCGTCAGACATTCATGAACATTGTTACGGTGAAATAATTTCTCATAACAAAAGAATGAAGATACAAGGGAATTAATCCACGATTAAAATCCACGGTAAACATAATACGTCGGAGAATGAGGACTCTTAATTACATAATGATTACACAGTACATAATTAATTACACGATGGAGGCTGCTAATTACACAGCAAACAACACTACACCATGGACAGTGAGATGTTCATTATGGCCAACATCACGGAGGAAGGAGAACGAAAGTAAAAGATGAACACAAACCTTTTTAAGCCAGGCACGTAAAAGCCAACTATCACAGCTGGGAAAAGATTCACGAGTACTAAAATAAGAGGAAGAAGGAAGGGAGAGAAGGAGGGAGGGAGGGAGAGAAGGAGGGAGGGAGGGAGGGAGGGAGAGAGATAGGGAGGGAGAGAGGGAGGGAGGGAGGGAGGGAGGGAGGAAGGGAGAGAGGGAGAGAACGGGAGAGGGAGAGAGGAGAGGGAGGGAGGGAGGGAGAGAGAGGAGAAAGGGAGAGAGGGAGAGAGGAAAAGAAGGAAAGAGGGAGGAAGGGAGGGAGAGAGAGAGAGAGAGAGAGAGAGAGAGAGAGAGAGAGAGAGAGAGAGAGAGAGAGAGAGAGAGAGAGAGAAAGAAAAGGAAAGAGACAGAGAGAGAGATGTACATTTTCTATCTACCCCTCCCACATCTCCCCTCACTTACCCTCTATTTCATCCCTCCATCATTTCTCCTCATTTACTCTCAACCCCCTCCTTCTCCTACTCTTCCACCCCTCTCCCCACTCTCCACTCCACCCCGATCTCCCCTCACTTACCACTCACCTCCCCCTCCCACTCCATCCCACTCTACTCGCCCATTCCACACCCCACTTCCTCCACTCCATGCCACTCCCCGCCTCCTCCACTCGATCCCACTCCCGCCTCTTCCACTCCATCCCACTCCCCGCCTCCTCCACTCCACGCCACTCCCCACCTCTTCCACTCCATCCCACCCCCCACCTCCTCCACTCCATCCCACTCCCCGCCTCTTCCACTCCATCCCACTCCCCACCTCCTCCACTCCATCCCACTCCCCGCCTCTTCCACTCCATCCCACTCCCCACCTCCTCCACTCCATCCCACTCCCCACCTCCTCCACTCCATCCCACTCCCCCGCCTCCTCCACTTCATCCCACTCCCTCACCTCCTCCACTCCATCCCACTCCCCGCCTCCTCCACTCCATCCCACTCCCCACCTCCTCCACCTCCATCCCACTCCCCACCTCCTCCACTCCATCCCACTCCCCACCTCCTCCACTCCATCCCACTCCCCGCCTCCTCCACTTCATCCCACTCCTCACCTCCTCCACTCCATCCCACTCCCCGCCTCTTCCACTCCATCCCACTCCCCACCTCCTCCCACTCCATCCCACTCCCCACCTCCTCCACTCCATCCCACTCCCCGCCTCCTCCACTCCATCCCACTCCCCCACCTCCTCCACTCCATCCCACTCCCCACCTCCTCCACTCCATCCCACTCCCCGCCTCCTCCACCTCCATCCCCACTCCCCCACCTCCTCCACTCCATCCCACTCCCCACCTCCTCCACTCCATCCCACTCCCCGCCTCTTCCACTCCATCCCACTCCCCACCGCCTCCACTCCATCCCACTCCCCGCCTCCTCCACTCCATCCCACTCCCCACCTCCTCCACTCCATCCCACTCCCACCTCCTCCACTCCATCCCACTCCCCGCCTCTTCCACTCCATCCCACTCCCCACTCCTCCACTCCATCCCACTCCCCGCCTCCTCCACTCCATCCCACTCCCCACCTCCTCCACTCCATCCCACTCCCCACCTCCTCCACTCCATCCCACTCCCCGCCTCCTCCACTCCATCCCACTCCCCACCTCCTCCACTCCATCCACTCCCCACCTCCTCCACTCCATCCCACTCCCCGCCTCTTCCACTCCATCCCACTCCCCACCTCCTCCACTCCATCCCACTCCCACCTCCTCCACTCCATCCCACTCCCCACCTCCTCCACTCCATCCCACTCCCCGCCTCTTCCACTCCATCCCACTCCCCACCTCCTCCACTCCATCCCACTCCCCACCTCCTCCACTCCATCCCACTCCCCGCCTCTTCCACTCCATCCCACTCCCCACCTCCTCCACTCCATCCCACTCCCCACCTCCTCCACTCCATCCCACTCCCCACCTCCTCCACTCATCCCACTCCCCGCCTCTTCCACTCCATCCCACTCCCCACCTCCTCCACTCCATCCCACTCCCCACCTCCTCCACTCCATCCCACTCCCACCTCCTCCACTCCATCCCACTCCCCGACTCTTCCACTCCATCCCACTCCCCACCTCCTCCACTCCATCCCACTCCCACCTCCTCCACTCCATCCCACTCCCCGCCTCTTCCACTCCATCCCACTCCCCACCTCCTCCACTCCATCCCACTCCCCACCTCCTCCACTCCATCCCACTCCCCGCCTCTTCCACTCCATCCCACTCCCCACCTCCTCCACTCCATCCCACTCCTCACCT
>NC_091563.1:16292958-16297958 GCF_042767895.1 Penaeus vannamei
TTTAAGAACTATAAGATTTTATCAGCATGCTAAGGATATTTTAAACAAATGAGTGAATGAATAAATAAAAAGTTTCTTTGGTCTCGTCGTATTATATATATATATTTTTAGTTTTTCATTGAAACAAACCCATTTCATTAAAATTTCTCTTATATGAATTTCTCGTTGACACAAGTAATCCTATAAAGATATTAAAAAGTTTAGATTTTATACAAGGCAAATGAAACGTTTTATTTGTTCATCTATTTGTTTATTTTACATATCCTTAACATGCTGATAAGATTTTATTGTTCTTAAATATTCAATTTATATTTTAAAACAATATAAACGGAATCAAATCGGTAAGCTAATTCTGATTGGCCAACTCGGTAAAAACTTTAATTTGCATATGAATGATTGTAGTCCTCAGTAATGAGCTATAAATAAATTTTCATCTGTCCGTTTCTTACTTCCAAAAGTCACAGAAAATGTATAAACCAAATATTTATATAACCCTATATAAAGTAAATATATAAATATCTTCATAGAATTCATTGTGAATTAACGGGAAATAAACATAATTTTTTTTATTGAAATGGGTTTATGTTACAATGAAAAAAATATGCCACGAGGCCAAAGAAACGTTTTATTTGTTCATCTATTCATTTATTTTTTTATATTCTAGCATGCTGATATTTTATTGTTATTGTTCAACTGATATTTTGAAATATTATAATCAGAATCAAATCGGTAAGCTAATTCTGATTGGCCGAGTCAATAAAAAAAAAATATTTGCATATGAATGATATTTGTCCGTGTTTTTACTCTTCCAGAAGTCAATGGAAATTTTTATCTAAATATTCATATAACAATAGATCACAATGAACCAGAAAACATCTCATGATTTATCAACATAGCAGCTCGTTCATGTATCCAACATGGCGGTGAACTTGCCCCAATATGTCTGCCAGATTCTAGACCCGGGACGCTGTCGTTTCAAGCTGAGTGCTGCGATGATGGAACATAAATTAATTGACAGGGATTGAGTTCGCATTAGAGTGTAATGCTTTATTGATATAGGTTGGGATGGAGTGGGGGTGGGGAGAGAGGGAGTGAGAGAGGGAGAGAGGGATTGAAAGAGAGAGAGAGGGAATGAAAGAGAGAGAGAGAGAATGAAAGATAGAGAGAGAAAGAATGAAAGAGAGAGAGAAAGAAAAAGATATATATATATATATAGAGAGAGAGAGAGCGAGAGAGAGAGGGAGAGAGAGAGAGAGAGAGAGAGAGAGAGAGAGAGAGAGAGAGAGAGAGAGAGAGAGAGAGAGAGAGAGAGAGAGAGAGAGAGAGAGAGAGAGAGAGAGAGAGAGAGAGAGAGAGAGAGAGAGAGAGAGAGAGAGAGAGAGAGAGAGAGAGAGAGAGAGAGAGAGAGAGAAAGAAACAAAGAGAGAGAGAGAGAGAGAAAGAAAGAGAGAGAGAGAGAAAGAAAGAGAGAGAGAGAGAGAGAGAAAGAGAGAGAGAGAGAGAGAGAGAGAGAGAGAGAGAGAGAGAGAGAGGGAGAGAAAGAGAGAAAGAAAGAGAGACAGAGACAGAGAGAGAGAGAGAGAGAGAGAGAGAGAGAGAGAGAGAAAGAGAGAGAGAGAGAGAGAGAGAGAGAGAGAGAGAGAGAGAGAAGCATGAACAACAACAGCAACACCAGTCAGAGCGCAGAACTTTTCCCATTCTTTATGTCATTGTTCTTGCCAAGACTTGCATCTTTCTTTCTTTCCTTTTGCTTTCTGTCTTTATTTCTTTCCCTTTTCTTTATCTCTGTTTCTCTCCCTTGTCTTTCTCTCTTATTGTTTTGCCTTTCTTCCTGTGTTCTTTCTCTCTGTCTTTCTTTCCTTTTTTCTTTCTTTCCGTCTGCTTTCTATCCTTCTTCGTTTTTAAATCTATTTCTCTTTTCTTCCTTCCTTCCTTCCTTCTTTTTTACCATCTTCCTTTCTTTCTTTCCTACGCTTTCTTCCCCATTTTACTCCCTCCCCTTCCCTCTCCTTCCTCTCCATAATAATCTCGTTCTTTGTCTTATTCTATTTTTATCCATCTCGCGGTTATTCCACGGAAGCAATTACGCTAATGATAGATTCTGAACATTAGACCAAACTCTGTAATAGCAAATCATGGAGTCCTTTTGAAAATGTTCATGGGGCAGAAAATGTAATGATAAGATGGGCTTGAGAGTTATCATATTGCAAATAAAATCTTGCAGTATGCATAAGTCCCCCACATTTCCCTTCTTCCCCCATCTTTCTTTCTTCCCTCCTCTTCTCTTCTTACTCTCCTCTTCCCTTCTTCCCCCCTCTTCCCTTCTTTGCTCCTCTCTTCCCTTCCTCCTCCCCCTCTTCCCTTCTTCCTCCTCCCCTCTTCCCTTCTTCCCTCCCCTTCCTTTCTTCCCCTCTCTTTTCCCATCCCCCCTTCCACACCTCTTCCCTTCTTCCACCTCCATTTCCCCCCCCCCCCCTCTTTCTTTCTTTCCCCTCTCTTCCCTTCTTCCGCCCTCTTTCTTTCTTCCACCCTTCTTCCCTTCTCTCCTTCCTTTTTTTGGGGGGGCGGTCTATTTTGATTAATAAAAAGGCGTTCTCTTTTATTTTTGTTATTTTCGCTTGTTTAGCCTAATATGGAATGGAGGAGAGAAGGTAGAGGCGGAGGAGGGGAAGGGGGAGGAGAGTGTAAGGGGGTGAGAGGAGGAAAGACGAGAAGGAGAAGGAGAAGGAGGAGGAGGAGAAGGAGAAGGGGGAGGAGGGAAGAAGAAGAGGGAGAAAGGGAGGGAGGGAGAGGAGGGAAAATGAAGGGAGGGAAACGGAGGAAAAGGAGGAGGGGAGAAGGAAGGAGAGGAGGAGTGAGAAGGTTGGGGAGAGAGAGAGAGGAAAAGAGGGAGAAAAATATAAAGATATAGGAAGAGAAGTTTGACGAAATATTACCTATAAAAGAAAACAAAAAAAGCTAAAAAAAAAAAAAAAAAAAAATCTTCAGGTTGCAGACTATCTAGGCATCCGTGTGTGGGCGGGTATGATTGCCATTACGAAGGCGTGGGCGGCCTCATGGGAACGGGCGCTGGGGAACGTTCTGCCATGAACACAGCCAGCCTCTTCCTATATAACATTTTTCTTCTATTTTTTTCCTTTTTTCTTCTTCTCTTCATTCTTTTTGTGTTTTCTCTTTTTCTTCTTTCCTCTATTCTTTTTGCTTCTTCTTTTCCTTCTTTTTCTTCTCTTTCTTATTTTATCTGTCTTTATCTTCTTTTTGTCTTTCGTTGTTTTTTTGTCTTTTTTCTCTTTTATTTTAGCCTCCTTTTCCTTTCTGTTTCGGTGTTCATTTTATTTTTTATTTTTTCTTTCATCTTATTCATTGACGTATCATATTCTGTTTTCCTTCTCCCTTTTTTTCTCTATTTTCTTTTTTCTTTCTTTCTTCTTTTTTCATTTCTTTCTCCTCCTCCTCCTCCTCCTCTTCCTTCTCCTCCTCGTCCTCTTCCTTCTCCTTCTCCTCCTCCTCCTTCTTCTTTTCCTCCTTCTCCTTCTTCTTCGTTTGTCTCGTGATGCGTCTTCGTGCAGAAGGAACGAAGCAATGAAAGCTATTTGTACCAGAATGTTAATGTTGTGAAAAATCTGTTCCGGACAGAATTATGAACAGTTTAATCCTCGCGTGAATAAATTTTAGCTCAGCCTTCGGGTTCAGAAGCTATTAATTTCTCTCGTGGAATGAATAACTACGACAGAGATTAACTTACAAGCATTATCATACACGTACACACGAACGCTCGTACACACCCGCAGAGCGATAAGATGCGGGGACACGTACGTACATATATACACACGTGCAAAGGCATAGATAGAGGCACAGACACGCACAGTCAGGTGTAGGTATGCATAGATGTACAGAGACGCACGCACACGCACGAGGTAACCGATCGAAGGGTTATCCTCATTGTTAGTCTTTTGTGTCTAGTCTTTGATATGTATCTTAATAGGTCATGCACATATACATAGGGCCCGAACCAATCTTTCTATCTCTCTCTCTCTCTCTCTCTCTCTCTTTCTCTTTCTTTCCCTCTTCTCTCTCTCTCTCTCTCTCTCTCTCTCTCTCTCTCTCTCTCTCTCTCTCTCTCTCTCTCTCTCTTTCTCTCTCTCTCTCTCTCGCCGTCACCCACCACCCACCAATCACCTACCCCCACCCGACCCCCTTCCAACCCACCCCAACACAACCCCTACTTCCCCAATCCCCATCCACGTTCCCCAGTCGCCGGTGCGGACTGGGACAGCCACCGGGAGGGCAAAAAAATGGAGTGTCAGCCGCCGGTCAGCATACCAATGAAGGGAAGGGAGCTTGTATCTCGGGGACTCGGTCTCGTCGCTCGCTCCTCCGCCCGTCGCTCGCTCGCCGCCGACGCTCGCGTCTCCTGCGGGCGTCGCGTCGGCCTCTTCGGTTGGGTTGGGGTTGTGTCGGGTTAACACACACATACGCATATATATATATATATATATATATATATATATATATATATATATATATATATATATATATATATATATATATATATATATATATATATACACACACACACATAATGTATATACCCACATTCGCTCAATTTGCGAGCCCACTGGGCCTCCCTGCGGCGACCCCGCCTCCTTCCACTTAAGACCCCCCCCCCACTATCTCCCCCGGCGGCGTCACCGGAGGAATCACCGTAGAAATCCCAGTACTGTCCCGCCATCAAAGCGCCGAGTGGGCTTTTATTAGGAAACATTCAGATATCAAAGAAAAGCAATCAGTTAGGCCAGGGCGCTTCGGAATGGCGTGGGTGGCCCGGCATCGGACTTTGAACTTAATGACGCCCGGGCATAAGGCTCACGTCCCCCTCGAGCCCTGTCGAGCGACTGCCAGCCAACAGATTTGGTTTTAATATTAGCATGTCAGAGGTGAGGCTTCCATCGGAATACCGGAGGCTGGCTCGAAGCTCCCCGGGAGAACACGCCCGCAAA
>NC_091563.1:16307958-16312958 GCF_042767895.1 Penaeus vannamei
CCTCTTACTCCTACTTCTCTTACTCTTAATCTTACTCTTCTCAGTCTTCTTCCTCCTCCTCCTACTCATCTTCCTCCTCCTCCTTCTCTCCCTCCTCTTCTTCTCCTCCTCCTCCTTCTCTCCCTCCTCTTCCTCCTCTATCTCCTCCTCCTCCTCCTCCTTGCTGTTTTCCTATTCTACTTTTAGTCAAATATTTGATTAACATAATGCATTTTGGGTATGAAATGTCCGCATTAATTACATTAATTACTGTGATCTTTTAGTGACCGTCGTAGCTAAAGACCCCCTAACCCCCCCCCTCCCCCATCCTGACCCCTTATGACCCCCCCAACCTATGACCCCCTCCTTCCTTTAGGTATATCCCCCTCTCCCCTCTGATCCTCCCTCCCCCCCGTCCACATACTGATCCCTCCCTTCTCTCCTTCTCTCCTCCCCATCCTATATACCTCCAGATCCTCCTTCCCTTTCTTCCTCCCCTACCTCCGTCCTCCCGATCTCCCCCCCCTTTCCCTCCGATTCCTCCCTTCTCCTCTGCCTTCATCCCCTCCCTTCTCCTCTTCCTTCTCCCTCACCTTCCCTTCCCTCCCTTCTCCTCTTCCTTCTCCCTCACCTTCCCTTCCCTCCTTCCCTTTCTTTACCCCCTCCCTCCTTTCCTCCACCCTCCTCTTCCTTCTTCTCCCTCTTTCCTTCCCCTCCATCCTCTTCCTTCTTCCCTCCTTCCCTTTCCTCCTCTTCTCCCTTGATCCCCGCCCCTCTTCCTCCCCTCCTTTCCTGCTCTCCCTCCCCCTCCTCTTTTTATTCCTCCTTCTCCCTTCCCCTTTCTCTTCTTCCCTCCTTCTCCTCCCCTCCTCTTACTTCTTATCTATCCCGGTAGCGTTTCAGTCTTCCACTCTTTCGGTTGGACAACGAGATTGGAAGATAAAGACACACAATGTCTTCTTTATTAACCCGCACCTACCTCCCCCCTTCCCCCTCCCCGCACCCCCCTCCCCCTCCCCTTGTTGCAGATTGATTGAGGCTATTTTTTATTTCAAATTTGTCCCTAGTTTAATTATTATAATTATTATATTATCTGGATCGTCGTAATAATCACTATCATTATCATCTTTATCACTGTTATCATAATCATTACTATTAACATTATCTTTAACATCATTATCACTATTATCATCATCATCATTACTTTTATCATCATCATGTCATTACTATCGTTATCATCATCAATATTATCATCATCACTATTATTATCATTATCATTATTCATATAATCATCATCATCATCATCATTATCATCATTTTAACACATAATCTCGACATTCCACCGACTTCAATTATTAGTATTACTTTCCTTATCACTATCACTATCATTATCATCATTATCATCATTGCTATCATCATTATCTTTATCCCCATCATTACCATCATTTTAACGCGTAATCTCGACATTCCACCGACTTCAATTTCTAAATTTAACCCCTTCAGCCAGTGACGTCACCCGGGCACCTTAGTGGCACTTGGTTCAATAAAATCCTTAGTTTGTTCAATGTCGCCGCGGCTTGAATTCTCTAACTGCTTCTCTATCACGCTGTCTTTATTCGAGTTTGTGCCTTTGTGCTTGAATTCGGGATTTGTTTGTATTTTGTGTCTCTACTTTTGATTTTTATTTCCCCGAAGGCAGGGATGTAATAGGAAATGAGGGAGGGGGGGAAAGAGAGGGAGGGAGGGAGAGGGAGGGAGGGAGGGAGAGGGAGGGAGGGAGGGAGGGAGGGAGGGAGGGAGGAGGGAAGGGAGGGAGGAAGGAGGAGGGAGGGAGAGGGAGGAAGAGAGGGAGGGAGGGAGGAAGGGAGGGAGGGAGGGAGAGGAGGAGGGAGGGAGGAGAGGGAGGGAGGGACGGTGGAGAGGGAGGAAGAAGAAGGAGGAAAGAGAAGGAGGAAGGAGGAAGGAGGGAGAAAGGGAGAGAGGGATTAGGGAGGGAGGAAGGGAGGAGAAAGAGAAAGAGAAAAAGAAAGAGAAAGAGAGAGAGAGAGAGGGAGGGAGGGAGAGATGAATAGATAGACAGAGAGGGAGAGAGAGAGAGAGAGAGAGAGAGAGAGAGAGAGAGAGAGAGAGAGAGAGAGAGAGAGAGAGAGAGAGAGAGAGAGAGAGAGAGAGAGAGAGAGAGAGAGAGAGAGAGAGAGAGAGAGAGAGAGACAGAGAGAGAGAGAGAGAGAGAGAGAGAGAGAGAGAGAGAGAGAGAGAGAGAGAGAGAGAGAGAGAGAGAGAGAGAGAGAGAGAGAGAGAGAGAGAGAGAGAGAGAGAGAGAGAGAGAGAGAGAGAGAGAGAGAGAGAGAGAGAGAGAGAGAGAGACAGAGACAGAGAGAGAGAGAGAGAGACAGAGAGAGAGAGAGAGAGAGAGAGAGAGAGAGAGAGAGAGAGAGAGAGAGAGGGAGAGAGAGAGGGAGAGAGAGAGAGAGAGAGAATGGCCTAAAAGAAACAACGAAACAAACAAAAAAACGAGCTAATTCCATTACGCTGAAATATTCATTCACAAATTTTTTGGCCTCCCGCACAAGCATTGAGAATTAATTAATATTATTATCCCAAGTGCATAATGATAATAATCTTCTGTTCATTAATTAACACAGAGCATAATACAGCATAGATGCACGAAATAACTCGAGCACACTGGGCTCTCGAAGCATGAAAAATCAGAAGCATACCAACATACCTCATGGACCTCCTGCATGCCCCTCTCCCCCTCCCCTCACTCCCCCTCTCCATCCCCCCCCCCCCGCCTTCGAACCTCCCCCTACTCCCCCTCCTTCTCTTCTTTCTAACCTCCCAACCATCCCCTCCTCCCCCTCCTCCTCCCCCTGCCCTTCCCCCACCAACCCCTCCTCCTCCTCCTCCTCTTCCGGCATAACCCCCTCCTCCTCTCCATGCCCCGGGGGAAGGGGAGAGGGGGAGGGGATGGGGGGTCGAGAGGAACGAGGGTCGGGGTGGTGGTGGGGTTGGTGGGGGAGGGTTGGGAAGGGAGAAATGTGAAAAGAGAGATAATGCTGGTAAGTTAAAAAGGAAAAAAAAAAAAACGAAATGAAAAAAAGGAAAGAAAAAGGAATAGAGGATGTAAGAAAAGAAGAAAATAAAAGAAATGAAAAATAAAAAACGAAGAAAGAAACAAAAGAATGTAGTAAGAAAGAAAGAAGGAAGAAAATAAGAAAAGACAGAAGAAAGAAAAAAAAGGAAAGAAAATGAGAAAGAAAGAAAGAAAATGAAAAAATAATAGATGAATAAAGAAAGAAAGAAATAAAAAATAAAAATAAATAGACAAATAAAAAAGAAGAAGAAAAAAAGAATGGTCTACACCCCCCACTTCCTCCCCCGAATTCCGAGTGCCGTTAACCTCTCCTGTTACGCAAACTTCGCCCTTAGTGCATGCCTTCCTGATCTTGACGTCGAAATCCTTTGCGGTTCAGTCGGAGAAGGAGAGTCGTGCCGGAGAGTTCACTGTTCACTGTTTGCGTTCGGAACAGTGGCTGCTAATAAAACTTTTTTTTTATTTTTTTATTTTTTTATCATTATTGTTATCATCCTATTCTGTTCGTTTCGTCTCTGTTTCTGTCTATCTGTCTTTGTTTCTGTCTGTCTGTCTGTCAGTTTGTCTGTCTATCTGCTTCTGTCTCGGTCTCTATCTGTCTGTTTCTGTATCTGTCTGTCTGTTTGTCCGTCTCTCTCTCTCCAGAATTATAAATAAACTCGATAGTACATACCTATGAGTCATCATCGCACGCCATTCCCGCATGACATGACATCTTTCTATCTCTATCTATTTCTAGCTTTCTGTCTCTCTCTCTCTCTCTCTCTCTTTCTATCAATATTTTTCTTTCTCTTTCTGTTATTCTTACTCTTTCTTTTTCTCTTCCTCTTTCTCTCATACAAACTCTTTCTACCTATCTTTTTCTTTCTCTTACTTTCTCTCTCTCTCTCTCTCTCTCTCTCTCTCTCTCTCTCTCTCTCTCTTTCTCTCTCTCTCTCTATCAGTATATATCTATACCTAATTCTATATCCATATCTACCTACCCACCTACCTATCTATCTCCCTACCCATCTATCTATCTCCCTAACCCTATCTCTCTTTCACCCCCCCACCCCCACCCCAACCCTTCCCCCCTACCCCCACCCCCACCCCCCCTCTCTCTTCACCACATTCCTCAAGTGACGCCAAGAAATGAATCATAATGCTATGAATTTTATCATCAGGTATCTGGATATATCCACACAGGTCTCGCAAGAAAAAGGTTTTGTGGTGCGTGCGGGTATATCACCGACGCTTGGGGTATGTGAGAATGGAACTCCCTCTGGGTATGGTATGCAGTTGTGGGGGAGGGGAGGATAGGGAGAGGGGGAGGGGGAGGGGAGGATAGGGAGGAGGGAGGGGGGAAGTGAGGATGGGGAGAGAAGGAGGAGGATGGAAGGATGGAGAGAGGAGTTCCGGTAGGGGAGGATGGGGAGAGGAGGAGGATGGGGAGTGGAGGAAGAAGAAAGGGAAGGGGGAGTAGGTAAGGGTTTAAGGAAGAAAGAGGAAGGAGGAGGGAGAGGGTAGGGGGAGGGGAGGAGAAGGAGGAGGAGGAGAGGAAGGAAGGGGAGGAGAGGAGAAGAGGAGGGGGAGATGGAAGGAGGCCAAGCGCATGCTAGTCACGAAAAGCGGTTGGAGGAGGAGGTGGGGAAGGTGATGGGGGGGGGGAGGGAGACGGTGACGAGGGGAGGAAGGAGGGGCAGAGAAGAGGGGAGAAGGAGATGAACGGAAAAGAGGAGGGGAGTAAAGATAACGGAAAGAAGTAGACACATTCGGATCAGAAAGACAGAGAGAGAGAGACAGAGAGAGAGAGAGAGAGAGAGAGAGAGAGAGAGAGAGAGAGAGAGAGAGAGAGAGAGAGAGAGAGAGAGAGAGAGAGAGAGAGAGAGAGAGAGAGAGAAAGAGAGAGAGAGAGAGAGAGAGAGAGAGAGAGATAAAGGCATAC
>NC_091563.1:16317958-16332958 GCF_042767895.1 Penaeus vannamei
CCCCCCCTCCCCTTCTCCTGCTCCTGCTCCTGTTCCTTTTTTCTGTTGGTTGTTTTCTACTTTTCCTTCTTCTTCTACTTTCTTGTTTCTTCTTCACTTTCATATCTTTCTTTTTCTTAGCCTCTCATTTTCTAGTCTTTCTTTTTCTTAGCCTTTTCCTCTTTCTCTTTCTTCCAACGTCTCCCTCAAACCCCCTTTTCTTCTCCTTCCTCTTCCTCCCCTTCAACCTCCCTTAATTCTTCTCCTCCTTTTCCCCCTCCACCCCCTCCATCTTCTCCCTTCTCCTCCACCCCTTATACCCCCTCCGTCTTGTCCTTCCTCTTCCTCCTCCTCCTTTTCCTCTTTCTCCCCATCAACCCCCCTTAATTCTACTCCTCCTTTTCCCCCTCCATCTTCTCCCTCCTCTTCCTCCTCCTCCCCCTCCGTCTTGTGCTTCCTCTTCCTCCTCCCTCCTCAACCCCCTTCCTCCTCCCCTCCCACCCCTCCTACTCCCTCCGTCTTGTCCTTCCTCTCCCTCCTCCCTCCTCAACCCCCCTTCCTCCTCCCCCTCTCCCACCCCTCCGTCTTGTCCTTCCTCTTCTTTCTACTCCTCCTCCCTCCACTCCCCCCTCCTACCCCCTCCGTCTTGTCCTAACTCTTCCTCCTCCCTCCTCAACCCCCCTTCCTCCTCCCTCCTCAACCCCCCTTCCTCCTCCCTCCTCCTACCCCCTCCGTCTTGTCCTTCCTCTTCCTCCTCCCTCCTCCCTCCTCCTCCACCTCCTCCTACCCCCTTCGTCTTGTCCTTCCTCTTCCTCCTCCCTCCTCAACCCCCTTCCTCCTCCCTCCTCCTCCACCCCCTCCTACCCCCTCCGTCTGGTCCTTCCTCTTCCTCCTCCCTCCTCAACCCCCTTCCTCCTCCCTCCTCCTCCACCCCCTCCTACCCCCTCCGTCTTGTCCTTCCTCTTCCTCCTCCCTCCTTAACCCCCTTCCTCCTCCCTCCTCCTCCACCCCCTCCTACCCTCTCCGTCTTGTCCTTCCTCTTCCCCCAACTCCTACTCCTCTTTCTCCACCCCCTCCCTCCACTCCCCCTCCTCCACCCCCTCCCTCCACTCCCCCTCCTCCACCCCCTCCTACCCCCTCCGTCTTGTCCTTCCTCTTCCTCCTCCTCCCCCCCCCCCCCGAGTGCCGCTTTGTTGGGAGAGCGCTCGCCTCTCTATCCCTTCTTCTTTAACACCAGCGTCATTCTCGCACAGCAAAGCCCAAAATAGCCAGCTACGTGTGGTCATGTTTCACCCCCCCTTTCCTCTCTCTCTCTCTCTCTTTCTCTCTCTCTCTATGTCTGTTTGTCTCGGTCTCTTTCGTTCTCTCTCTCTCGCGCTGTCTCTGTCTCTGTCTCTCTGTCTCTCTGTCTCTCTCTCTCTCTCTCTCTCTCTCTCTCTCTCTCTCTCTCTCTCTCTCTCTCTCTCTCTCTCTCTCTCTCTCTCTCTCTCTCGTTCTCTTGCTTTATCAATCTCTCTCTCTTTCTCTCTCTCTCCCTCTCTTTCTCTCTACCCCCACTCCTCCCACTTTCCTCCTCTCCCTCTCTCCCTCCTCCCTCTCCTTCCCCACACTTCCCAAGCTCCATCAAGCACACGTCAGTAGCGTAAGTGGTAACATGTTCAGTTCAAGTCGCTTTTGGGGAGGGGAAAAGGAGTGACACAGGGGAAAAGTAGGGAGAAGAGGGGAAAAGGAGTGACACAGGGGAAGAGTAGGGAGAAGAGGGGAAAAGTGTGGGGGAGAAGAGGGGAAAAGTAGGGAGAAGAGGGGAAAAGTGGGGGAGAAGAGGGGAAAAGTGTGGGGGGAGAAAAGGGAAAAGTGAGGGGGTTAAAAGAGGGAAAAGTGAGAGAGGGAGGAAAGAGGGAAAAGTGTGGGGGAGAAAAGGGAAAAGTGAGGGGGTTAAAAGAGGGGAAAAGTGAGAGAGGGAGAAAAGAGGGGAAAAGTGTGGGGGGAGAAAAGGGGAAAAGTGAGGGGGTTAAAAGAGGGGAAAAGTGAGAGAGGGAGAAAAGAGGGGAAAAGTGTGGGGGGAGAAAAGGGAAAAGTGAGGGGTTAAAAGAGGGGAAAGTGAGAGGGGGAGAAAGAGGGGAAAAGTAGGGAGAATAGGGTAAATTGAGGGAGGGAAGGGAAAGGAAGGAGGGGAGGGAAAAGAGGGAGGAGAGGATGGAAAGACGGGGATGGAAGGGACAAGGGGGAGCAATGGGAGGAGGGAAAGACGTGGAGGAAGGGAAGGGAAGGGAAAATAGGGGAGGAGGAAAAGACGGTGATTGAAGGAAGGGAAGAGGAGGCAAGAAGGGGGAAATGGAAGATAGGGAGGAGGGGGAGAAGGAAAGGGTGAAATGAAGTAGAGGGAAGGGGAGGAGAGAGGGAGGGAACCATGGGAAAAGGGGGGCGGGAGAAAGGGAAGATGGAACAAGACGAGGAAGGGTAAGAAGGACCAGAGGGAAAAGAGGGAAAAAAAGGAAGAATGAAAAGGGGAAGGGGAATAGTAAGACGGAGAATAGGGAAGACAGGGAAGCCAGACGTATGGGAACAGAGGATAAAAAGAAAATAGGAGTACGGAAATAAGAAAAGGGAATTACGGAGAGGAAAAGAGCGAAGTGGGGGAGTGAGAAGAGGAGGAAGAAGGAACCGAAGAGAGGAAGGAAACGAGTCAGACAGGAGGAAGGGGTAAAAAACAGAGAGAAAGAGAGAGAGAGAGAGAGAGAGAGAGAGAGAGAGAGAGAGAGAGAGAGAGAGAGAGAGAGAGAGAGAGAGAGAGAGAGAGGCAGAGATAGAGATAGAGTGAGAGAGAGACAGAAAGATAAAGATAAAGAGAGAGATAGAGAGAGAAGAGAGAGAGAGAGAGAAGAAAGAGAAGAGAAAAACTGAAAAAGAGAAAGGGAAATAGAGAGAGAGAGAGAGAGAGAGAGAGAGAGAGAGAGAGAGAGAGAGAGAGAGAGAGAGAGAGAGAGAGAGAGAGAGAGGGAGGGAGGGAGGGAGGGAGGGAGAGAGAGAGAGAGAGAGAGAGAGAGAGAGAAGAAGAAGAAAATGGAGAAGAGAAAAAAGATAAATAAAAAAAGAGGAAGGAGAAAGGACGTCACATCTCAATGGTACGAATTCATCTCTAGGTCTTGCAAGACGTCCTGCAACATCTGTCTGCAAAACTTCGTCTTAAAAAAAGAAAGAAGAGAGAGAGAGAGAGAGAGAGAGAGAGAGAGAGAGAGAGAGAGAGAGAGAGAGAGAGAGAGAGAGAGAGAGAGAGAGAGAAAGAGAGAGAGAGAGGGAGAGAGAGAGAGGGAGAGAGAGAGAGAGAGAGAGAGAGAGAGAGAGAGAGAGAGAGAGAGAGAGAGAGAGAGAGAGAGAGAGAGAGAGAGAGAGAGAGAGAGAGAGAGAGAGAGAGAGAGAGAGAGAGAGAGAGAGAGAGAGAGAGAGAGAGAGAGAGAGAGAGAGAAGAGAGAGAGAGAGAGAGAGAGAGAGAGAGAGAGAGAGAGAGAGAGAGAGAGAGAGAGAGAGAGAGAGAGAAGCATACACAAGATAGAAACGAAAAAAAAAGAAAAGTCACATCTGTAGTTAAATGAACTTTACGGTATTCCATGTCATTTACATATCTTTTCCTACGTCACTGAATTTAAAGTTTACTCAGAGGAATCTACTGGCTGGGTTTATCTTCATGGGTTTACCTATGGGGTGGATCTCCCTTTCTGATAAAGATGGCCAAAGAGATCTTTATCAAATATAAAGGATACAGAAGCCATAAAAAGGAGATAGTGATAACAGACAGAAGAAAATCCACATCAAGATTTCAGGGGGAAAATATGTATATACTTTCTTTCTCTAGAAATGGTGAAAATAAAGAATATCTTTTAGCAAGGGGAAACGTATATATTTCCCTCCCTCCCCTCGAAAGAAATGTCTACAGCACACTAGCCGTTTTCCTAGCCCTCTTAACCCCCTTCCCCACTCCCCCCCTCCCCTCTTTCCCCCGTTCTTCCTCTCCGCGATCTCCGCTTTTCCTTCTTCTTCCCCCCCTAGCTCCTCCCCATCCTCCTTAGCCCTCCCCTCCCTCTCCCTTTCCTCCTTCACCACCCCCTCCGTCTCCCTCTCCTCCTTTCCCACCCCCTCCCTCTCCCTTTCCTCCTTCCCCACCCCCTCCCTCTCCCTCTCCTCCTCCCCCTCCTCTCTAGCCCTCTCTTCACCCTCCTCCCTTACCCGTCCCCTTCCCCCACCGCCCGCCCTCGCCGCCCCGCCCGCGAAGACAAAGAGAGCTTCCTTGTCCCGCTCTCCTTCTCGCCGCCCGTGAAGCAATAGGCCTTCGCACCCACGCCCGCGCAGCGAAGGCCTTGTGAATGAGAGAGAGAGAGAGGGGGGAGAGAGGGAGAGAGGGAGTGAGGGAGAGAGGGAGGGAGGGAGGGAGGGAGGGAGGGAGAGAGAGAGGGAGAGGGAGAGGAGGAGGGAGAAGGAGAGAGAGGGAGAGGGGGAGGGGGAGAGAAGGAGGGAGAGAGGGAGGAAGGGAGAGAGGGAGGGAGGGAAGGAGGGAGGGAGGAGGGAGGGAGGGAGGGAGGGAGGGAGGGAGGGAGGGAGAGAGGAGAGAGGGAGAGGGGGAGGGAGAGAGGGAGGGAGGGAGGGAGGGAGGGAGGGAGGGAGGGAGGGAGGGAGAGAGGGAGAGTGGGAGGAAGAGAGGGAGAGAGGGAGGGAGGAGAGAGGGAGGGAGGAAGAGGGAGAGGGAGAGGGAGAGGGAGAGAAAGAGAGAGAGAGAGAGAGAGAGAGAGAGAGAGAGAGAGAGAGAGAGAGAGAGAGAGAGAGAGAGAGAGAGAGAGAGAGAGAGAGAGAGAGAGACAAAGAGAAGAGAGAGAGAAAAGACCAAAACACACACACACACAAAGAAGCAAAACCAAAACAAGAAGAGAAAGAGAGAAGGCCCAAGCGGAGTCTCTCACTCTGCCACACGTTTCGGACAAGGTTTGGACCAAAGAATAATTTTTGTAACGGTTCCCCCTGGCCTCCCTTTCCCACGCTTAGCCTACGGGGGCGCCGAGCTAGATTGTCGGTCTATTTTTAGCAAGAGACAGTTATGGAACACCAGAGTCTGTGAGAGCATACATACGCTCACAGCTCTAAATTGCAGGGGAGGTGAAGAAAGAGGTGGAACATTTCTAATGATAAAATGAACATACAACTTCCACGCTTGGAATTAGTTGCGGTGAGAATGAATGAGTTATGTGATGGTTAAATTAATGTACTTGGGTTCGCATGCGTTCACTGAGAAAATGAATAAAAGCTACATACCTGATAGAGTAATGTAGGTCAATATATCCGCAGCAATAAGATGTAATTTGGGTGAACATTAAAAGTTATTTGTTCACATATTCAAAATCAAAATGTCAAAGAAATAGCACAAAAAATACAATCTTTTCATATGTAAATTTTCATTCCCTGGATAAAGAATCGATGAGCATGAAAATTGAAATGAGTATTACGACAAAGCAACATTAAATGCAGTAACGCGCTCGGTCGTAATAGCAGTAACAGTAGCGATATTCGCAGCAGAACGAATGCTGAGAGCTCTGTCCGGTAATTACAGTAGAAGGAGAGATAATAATAGCATATATATATGAAACGTGGCGCAGGAGCGGTGGAAGTCAAGAGGTGCGGAGAGAATCAATAAGGTGGGAAAGGTGATTTAGCCTTGGATTAGGGAAGAAGCCAGTTTCGAGAGGATGTAATCTGTATGTGTAAACACCGATAGGATAGTTATGGATCGGGGATGAAATATCAATAGCATTTGCGGCGCTAATGGAACAAGGGGGTCATTTATGTCACAAGAATACACATTGGCAATACCACGAGTAACTGACGAGATCATTAATATTGCAATAAACGTCCCTATACAAATAAAAATGTCGATGACGTTAATTGCCTTTGCAACCGTGCAATGAAAAGCAATCGTGTGTGCAGAGCAGACGTAAGTTGCATGTATAACATAGAGCAACAACATAGAATAAAAAAAGCTAACACTAGGATCACAGGGAACATTGGGAAAAACAACTTCAATATTACTCTGATTATATAAACAAAACAACAAAGCTATATTTCGCTCATTCAAAGCATTCCAGACAAAAATGTATCCTCAACAACCGCCATAATAATGCCACGAAGACCACATACCACAATGGCTTATGAAGGCAACGCTATCGCCCATAACACGTACAATACGAGCTTTCAAAAGGGAAACACGCAGCGCCGTCGTCCAAGTGCACTTACAGCACCAAACGACCTTTACGAGCCACTTAGAACACATCGGACAAACAACCCGTCAAAGGCCCCACTGAGAAAAACATCACGGACAGCAAGGCATTATCTGGGATATCAGGAGGAAGCTATGATATCCCACAACATAAAAGATAGCCCCGCCCCGAAAAACTGCAGTAAAGTTCCCTTATCGGTTTCATGGCCAGACGCAACAGTGCCAAGAGCCAAAAAAAAGATAAGAAAAAAAAAGCCGGCACTGTGTCACAGCAAGAGCCACTGGCATAAGTACTTGCAATAAAGGGTCCGAGGCAACAAGTAGGAAGAAGGCGAGTCATTTTGTCAGTTGTCTTTCGGCCACTGTCATGCGCGCTGCGTTTGTGAGTGGCGACTTTTTTCTTTCTCTCTCTCTTTCTTTTGGCTCTTGTTTTATTTGCATTTACGGGGAATTATCTTCTCTCGCTCTTCCATTATTTGATCAACTCTTTGGGCATTATTACTTCATTACGCTCTCTCTCTCTTTCTCTTGGCGGATTTTCTCGGCCATCTATCCGGTCTTTCAACATTCCACTACCACACTCGCGTCTCTCATTCCCCATTCCATTCATTTATGCTCTCATCCACTCTCTTCCCATCTCCACATACCCTCTGTTCCATCACTTCCGCTTCCAACCCCTCCATCTCTCCAACATCCTCTCCAACACCCCTCTTCCTCTTTCAACTCTTTTTTTTCCCTTTTCCACCTCCTTCCGCTCTCTTCCACTCCCTTCCATCCTCTTGTACCTTCTTCCACCTCCTCCTCTTCCACCCTTCCACACTCTTCCACCCTTCCAACCCTTTCCTCTTCAACCCAACCACACTTCCACCTAACCCCTCTTCCACCCTTCCAACCCTTTCCTCTTCCATCCTTCCACCCAGCCCCTCTTCCACCCTTTTATCCTTCCCCTCCTTCTGTCTCTCCCCGAACTACAAGATAAAGCTATGACGAGGTTTATCATTAATGCACAGCGGGATAAGCGTAAACAGAGAGCACGAAAGCGTAATAGTACACCAGCTGTTCTTACAATAACACGAAGGGGTTGTGGGTGGAAGGGAGAACAGGGGAGGAAGGGAGGTGGAGAGACAGAGAGATGAGAAGGAAAGATAAGGTGGGAGGGTGAGAGGGAGGAAGGAATGGAGGGAGGGAGGGATGGATGGAAGGGAGGGTGGGAGGGTGTGATGGAAGGGAGGGAGGGAGGAAGGATAAAGGGAAGGAAGGAAGGAAGATAGAAAGAAATGAGGAAAAACAGAAAGAAAGAAGAGAACGAAAGAAACGAAAGATAGAAAGCAGAAAGAAAAGAAAAATAAAAACTATAACACATAAACCAGACAGAAAGGAAAGGAGAAAAAATACAAAGAGAAAAAAAAGAAAGGATAAAAGAAAGAAGGAATCGTACTAAAGGAAAAGGGGGTAGTGGGGTCGAGGAGGGGGGTTAAGGATTTTATAGCTGTGCCACGGATTCGAGAAAATTCCATTTGTTGAACATACAATGGCGTTGGTAATTGCACATGGATTTGAGAGAGAGCCACTTGCAGGGGAGTGGAGGGGAGGGGGAGGGGAGGAGAGAGAGAGAGAGGGAGAAAGGAAGAGAGAGAGGGGGGGGTAGGGAGGGAGGGAGAGAGAGAGGGGGAGGGAGGGACGGAGAGAGGGAGAGAGAGAGAGAGAGAGAGAGAGAGAGAGAGAGAGAGAGAGAGAGAGAGAGAGAGAGAGAGAGAGAGAGAGAGAGAGAGAGAGAGAGAGAGAGAGAGTAGGATAGAAGGCGGAGAAAAGTAGAGGGGAGGAATGAGATGTAGGAAGAGGAAGAGGTTACGTAGAGAGGAGAAGAGAGGGTGGGAAGAGGAGGAGGGGGAAAGTAGAGCGGAGGGAGAGAGAGAGAGAGAGAGAGAGAGAGAGAGAGAGAGAGAGAGAGAGAGAGAGAGAGAGAGAGAGAGAGAGAGAGAGAGAGAGAGAGAGAGAGAGAGAGAGAGAGAGAGAGAGAGAGAGAGAGAGAGAGAGAGAGAGAGAGAGAGAGAGAGCAAGTTATGAGGAGATAAGAGGAAAAAGGGACAGAAGGGCAGTAGGGTACAGACGAAGGGAAGAGAGAAAGAGAATGGGATAGAATTAAGGAAGATGAAGGAAACACGGAATAGGATAACAGCATACGAGAGCAGAAATGGGATATGGATAGGGTGAATGATGGAGGAATGCGAATAGGAATAGGAAGGAATAGGAGAGAGAGAAGTGACAGGGGAGGAATAGGAGCGAGTGGCAGGGAGAGAGCGGGGGGGAGGGAGAGGAGGGAGAAGAAGGGGGGGTCGGATAGCCAGGGAGTAGCAAGGGTAAAATAATGAGTAACAGGGAATGAGTAGTGACATAATGAGCAGAGAAACAAAGCGAGCGTCCAGGGGCCAGCAGGGGCATTAAGCAGAAGCAGACACAGATCTGACGCGTGTCTCTCCGGGATCTCTTGCATTTGTTTTTATATCAAAATAACATTTCGTTTCTCGAGGGAGGTTGTTCTTGACGATACAAATCTAATCCCTGAATTAATTACATTTGCTATTAGAATGACCGCGCCAAGAACTCACTCACAATATGATTTAAAAGAAGAATAAAAAAAGAGAGAGAGAAAAAAATAGTAAAAACGGAGAGGTAAAAAAAAAGATGAAGAAATAAAAAAAGAGATGTTTTAAAAAATCTAATTAATTCTTTTACGCAACATGAATAAATAACTGTCATATACAGCATGAATAAACATAGCAGTTTTATCGCCGGTTGCCACTAACCGTTGCAAAAGAGAGAGAGAGTAGAAAAACAAGAACAAAAACCCACCGTAAATTCCTGACAAAAAAAAAGAAAAAAAAATCTCAACAACCGTTATTAAAAAAGTTGCAGATGCGTCAACAGCTGCAGTCTGGCCGGAGACTAAAATACTTTATATTCACGTAAATACAGCAAAATACAGCAACAGTTGTAGTGAGTCAGTTGCAACAGCGAGTCCTATAAAGTCCATGGTACTATGAGAGGGAGAGGAATACAAAACTACTGCAATGCAACAGCTAGTCAATTTTTTTCCGAACTGTTGGAGAGGCACAGATGTTGAAGAGAATATATCTGCCACAAGAGTATAGTCCTTTAGAGAGGTATAGTCAATACAGAGGCTTATTTGGGTATGTGGAAACGGGGGGGGGTAGGGAAGGGAAGTGAGGGGGTATGGGTAGGGGGAGGGGGAAGGGAGGTGAGGGGATATGGGTAGATGCGGGAGCAGGAGGAATGGGGTAGGGAGATAGGAAGGGAGATAGGGGGTATGGAATGGGGGAAGACAGAAGGAAACGGGAATGGGATTGGGAATGGGGGAGAGGGTATGGAAATGGGAATGGGGGAGGGGGAATGGAAATGGGAATGGGGGAGGGGGAATGGAAATGGGTAGGGCGAGGCATATATAATAGATATTACTGCGGTAAGCCGTTACAAATTTGAACAAAGCCATTTTACAGTCATTACACATATATAGATATTACAAAAGCTTTCGCCATTTAGCAAATTTACACCCAACATGATTAAATCAGAAAAAAAATCCAATTGAAAATGAACTGAAACAATCACCATCAACAAAAAAAAATAATCCATGTAATATCCAACAATTCTTATCTCTATAGCACACCAATACGAATTAATAACATCCACAGCGAAATAAGAATAAAAGGGAAAAATTAATTACTTGGTTAGAAAATTCTTACGCTGGAATAGAGTTGGATATCAGCTGACTGCTTCCCTGAAATGGTGTTTCATAAAATCCTTGAATAGAAAATGTTCCTCCTTTCTTCTTCGTCTTTTTCAAGTAAATCGACTTTATAGATAGGATATATGACAAAAGGTATTAAGGGCGTAATCTACATATACATCTGTAGCTCTTGTGTATATTTATGAGTATATATATATATATATATGTATGAATGTTATGGATGTGTATTGAAATGCGTATACATGTATGTGTTTATCTTTTTACCGCCTCATTTGTCTATTTAGAATAATAGAACTAGGTGCATAAAAGGATAGACATATTCATACAACTACCAATAAACATAAAAATCATACAGATATGAAAAAAAATAAAATTATAATTATCTATTGTGTTAAATTACGATAACTAATATATATTCTACTTGACTGATGACTAGCATTAACTAGAATTGACAGACACCCACACAGAGACAGACTAACAGAGCCCTGGAGAATGAAAACACACACACACACACACACACACACACACACACACACACACACACACACACACACACACACACACAAACATTCGCATTCAAGTTAAACACGCAGTCATGTAACTTTACTCTGTTTTTTCTCATTCTTTCTTTCTTTCTTTCCTCCCTTCTTTCATAGTTTCCTTCCTTAGGGGATTAAAGAGAATACAGCGTCTTATAAGCCAGTTTACCAAATTACAAAGCGATTTGCCAGTTAATCCAACGGAGAATTCTGTAATAGCGTCGCGTGTCTGAGTTTTATTCATTAGCAGAGCGATTTTTGCAAAGAAAAGTTTTTAGGTTATATGATAGACGCTGTATATGTATGTATGTATAAATGCATGTATATGTATGCTTAAATGTGTGTGTTTGTTTGTTTGTGTGTGTTTGTTTGTGTGTTTGTTTGTGTGTGTGTGTATGTGTGTGTGTGTGTGTGTGTGTGTGTGTGTGTGTGTGTGTGTGTGTGTGTGTGTGTGTGTTTGTTTGTTTGTGTGTGTTTGTTTGTGTGTTTGTTTGTGTGTGTGTGTATGTGTGTGTGTGTGTGTGCGTGTTTATGCATTTATGTGTATACATGTTTTATGCCATCCATTCTTAATCCATATAAACACATAGAACAAAAAACAAACACACATAACATATAAATACAAAAAAGTACACCATTCAAAACAACCCCTCCAAATAAAAAAAAATCCACAAACATAATTCAAAAACAAAAGAAAAAGAAGAGAGAAAAAAAGAATAACAAAGAATGAGACGTAACGCGTGGCTTTTACAAGACTTTGATTCCCTTTTCACTTTAACAAAGACAATGTAGTCCAGGTAATTGAGTGAACTGTTTTACCGGCTCTTAATCTTTCCGGCTTTTTGTTCGTGTTTTGCTGAACAATTTGCATTTATTTTTGGGGTGGAATGTATCTTTTTTTTCGTTTCGGTTATTTTGCTCCTGGCGGGTATTTGTTTGTTTACATCCGTCCGTTCTCAGTCTCTCTATGCCTCTCTTTCTCTGTCTCTGTCTGTCCTTTTCTTTCTATCTCTACTTATCTATCTGTATACCAATCTATCTATCTATCTATCTCTCTGTCTGTCTCTTTTCATCTATCTATCTCTCTGTCTGTCTCTTTTCATCTATCTATCTCTCTGTCTGTCTCTTTTCATCTATCTATCTCTCTGTCTGTCTCTTTTCATCTATCTATCTCTCTGTCTGTCTCTTTTCATCTATCTATCTCTCTGTATATTTTTTCTTCCTTTCTCTCTTTCCTTTCCCATTTTTTATCTTTCCTTTTCTCTCTTATTCCTTTTCCATAAATCCGTATATCCAAGAGCCTGAGCAAAACTCCTTTTCAGAATATTCAAGCAATTTAAATTTTTATAAGTTTAGTGTTGGACTTGTTTGACATTCCCTTCCTTCCTTCTTTCCTTCCTTCCTTCCGTCTTTCTTTCCTTCTTTCATTCTTCCGTTCCCCTCTCTTTATTCCCTACATTCCCTCTCGTCACTTTTCCTTTCTCTCTTTCCCTTCCCTTTATCCTTTCGCTCACCTCGTCTTAAAACCCTTCCCTCACCCCCCTTAATTTCCCCTTCCTTCCTCCCCCCTCATTCTACCCCCTTCCCCACCCCCTCGCCCTTATTGTAACACTGTAACAAATGAACTTAAACTAAACCTTTACATTTCGCTATAATCCCCTTCCCTTCCCCCACCCCCTTCCCTTCCCTTCATCCCCTTAACCCTCTTCCCTTCCCCTTCTTCTCCCCCCCCGCTATCTCCCATTTCCACGCTCCCCCGCTATCCCCCCCTTCCCCCTCCCCTCCCCATCCCACCAGAGTTGCGAACACGTGTATTATTTACGTTCCGTCACGGTATGTTACTGCTTTCGTGTTATTAACATTATCATTTGCCGTGTCTTCCTTTTCTTTCTTTCTTTCTCTCTCTCTTTTTTTTACTTTCTTTCTTTCCCTTATTTTTTTCTTTCCGTTTCTTTTTATTTATCTTTTTTTTTATCTATTTTTAGTTATTTTTCTTCGTGTCTCTTCCCTGTTTCTTGCTTATCATCGTTTTGGGTCTTTTTCATATTATTTGCTTCTCATTTATTCTTATCTTTTTTATTCATATTTTTCTATTTTTCCTCTTTTGATTTGTTTCTTTTATTGTTTTCATTCTCCTTCTTCCTCCTTATCTCCCTGTTTTTTCTTCTATTTTCTTTCCTATTTACGCATTTTCATCCTCCCTATACTCATAGTATGTTAATGAATAGCTAGGAAAACTAGGACAGAAACAAACAAGTAAATATATAAAAGATAAACTAAATAAAGGGAAAATAAACCAAATACAAAATCAAAAAAGAAAAAAATAATACACAAAAAACACAAACACACACACAAACAGACATAAACTTAAAAACAAACAAAACGAAGAACAAAATAAAGAAAAAAGAACAACAAAACAAAAAAACAAACAAACAAACAAGCTGACATAAAACAAACAAAAAACAAAAAAATTGCCAAAAAAACAAAACAAAAAAACATTGTCCTTGAGAAAGAAAGAAACAGTCATGTAATATTCATGTAATTGGCAACTCACTAACGATTTTCTTCTGTCTCGTTACATATTTTAGTGACGTGATACACTCCCCGCCCCCCTCCCCCCACATTTTTTTTTTTTTATTACTGCATGGGAGAGGGGTGTTGGGTATGTGGAAACGGGGAGGGGAGAGGGAGGTGAGGGGGTAAGGGTTGAAGGAGGGGGAAGGGAGGTGAGTGGGTAAGGGTAGGGGGAGGGGGAGGGGGAATGGGGTGTTGGCTATGTGGAAACGGGGAGGGGGAGGGAGGTGAGGGGTAAGGGTAGGAGGAGGGGGAAGGGAGGTGAGTGGGTAAGGGTAGGGGGAGGGGAGGGGGAATGGGGTGTTGGGTATGTGGAAACGGGGAGGGGTGAGGGAGGTGAGGGGGTAAGGGTAGGAGGAGGGGGAAGGGAGGTGAGTGGGTAAGGGTAGGGGGAGGGGAGGGGGAATGGGGTGTTGGGTATGTAGAAACGGGGAGGGGGAGGGAGGTGAGGGGGTAAGGGAAGGGGGAGGGGGAAGGTAGGGGAGGGCGTAGGAAGGGGGAGGGGAGGGGGAATGGGGTGTTGGGTATGTGGAAACGGGGAGGGGAGGGAGGTGAGGGGGTAAGGGAAGGAGGGGGAAGGTAGGTGAGGGCGTAGGAAGGGGGAGGGGAGGGGGCATGTGGTGTTGGGTATGTGGAAACGGGGAGGGAAGGTAGGTGAGGGCGTAGGAAGGGGGAGGGGGAGGGGGAATGGGGTGTTGGGTATGTGGAAACGGGGAGGGGGAGGGAGGTGAGGGGGTAAGGGAAGGGGGAGGGGGAAGGGTAGGTGAGGGTGTAGGAAGGGGGAGGGGGAGGGGGAATGGGGTGTTGGGTATGTGGAAACGGGGAGGGGGAGGGAGGTGAGGGGGTAAGGGAAGGGGGAGGGGGAAGGTAGGTGAGGGCGTAGGAAGGGGGAGGGGGAGGGGGAATGGGGTGTTGGGTATGTGGAAACGGGGAGGGGAGGGAGGTGAGGGTGTAGGGAGGGGGAGGGAGAGGGGGGAATGGGGTGTTGGGTATGTGGAAACGAGGAGGGGAGGGAGGTGAGGGGGTAAGGGTAGGGGAGGGGGGAAGGTAGGTGAGGGTGTAGGAAGGGGGAGGGAGGGGGAATGGGGTGTTGGGTATGTGGAAACGGAGAGAAGAAGGGAGGTGAGAGGGTATGGGTAGGGGAAGTGGGTATGAAAAGGGGGGTAGGAAGGAGGAGGGGGAATGGGGTAGGGGGATAGGAAAGGAGATGGGGGAGGGGAATGGGAATGGGAATGGGGGAGGGAGTATGGAAATGGGAATGGGGGAGAGGGAATGGAAATGGGTAGGGCGAATGGGAATGGTTGAGGGGGAATAGAATGGGGAAGGGTGAATGTATGGAAAGGTAAGGAGTAAAGGTATCGAATAGGGAGAGGGGAGTAGAGAAATAAAGGGGTAAGGAGGTTGAAGAATAGGCGATGGGGATAAGGAGAAGGAAGGGGGGGGGAGGGGTAACAAGTAAATGGGGATGGAAGAATGAGGGGTGAGGTGTAATTGAAAGGAAGAAGGGAAAGGGAAGAGGAGTGAAGAACAGGGTAGTGGAGAATGAGGAAAGAGAAAGAGGAGGAGGAGGAGGAGAAAGAAGGAATAGGATGAGAAAGAAGGAATAGGAAGAGGAGGAGGAGGAGGAGGAAGGAGGAAGGAGATAATGGTGGAGGAAGAGGAGTAGGAGGAAGAGAAGAAGGAAGGAGATGGAGGAAAAGGAGGAAGTGGACAGGAGTGAGAAGATAGAAGGAGATGGAGAAAAAGGAGGGAGGAGAAGGAAAAGGGGGAAGGGAAGGAGGACAAATACATTTCGGAATGCTACGTCCCAACAAAAAAACATGAGAAAGAACTGTCAACAGACAAAAACAAAGGCAATAAAAATGAATAAATAAGCGTGAATG
>NC_091563.1:16342958-16347958 GCF_042767895.1 Penaeus vannamei
GAATCTATATATCGAGGTTTCAAGCGAGACTCTCCAGTCTTAAACAAAGTGCGGCAATGTTTCTAAAAGCGCTGTTTGCCATGTAGAAATTAGGACGGGTCGATAAGCATACTACTATGACGTGGCCGTGACGTCACATACCGTGATTATGACGCTATATATCTTCAACGAAATCAGGTTAGATCTGCCGCGAACTCAGGACAAACCATGAATTATCTATGGTGTCTGTCAGCTTCGATTTTCATGCAGACCTTCTTACTGGTGTAGAGCACGTAAGCCTGTCATAACCCCCGCATTGGATACAGATAAACACGTTTCTAAATAATGCGCTCAGACCTTCGCTAATAGAAGGCCACAAACAGTGATGGTATTTATTCGCAAGTAGCAAGTCACGTACGGATTTGGAGACCTTTTGTGAAAAAAACAGTTGAATAAAAATGCCCATCATGTTTGATTTAAAACACATTCTTTTTTGCCGTCTATGAAAAACTACAGCAAAATCGAAATACCTCTTTTCCTTGTTAAGAAGAATTTGTGCGTCACATACCTCGACAAAGCACAAACAATATTCCTTCTGCCTTAATTCAACACTATAACTCTTACCATGTATCATATCCCGTGGCGGAATCATAAAAAATCTAACGGTACCGACCATTAGCCATACCCTAGTATATCATTATCAAAAAAAAAGAAAAAGAAAACAAAAAAACATGACAGTAGAGTATAACTAAAACTTATGATAAGAGAGCACGGGAGACAGTAAAAGCAAGCATACGTGATATAGTACACACCTTAATTGTACAAAGTACATATCTTAAAAAAAAAAAAAATACTTAAAATATACGTACAATATAAGAAACTTGTTATTTTGCGTATTAATTATGGCAATGTCATAAAAACGGACACGTATTATAAACATACAAACTGAATACATTATAGATACAATTTCAAAAGGAAAATGCTCATTGAGAAATAAATGTCCTGTACGAAAAGAATGTGTTGTTCATTGTAGAAAATATAAGTTTAATTTGATATGATCTTGATAAGGTCATAATAAAAATACTATAATTAGAAAAAAATGTATCTAATGAAAGAAGGAAACAGAAATAAAGAATGATGGAAGATGGAGGAGAATAACAATAAGAGCTAATAAAAGAGAGAAAAAGATATGAAAATCGAAACATAAACGGAGGCATTACCACAGAAAAGAGAAGGAAAAGTAAGAACCAGAATAAAGAAGAGGAGGAGGAAATATAAGATTAGAATAAGAGGAGATACGCGAGGAAGAAAATGGGAGAATAAAAAGCGGGAATCAGCAAGATTAAGGGGGAACTATCTGATAAAAAAGACACGGCATAATGAAGGAAGAAGGAAGAGGCAAATACACGTCGCATAAAAAATATATTTCCTAATATCAACACCATAAGATATCCGTGATAAGCTGAATGGTAAAACAGAAGGAACAACCAAAGATGGAGAGAGAGAGAGAGAGAGAGAGAGAGAGAGAGAGAGAGAGAGAGAGAGAGAGAGAGAGAGAGAGAGAGAGAGAGAGAGAGAGAGAGAGAGAGAGAGAGAGAGAAGAGAGAGAAAGAGAGAAAATGAGAATAAGTGACAGAAAGATAGATAAATCAACAAACAAATTTCCTGATATACAGAACGACAGACAGAAAAAGCAACAACAAGAATGAATACCAATAAACACAGAAAGAAAAGAAAAACAAACAAAATACCTAAAAAAAAAAGCTAAACACAAAGAACAAAAACAAAATAACCAAAAAAACAAAAGAAAAAAAAAAAGAAAACAGATATCTAAAAAAAAAAAAAAAAATTGCCCCCAACCCCGATGCATATTCCAGTCTCTCCCAAGAGCGATCTCCCTCCCTAATAACACGCTGACGCCTTCTTTAACGACAAATAAGGGAGGGGATTTTGCGATCAGACTGTCACCCATCAGTTCCATGAGGTGGGGGAGGGGGGGAGATAGGGAGAGGGTATGGGGGAAGTAGAGATAGGGAGAGATGGGAAAGAGAGAGAGATAGGGAAAGATGACAGAGAGGGAGGGGGAGAGGGAGAGGGAGGGAGGAAGGGAGGGAGGGAGAGGGAGAGGGAGAAGGGAGAGGGAGAGGAGAGGGAGAGGGAGAGGGAGAGAAGAGAGAGAGAGAGTGAGAGAGAGAGAGAGAGAGAGAGAGAGAGAGAGAGAGAGAGAGAGAGAGAGAGAGAGAGAGAGAGAGAGAGAGAGAGAGAGAGACAGAGACACAGACAGAGAGAGAGAGAGAGAGAGAGGCAGAGAGAGACAGAGAGAGAGAGAGATAGGGGGAGAGGGGGTGGGGGGAAGTGGAGACAAGGGGAGATGGGGGAGAGGGGATGAGGAGGAGGGGAAGTGCTCATCAGTTCCAAGGGATGGCGGAGGGGATGGGGGTGGAGACAAACGGAGATGAGGAGGGGGGTGCAGATAAGGGGAGAGAGAGGGGTTGAACCGTAGGGAGATTGGGGAAATGCAAACAAAAGAAGAGGAAGGAGGGGGGGAGAGGGAGGGGAGAGGGAGGGGAGGGGCCAATCAGTTCCAGCGGATAGGAGGATGGACTGAGCCAAGGAGAGAGGGAGAAGGGGGGAGGAGGAAAGGGAGGAAAGGGGAGGGGGAGGGGATTCACCGATATCCCTCCTAAACCCAACGGCCCTTTTCCTATTTTCCTATGCCACTGCTCTCCCCTTTAAGCTCCACATATAGAACCCAAAGCTTCAGAGAAACGCTATAAAACAACAAGAAATAAACGTAAAAAAATAAATAAATAACGAAGCCCATGAATAATAGAAAAAAATCACACTAAAAAGAAAAACATAAAACACACACACACACACACACACACACACACACACACAAAATAAAAAATAAAAAAGGATGATTCTTTAGGCGAGACAATGGTGCTTTGTATTTTTCTCGTCAGCAGATTTGAATGGATGTGGCTTTCTTTCTTATATATCGGGGCGTACGTGCGATATCTTCTATAGAAATTTCCCATCATTCACGATTCCAAATGAAGGGTCATCTTCTCTCTCTGTCTCTGTCTCTGTCTCTGTCTGTCTGTCTCTCTCTCTCTCTCTCTCTCTCTCGCTCTCTTTCTCTCTCTCTCTCTCTCTCTCTCTCTCTCTCTCTCTCTCTCTCTCTCTCTCTCTCTCTCTCTCTCTCTCTCTCCCTCATCTTTCTCTCTTTTTTCTATATATCATTCGAACATCGGTAATGAAATTATCAATACTACTTTTTTATTTCTCGAATAATTAACAGTATCAACCACTATTCTTGTAAGCACTTAGTCAATCCTTAGGCGACGAAACACGAAATATTTTATACAAAAAATATTTTGCGAAAACTGATTATAGAGTGGGATAAAATTAATCCTACTTTCTCCCTTCAGTAGCGGAATTCCCTCAAATCAAGAATGCTGTTTCAAAGATCCTATCATTTATTATTTATCATTTATTAGTATTCTTAAGAATTTCACGTGAACATGTTGAACTATATTCCTTATCAACGCAAAGTTCAAAAAAAAAATCTACGGCTTTTTCAACCACATTTCATTTACTTTGCGCTTCAAACACAAACAGACAAACATACACAAATGCGTCCATACATGTATGTGTTTGCAGAAAAAATAAACATATATATATATATATATATATATATATATATATATATATATATATATATATATATATATATATATATATATATATATATATATATATATATATATATATATATATATATATATATATATATATATATATATATATATATATATATATATATATATATATTTACATAAGAGATGTACACATATACATACAAATGTATGGTTACAACGAATGGTAACGAAGTAACTGAAATATCATGTGCATAAGCACACAGACACCCACGCAAACACGCACACACATATATATACATATACATAAACACATATATACAAGCATATACATATATATACACCCACACCCACACCCACATATATATATGTGTGTGTGTGTATACATACATACATACATACATACATATATATATATATATATATATATATATATATATATATATATATATATATATACATATATATATGTACATATATATTTATATGTAGAAATAGGTGTGTGTGTGTGTGTGCTTATATACCTGTGGGTATATCTGTGTACACAAAACACATATACACTGTATATGGCAACACTACCTCGAAAGACTTTTATATATCGCTTTTGATGATAATTTCATTAGACCGTTCCAGCAGGCGCTACGTGGCGTGGATAATGAAGATAAACATCAGACGCAGAAGTGGTAGGAGGCGCAAAGAGGTGTCATCTGCGACAATATTTTCTTCAAAAAGTCGTTTAGAAAATAGGATGATAACAGTATTTAGATTTGAGAAGAGAGACAACACATTAAAAAAAAAATAATAAGACCCTTCAAAGGCTATAATTCGTTGCTTCCTGTGAAAAACTGAGGGGGGGGGGGGGACGTCAGGAAAGGGTAGTGTTTATACCTTCTACACTCGCCCACGTAATAGTTACGAATGCGTGTCTCAATTATTCACGGGGTAGGTGTCGGCTGATGAATGGCAGAGTCGATAGGGCATAACGGGGTTCAGGACACGCAGACAAACACGTAGACACACATATGGACATACACGCACATACGCAAAAAGTAAAACGCATGCAAACATTCTCACATACATACGTTCACATACTCCCATACGCTTACACACCTGCCTCCCTCCTCCCACACACATACACACAAGCACATGTACCCAAATGCACACACACATACACATATAAACATGTATAACTCCCCCCCTCTTACACACACACGCAACGCACACACACAACCACTCATCTTTAAAAAAAAAAAAAAAAAAAAAAAAAAAAGAGACACAAGCATGCATGTGATACTTAAAACAATATTACACACCATTCACCTTACATAACCGGTCAACAAAAAGGGATAACTGCTGTGA
>NC_091563.1:16355458-16357958 GCF_042767895.1 Penaeus vannamei
AGACTCAATAAACTATGTCCTATTGGAATATTATCATAATTATCCTGACTGACTGCAAGCAAGCAATCTGTTCAGTCGAAGATCAAAGTCCGGAGAGCAATCTTCAAATGCCAAAGTTGGATCAATAATGTTCTCACTCAGAGTAGAATGTCAAATAGAAAGAGAGAGAGAAAGTGGGAGGGGGAGGGAAGGGGAGAGAGGTAGGAAGGAAAGGGGGAGAGGAGAGATGCTGAGAGAAGAAGAGAGATAGAGAGGGATAGGGAGGAAAGGAGATCAACAGAGAAGAAAAAGGGAAAAAGAGATAGAGAGAAAGAAAGAAAGAGGAAAGAAGAGAGTAAAAGAAAGAGTGTGAAGAAAGGAGAAAGAAAAGACAAGAGGCAAGAGATAAGAGAGAGAGAGAGAGAAAGAGAGCGAGAGCGAGAGAGAGAGAGAGAGAGAGCGAGAGAGAGAGATCGAATGAGCGAGCGAGCGAGAGAGTGAGTGAGAGTGAGAGAGAGAGAGAGAGAGAGAGAGAGAGAGAGAGAGAGAGAGAGAGAGAGAGAGAGAGAGAGAGAGAGAGAGAGAGAGAGAGAGAGAGAGAGAGAGAGAGTTAAATCCCGCCACAGAGAAAGCATTTCCTCGCCTGCAAATCTGGAATTTATTGGAGATCTATTTTCTTGGTAATTTAATGGCGCCTTTGGTAACGCTGTTTTCCCTGTCTGCAAGTTGGAATGAATTTTGAACACACACATGCACAAATACAAGCACACACACACTCACACACATACACACGCACACACACAAAAATACATGCACACACACACACACACACACACACACACACACACACACACACACACACACACACACACACACACAGACACACAAATACATGCACACGCACACACACACACACACACACACACACACACACACACACGCACACACACACACACACACACAAACACACACACTACACACACATAGATACATGCACACACACACACACACGCACAAACACTACACCTATACACATAAATCAGCATCCACTGAATAGACAACGATACTAGACATTTCTCAATAATATTAGGAAAATAAACAAACAGAGTAATAAATAAATAAATAAAACATAAAATACTGACATTTCTTTAACAAAAGACAATCAAAGCACATCAATCAAATGACCTTCAATCACCTGCACTATTTCGTAATCTATAAAGAACATCATTTTTTCGGAAATGAATCATTATATATATATATATATATATATATATATATATATATATATATATATATATATATATATATATATATGTGTGTGTGTGTGTGTGTGTGTGTGTGTGTGTGTGTGTGTGTGTGTGTGTGTGTGTGTATATATTACTTACAAAGATTGCCTCATTCAAGAAAAAATATATAATTAGAAGGAAGAGGATATATGGTCGTGTTTTTTTTTCTTTAGAGAAAAGAAAAACTAAAACAAAAAAAACAGCAGCTGCTATCCAAGTCTCCTCAAACATACCTTTGACATTAATTTAATTAGAAATCAACCTGTATATTCATCTCTCTTAAATGAATTAAAAAAAAGAAGTGACTCCCATCATTCTTATTTCGTTGAAGACCAATATTCGTAATTAAAAAAAAAGACCAGTTTAATTCAACCCAGAATAGATACTAAGAGTTAAAATCAGGAAAATAAAATTGTGAAAGAGTTTGCGGTCAAGAAAGAAGAAAACCGACCTGGCAGAGTGTGCTTCCGGCGCTCTCACGCACACAGAAAACGGGAGCTTTAAATCTATTTACGGGTGGACTATGGTAAAGAAATTCCTTCTGGGATTTTTATCTGGGGGTGGGGTGTGATAGCATAGATGGACGGTTGGTAAGTAAGTAAGTGAATATGTAAGCAGCTACGTAGGTAGGTTGGTAGAAATATAGATAGATGGATAGATTCATAGACGGATTGATAGATATGTTTTTGAGTAGGCAGGTTTAGTAGGTAGATGTAAAGATCGATATATCTATGTCTATCTACGGCTTTCTCTAACTATCTATATATCAGTCCTTCTCTCTCTCTCTCTCTCTCTCTCTCTCTCTCTCTCTCTCTCTCTCTCTCTCTCTCTCTCTCTCTCTCTCTCTCTCTCTCTCTCTCTCTCTCTCTGCACACACACACACACACACGCGCGCGCGCGCGCGCACACACATATATGTATGTATCTAGATATACATATATATCGCACCAATATGAATGTGAGAATCAAGAACCATAACCAACGCAAATGGAATAATAAACAGAATTAGTGTATTTTACAATCACAAGAGAAAATTCTTGTGACATCTTTTAACTAAAATTCTGTAATCAGATTCTTAACAAAAAATACTGAATTCCATCCAAAGAATTTGAACATGAACATTAGAAAACAATTAGGAAACTTTAGGAATACAATTCACGTAACAAGTTATTCCAAATTCCTCATAAAAAAGGGGGACTTGTAGAAAAAATCATTAACGATTATACCTGTAATGG
>NC_091563.1:16360458-16365458 GCF_042767895.1 Penaeus vannamei
TAATAATAATAATAATAATAATAATAATAATAATAATAATAATAATAATAATAATAATAATAATAATAATGATAATAATAATAATAATAATAATAACAATAATTATAATAAAAACAACAATAATAACAATGATAATAATGATAATAATAAGGATAATAATAATAATAATGATAAAAATCATGACAATAATATTGATAATAATAATAACAATGATATTATTATAATTATCATTTCCATTACCATTACCATTATCATTATCACTATCATTACTCTTATTATTAAAATCATTATTTCTTTTTTGGCATAATACCAAATTCCAAAATAAAAGAACGATATTGGTGTAACGTAAAACAGCATATTGGACCTTATGTAAAACTTTTATCCACAGAAGTATGCACCAAATATTCGCGGAATTCCAAAGTTCAGATTCAATTCAGCCAACTTAGAGAGCCTGAAGAGTCTGATTAGAGAGATAGAAGGGAAAAATATGAGACTGGAGAGGAAATAAAAAGATTAGCGGTGCGGTAATATCTTGCTAATGTGATTTCAACGCAGGTTTGATTTTCTTTAGTCTCCCCCTACATGTGCCGTTTTCTCTGTCTCGCCCACGCTGTCTAATTTTCTTATTCTTTCTCTCAATGTCTGTTTCTTTCTGTTTTCCTTTTTTTGGCTTTCTCTGTCTCTGTCTGTCTCTCTGTTTCTATCTCTCTCTCCCTCTCTTTTCTCTTCCTCTCTCTATAGCTATTCATCTAACTATATACATAAACATACATATATATTTATATATACACAAATGTATATAATATATATATATATATATATATATATATATATATATATATATATATATATATATATATATATGTATATACACACACGAACATACACACACACACACACACATACACACAGGCACAGACGCACACACATATATATATGTATATATATGTATATGTATATATATATATATATATATATATGTATATGTATATATATATATATATATATATATATATATATGTATATGTATATATATATATATATACACACACACATATATATATATATATATATATATATATATATATGTATATATATATATATGTATATATATGTATATGTATATGTATATGTATATGTATATATATATGTATATATATGTTTTGTGTGTGTGTGCGCGCGTGTGCATAAATAAAGTTATGTAAGTATACATATGCATCTACAAAACTCAACAAACACATCAACACGGCCCATCAAAGCTACGGACGGCAAGAAACGACATTAAGAAGAGGAAGAAAAGTGGAAAGAGAGAGAAAATAGAAGGGCAAGGAGGGCAAGCAAGAGAACGGCTTCCCGCTGAATATTTCACGCAATTCATCTCGATCCGACGCCGAGTTATATCGTTTTCGATCGATGGCTTGGGGGGAAGGAGGAGGGAGGGAGGAGGAGGGGAAAGGGGAGGAGGAGGGGGAAAGGAGGTGGGAGGGATGGGGGAAGGAGGAGGGGAGGGGAGGGAGGAGGGGAAAGGGGGAGGAGGAAAAGGGGAGGTGGGAGGGATGGGGGGAAGGAGAAGGGGGGGGAGGGGGAAGGAGGAGGAGGGGGAGGAGGAGGGGGAAAAGGGAGGTGGGATGGGGGGTATGGGAGAGGGGAAGGAGGAGGAAGGAGAGGGAGGAGGGAAGGAGGAGGGGGAGGAGAGGAGGGGAAAAGGGAGGTGGGAGGGATGGGGGAAGGTGGAGGGGGAGGAAGGGGAGGAGGGGGAGGGATGGGGGTATGTGGAGGGGGATAAGGGAGGGAGGGGGAAGGCGGAGGAGAAGGAAGGAGGAGGGGGAAGGGGGAGAAGGAGGGGGTGGAGGAGGGGGAGGAGGATTGGGGGTATGTGGAAAGAGAGGGAGGGGGGGGAGGAGGTGGGGGAGGGGTGGGGGGATGGGGAGAAGAGAGGGAGGAGGAGAGAGAGAGGGGTGGGGGGATGGGGAGGAGAGAGGGAGGGAGTGGGGGGAGGGGGAAAGAGGTGAAGAGGGGGAGGAAGGAGATAAAGGGAGGAGAAAAGGGTGGAGGAAGGATGGAGGGGGAGGGAGAGGGAGGTAGGGGAGTGGGAGGAGGAGGGGTACGGAGGGAAGGAGGGTGGAGGAGGGAGAGGGAGGGAGTTGGAGGGAAGGGGAGGGAAGAGGGGGAGGTGGAGGAGGAGAGGAAAGGGGAGATAGAGAAGGAACATGCAAGGGGTACAGGATAGGGAGGGGGGACGGATTAGGGTGACGGGAAGGGGTGGCGAGTCACAGGATAAGGAGGAGGGGTGGGAAGGGAGAAGGTCAAGGGAGGATGGAGGGAGTAGGTTCCTGGGGAGGGGAGGGGGCGGAGAAGGGGTTAAAGAAGACGAAATGAGACGAGGGAATAAGGGAGATAGGGGTGGAAAGACGAGAAATATGTTTTAATAATTGGACAGAGAGAGAGGGGAAGGAGATGGAGGGAGAAGGAGAAAGGGAACGAGAGGGAGAGAGAGAGAGAGAGAGAGAGAGAGAGAGAGAGAGAGAGAGAGAGAGAGAGAGAGAGAGAGAGAGAGAGAGAGAGAGAGAGAGAGAGAGAGAGACAGAGAGACAGAGAAACAGAGAGAGAGAGAGAGAAAGGGAGAGAGAGAAAGGGAGAGAGAGAGAGAGAGAGAGAAAGAGAAAGAGAAAGATAGACAGAAAGGGAAAGACAGATAGACAGACAGAAACAGACAGATTGAAAGATAGATAACATAGATAGACAGACAGACAGATATAAGAACAGACAGAGAAAGAAAGAGAAAGAAAGAGGACAGCGTGTGTCTAACTCATGGATTATTTACACACCGAGGAAGGGGTCGACAGCACCGCCCTGCAGACGATGGTAATCTGTTACAGGCTGTTTACTTTTGAATGAAGGCACATCCCTGCCCCCGGCCGGCCTTTCCTTCAGAGAAAAAACGAATGATAAAACAAGGGAATAAGGAAGGAATAACGAAGGAATTCCCTTTTGAGGGGTTTCGGACGCGCTTTTCCCGTACACAAACAGTCGCTTGCGTTCGCTCAGAAGCACATTCGGGACGCACACACGCACACAGATATATACATCATACCATATTCATATTCAATTTAATATATATATATATATATATATATATATATATATATATATATATATATAGAGAGAGAGAGAGAGAGAGAGAGAGAGAGAGAGAGAGAGAGAGAGAGAGAGAGAGAGAGAGAGAGAGAGAAACCTGACGCACCGATAAAGAGATAAGGAAAAAGAGAATGAAACACAGCGAAGGCACAAAAACATTTTCCAAGCTTCGATTACCCGAATATTCAGCGTCCATTAGCGCTGTTGTGCAAGCGAATAACAAGGGCATAACCGCCTCTGTAACCTTGGCTTCAGCGGCAGAACATTGATCTAAAGGCATCCTGGCTAACTGATCTGCAATTACAAGTTCGCATTAAGTGGAATCAATTCTGTTTGAAAGAGTTCAGCTAAACCCGTCGAGGAAGAGAGAGAGAGAGAGAGAGAGAGAGAGAGAGAGAGAGAGAGAGAGAGAGAGAGAGAGAGAGAGAGAGAGAGAGAGGGGAAATAGAAAATAAAAAATGAAAATAAAGAAAAGAATAGAAAAAAGAATAGTCAAAAGAAAAAAAATAAAAGGAAAAAGAAAGCAAAAAATAAAAGAAATGGAAAAAGAAAGAAAAGAGAAAGAAAGAAAGAAAACAAATATATATCATCCTCTTCTCTGTATCTTCGTATCACTTTTATCCATCTCTCCTTTAATGTTATATTCATACAGAGTGCACCTAACTTCGTCGAGAAATAGATATATCTTCCTCTTCTTCTTCTCTATATCTTCCTTTCACTTTTATCCATCTCTCTTTTAATGTTATATTCATACAGCGAAGTCGATACGCAGTGACGTCACACTGTACGTCGTTTCGGTAAACATTAGCTGATGTCATGGAAGTCAGTAACTTATATCTACCATGACGCATCTACAGTACTCAGTCATTATGAATAAGATGATAAGTACTCGACAGAGAGCCAGGCAGAAAATTTACGATCTACACAAATAGCAGTGCAAAAAACGTAACAATATATACATATATAGTGCTCTTTCCAGCTGTTAGTCGAATGAACAGGCATGACTGTTACGGAATAAGCTGTAAACGGTTATAACAACGAACACATGAGAACAAATAGGTGAACACCAAGCCCACAGGAACGAGTGCAGATCACAGTATAGGTCAAACGTGTGGGCAAGTTCAGATGATCTGGTCTCTTGTCTTAGGCCTTATCCAAGATTAGAGTAAGACGGTTTTGGGAGAAGAGGGAAATCAGAGCTTGAAACCACGCTGCACAAAGACCGTTGGGCAGACTTATCTGATTTTATTTATTTATTTTTTTTTATCTGATGTGATTGGAAAGTCTCTTTGAAGAGAGAGGAAGAAATTGATAGATAGATAGATAGAGGGAGAGAGAGAGAAAGCAAGAAAGAAAGAGAGAGAGAGAGAGAGAGAGAGAGAGAGAGAGAGAGAGAGAGAGAGGAAGGGAGGGAGAGAGAGAAAGACAGAGAGGGAGATGTAGGCGGATAAATATAGAAAGAGCATCACGGAAATGAATTCACTGACAGAGATAACAATAGAAACAAGGAAACGCCGTTGAAAAAAAGGCGAAACACAACACCTCGCTTCCCTCCCCCCTCACCTATACCCCTCCCCCTCCCCTTAAAGCGAAAACAAAGAAAGAAAACGGGAAAAGACGCAAGAGAGAGACCAGACCAACTGCCACGGAACACAGCTCTTACCTCGCAGCTCTAGTTCCTCGGGCTCAGGCGTCCCCCACACGTAGAAGGGTCCCGCGCGCCAAACAGAAGGCGGCCTCGAGTTCGCGGTCTCGGCAGGAGGCGCGGGGGATCTCGAAGGGCTTCTCGCTGGCTTGACTTTCTTGGGGCGGCGGAGGATCGTCCGCGCCGGAACGAAACTCATGGCGCGGGAGGGGGACTT
>NC_091563.1:16385458-16390458 GCF_042767895.1 Penaeus vannamei
ATCTCTATTCCAAGAAAACAAAAGATGAAACACATTTACATAGAGCGAGCGAAGGCGAGGCAATTTATGGGTGATAAATTTGCAGGTAATATATAACTCTCCGACATATCATTAGGGACACCCTGGATAAACACATTTGTTTGCTTGTCCCAATAACAATTCGGCTTATTACACTTGGCGCTCGTGGAACACTTTTGTACCATTAAACATTCCCCTTTCCCATATCGATGTGAGTAACAGTACATTATTACCATAGGCGTATGTCTAGCTCCAGTTTCGAAAAAAAAACGTTAATGGTCTTTTGTAAAAAATAAATAAATAAGATAATGATTTTGATCCTGATGTAGAGTATGGTCAGGAGAATTGGCGGAATATATTTGTTGCGAGAAATTTCCCTTGAAAATAGGTTGGATGTATAGATTTATTTATTTATTTATTTATTTTTTTTTACACATGGTGACCCGAATACTTACATGTCCTTCAAACAGATGCATACTGTACATAACATTTCAGATAATGCATAACGTTCCACATAATGCACATAGTTGCACATAGTGGCCCAGTTCGGAGCTTATCACACAATAATGTGTTATATGATGAATTCATCCCCGTTAACAAGCAGCGCTAATGACCCATTAATCACAAACACCCCATTGTAGAGAGATGAAGCGGAGTGAACAAATACCATAAGTGGAGTTTGTAAATATAACTGAACTCTGCCGTTTTGCGTCTGAGCGAAAATCCACTCGTGTTCAGCTGAAGAAACGTGACAACGGAAGTAATGTGCTGTAGCATACTGAAAGATGAGAGAAAACTGCAAGGTAATAGAAATAAACGAATTAATGAAGATTAAGTATACATAATTGGAAGTATATACATATATACATATATATATGAATATATATATACTTACATGTTCATAAATATATATATGTATACATATATATATATATATATATATATATATATATATATATATAAATAAGTATCTATCTATATATAATTACTTGTATGATTTATTATATAGATATATGTATTTACATATACGTATATATTTCAAATAAAACACCTGAGTAGTACAAGACACAGTACACTATACCCTACATAACAAGGTTTTCTCCCACGACGCATGAGACTAAATGATAAAAGTTTCATAAGCCAGTGTGACTCTGTCAAGGTTTGCCATGGAATATTCGAGAAGTTTCGACTGCGAATGGAAAACAGTCTGTCGTGATCATGCCAAAGGGATACTTCCTTGACAGATCGTATGTCGATGTGGATGATTTTATTTCGTGTCTTCTAAAATCGATTTGATCTCGTGTTCACTAATGGATGAAGAAGCACACACATACTTATGGGTGTGCGTGTGTGTGTGCGCGTGAGTGAGTGAGTGTGCGCGTGCGCATGAGTGAGTGCGTGTGTATGTGTGTGAATGTGAATGTGAATGTGTGAGTGAGTGAGTGAGTGAGTGAGTGAGTGATTGAGTGCGTGAGAGACTTCGTAAGTGAGTGAGAGTATTCCCAAAGCTCACCCAAAACCTCTCCCCATGTATTACCAAACACTCGGCGCGCACCACTCCTGTAACCGACGCCACATCCTAGACAGGGGAAACTGTACCTAAAGCCGGGCCGCCATGCAACATTGACGAGCACTCACAGATTCCGTCAGCAATGGAACCCACTCGTGACCAATCAATACATCACAGGAAGATTGGACTCCCACGCTTCGGCTTTCGGGTGTCGGGTACTTCCTCGGTGACGTCGGGTCCTCGCTGTCGGGTGGATCGAGACACCGGATCGAAGGAAGCTCCCGACAGAATAGTTGCGGGTATAATGAGGTTTTTCTTCTTTTTTTTCTTTCGGGATTTGCGATTAAATCGAGTTTTCCCGCGCGATCGATGACACGATCGATATATCATCGTAAGCTTTTGAATTTCGCAAATATCCTTTTGTTTTTTCGATAAGGTTTTCTTCTTTACGTATTTTATCTGATTTTCTAACTTATTTTTTCTTAGAAAGTGGCTTTAGAAGCCCAGGTTTTCGGCGCACGTCTAAAACCTCGTTAGGTCTTACGGTTTAATGGTGATAAAAGAAAACAAAAATAATGCACAAGGCTTCAAACTCTGTCGCCAAAAGGGTCCAAAGTGTCTACAAGCTTTTACATGGGTGCAAGCACGCAGGCATCCATGTTCAAAAAATATGTTCAAATAAATAAATACCTGGCCAAAAAGCATTAAAAATACAACACTGTGAGGTCGAGCAATTCCGAAGTTCAGTGGCAGAGATGGCTGTAAATGTACCTGTAACTGCAACACAAAATATTTCAGGACTAGTACCTTATGTAGCCACGTGTACCGGCTCTCCACTGGGAGAACCGCGGGGGAGAAGTCTGTACTGAACCAGTCCCGGTACATAAAGGTCCTGCGAAGGCCCTGGGACTTATCCAAACTGTACCTGTAATGTCCCTCATGTACCCGGTTCACGTGTCTCTCCCTCTCTCCCCGGTACACGCTGACCACGTGTGTATCCGAAGACGTGGAAACATCGCTGTCTGTGGGAGAGCTCTTCCCCTCGACGCCCGCACAGTCCTTTCACTCGGCAAGCCCAGGCACGCGAGTCCAAACCAGTGCTTATGGTACATGCCAATGCTCGCATCAACTCCTCTCTGGCACGAGGTTCTGTACGAGTTTCTGAAGTTTGGCGAATACCTAATGAGTACTGAGGGCATATTTACAACTGGGAGCATACTTGCGTGGGTAGCCATAAGCACTGGGACCAGATTCGTGACATGCTAGTATGATGGTATCAGCAGTGTTGGTAACAGTACCAGTGTCAGGCGTCAACGCTGTTACTTATGTTTACTTTTCACCCACGTAAGTGAAATTGGAGCTTGTGCTATCGGAATATCAACTTTTGAGTCTAGAATTATTACTATTACCAATACCTGTACCGTTATAAGGACCGTTACAAGCACTGCACTCAAAATAAGTCCCAGCAGTTATTGTCAATGTTAAAACGAGTTCTGTTACACTGACAAACGTAAATATGTCAGCAGTAACAGTACCATCATCTATTTACAGCAAAATGTCAAAATTATTATCATCAACACTAGGACTAGCATCTACATCAGGACTAGTAATAGTACTTGCACCATTATTGTCGCCAACACTGACCCTTTGTCAGCACTGTTACTTACTCTCGTATTATTGCTTGACCTGATTACTCTTTTAAGACTGGGAGTAGCGTTCGGGGTTTATTATACTGTACACTTCTACTGAGATTAAATTGGTAGACTGCGTTATTATCATGAGATCTAGCATATACAAAAGCCTCGAACGTTGTTATCAAAATTGGATAAAATTGGGGGCAGAAACTACGGTCTAATTTAGCAATAACACTAGCAATAGGAACTAGTGCTAATTCTAATAACAAGAGGTTACAAAAGGCCTAGTTTACAGCATTTTAAAACCACACTAATACTGCCACTGATCCGAACATAATCAGAACCATAAGTAGCAAAATATTAAGAACCTTAAAAATAGCCAGAGAAGCAATTACTTGAACTAGTAACAGTACCCACAAAAGGCTATAACGTCAAGACAGATGCTAGTACCAGTGCTAAAATCGACAGTGATTTGTTTAGCATTAGGGTCAACTAGGGAATGAGATATATTAATACCAGAAATGATAGCAATGGTACTAGCACTAGTGGAATCGGTAGTACTAGGACCAGCGTTAGATCTGGCACAATTATAAGCATTTGCGTGAACACAATGCTAACCATACTGTCCACCAGCATTAACACCGGTATAATTAGCACTCATTCTAGCACCAGCATTGACGAAATTGCCGCAGTAATTATAGAACCAATAAGGACATCAGCATTAATGTTAATACCATTACTGAAACCAGCACTGATACCAACTCCAGTACTGACAACAGAAAAAATACCAACACCAGCATTTGGTACCGGTATCAATGCTAGCACCGATTTTGTTTAAGGCCATCCTTAATACCGGTACCAAAATTGACAGCAGCATTAATGCTAAGCCAGTGACTACAGCATCCATACCAACACCAGCATACCAGAACCAATACTGACACTAGTCTTAATATCAACATTGACATCTTTGCTAATACCAGCACTAATATTAAGACTAGTAATAATACACCAGCACTTAAAACCAGCGCCGACACCTGATATTGATATCAATACCAGCCCTAGCACTGGGACCAGCACTGATATCATAGACTATACTAGAAAAGGTCCTGACAAGAATAATCATAACATGGTTAATACCAGTACTAACACTTGACACCAGCACGAATACCAACTAGCAGCATTAATACCAATATTAGTGCTAATACCAGCATGAACATCTGCATGATTACCAGCACTAACACTGACACCAGTACAGATACCAGTATTAGCCTCAACGATGCCACAGAAATACCAACACCAACATTAATACCAGGACTAGTTAGCACTAGCACTAACACCAGCAATAGCAGCATCAGCATTGGCGCCTGCACTAACACTGGTACTAATAGCAGCCCCAGCATTAACACCAGTCTAGTACTAGCTCTAACACCAATAGATGTAAAAGCTCCAGCACTGACCCCAGCACTGGTACCATCACTTGTACTATTAGCTCTTCAGCACTACTCAGTCCTAGTACTAGAAGTAGTACTAGCACTGATTCCATTATATGCGCTGGCATCAATACTAGCAGGAGAACCAGCACTCGGTAGAACTAGCGCTCACACCGGGACTAGCGAGGGTACCAGCACCAGTTTAATACCAGCGCTAACACCGGCACTAGCAGGGGCACCAGCAGTGACACCACCACACACACCAGCACGCCAGGCAAGATCGGAGTGGGCGGACAAAACGCAATCAATAATTTGACCTTTACTTTACCCCGTCTTGGCCTCCGTCACCGCGAACCGTACCTGCGGAAGTAAACAAGGAGTCGTTAGTACGCGTAGGAGGATACGAGG
>NC_091563.1:16407958-16412958 GCF_042767895.1 Penaeus vannamei
TGATAATGATTGATTAAAATAATAACCTTAATGATAATAATGATAACTGTTGATGAAAATAATAATGATAACAGCTACAACAATAATAATGATGATGATAATAATAACAACAGCAGCAGCAGAAATAATAACCATTATTATCATCACCATTAAATACTGTTATCGCATTTATTGTTGACGTTGATATCATTATCATGATCATTGGCATAATTTCTTATTGGCATCATTATCATAAAAAACAATGGAAGATAATGATGATTAAAAAAGAAAAGAAAAAAATTGAAAGGATATTAACGCTAAATGATATCCCATAAAAACATCTAAACCATAGCTTGAACAGAAGATACAAAATTACAGACAAAAACAAAGAATAAACAAATAAAAAAATAAAATAAATCTAAAATAAAAAAAGAAATTAAAAAAAGAAAAAATAATAAAAAAGATAAAATCCTCCACACCATAGCTGAACAGAGGATACAAAAGGCAGATTCCTGAATTAAAGGAGTGCATAGGACTTTGTGCAAATAGGCCGTCGACAGGAATAGGTTTAATAACACAGGTGTTGCCCTTTCCATTCTGCATATATATGGCAGCGAATGCCAATAAAGTACTACAAAGATGCAGAGGAGAGAGAGAGAGAGAGAGAGAGAGAGAGAGAGAGAGAGAGAGAGAGAGAGAGAGAGAGAGAGGGAGAGGGAGAGAGAGGAGAGGGAGAGGGAGAGGGGAGGGAGAGGGAGGGGAGGGAAGGAGGGAGGAGAGGAGGAGGGAGGGAGGGAGGAGAGGGAGGGAGGGAGAGAGAGAGAGAGAGAGAGAGAGAGAGAGAGAGAGAGAGAGAGAGAGAGAGAGAGAGAGAGACGACACACAGAGACAGAGAGACAAAGAAAGAGAGAGAGACGACACAGAGAGACAGAGAGACAGAGAGAGACAGAGAGAGAGAAAGAGAAAGAAAGAGAAAGAGAGAGAGAGAGAGAGAGAGGAAGACAGAGAGACAGACAGAGAGAGAGAGACAGAGACAAACAGACAGACAGATAGAGAAAGAGACAGAGAAGAAGTAGTATACATTTCGAGAACGCAATACATACATTTCCATGACAGACCAACAGATAATCTAACTCGATACCTATCATCCAATTACACCTTTCAAAGAATCACGCAATTTCTAACGATAATAAAATTACTAATGATAATAAAATATTTTCCCATTACCTTTCACTTTTAGAAGCGGAAAGAGGCTAAAGATACACGAAAAGCCAAACGTTTGATTTGCATAGACATTCATATCAGTCCAGCTTTATTGCCAATAAAACCATCACTAGAAGTTTTGGCAATAATCTATACACGATGACACAAACAAAAGCACGTGATCTCTCCCGAAATATTTGCACATGTATATCTGCTGCCCGGTGTTGTGCGTTGAGCAATCAGCCGCGTGTGATTGGTTCTGAAGCGCGGGGAAATAAGAATGATATCGAAATGATTGTACTGGATACAAAGAAAAAGAAAATGGTAGCATATACATGAGTAGATGTGATGTTAGTGTCCTGTCTGTCATTTCTAGTGCAATTATAACTATTATTATTAATTTATTTATTCATTTATCTATTTATCATTATCATTTTTTTTCTTTTTTGTTGATTATACTGTTGCTGTTACTATTATAATCTGTTGGGAGTATTTCTATTACTATTAGGCCTCCTTCTGTTGTTATTTTTTTTACTGCAATTGCTACTACAACAACTACTACAAATGCTAATTTTCCTGCTACTACTACTGTTGCTACAACCACTACTACTATTACAGCTGCAACAACAACAACAAGTACCACTAAAACTACCGCAACCACAACACCCATCATTGCCTACAACAACAACATCACTCACAACCCACCCAACCTTACACAACCACAACCCCCACAACACGAAGCGAATAATACCAACAAAGCAGATAATAAGAGCACCATTCACCCCCCCTCCTCCCCCACCCCCCTCCCCCTCCCCTCAGAGCCTCCTTCCTCCGTTGCAAACTCACACAAAGTTCGCTGATATGCAGTTGCAGGAAGTAGTAGCAAGCCAGGCGCCCCGATCCCATTTGCATAGTCAACGCATAATGTTCTTTGAGATTACAAACTTAAAATGTATGATCATAACTTGTACAGAGAGAGAAGACGAAAGTTGTATGATCTTTTTTTGTTTTGTTTTGTTTTTAATTTTGTTGGCGTGTATTTTTTTCGGATCGTGTGTGTGTGTGTGTTTATTGTTGTCGGTTGTATGATCTTTTTTTGTCGTTGTTGTTGGTTGTATGATTTGTTCTTTTCTTTTTTAGCATGTTTTTATTTCGGTTCGTGTGTATGTATTTATTGTTGTTGGTTGTATGATTTTTTTTTGTGTGTGTGTGTATTTTTTCTTTTTAGTTTTTTTAGTTTAGTTTTTTTTTTTTTTGGCGTGGTTTAGTTCGGATCTCGTGTATGTATTTATTGTTGTTAGTTGTATGATCCCCTTTTTGCCGTTTTTTTTCGGATCGTGTGTATGTATCTATTGTTGTTGGTTGTATGATCTTTTTTATTTATCTATTTATTTTTTGGCCTATTTTGTTTCGGATCGTGTGTATGTATTTACTGCTGTTGGTGAAAGAGGGAGAGGAAAGGGGGAGAGAGTGTTGGAGGGATCTGACAAAGGCTGGGGAAAGTATTAGGAATTCTAGCAAATGTAAGAACGATTTTTTTAATGTTTGCTTATCTTTTTGTTTATTTGTTAATTTTTCCGAATAATAATTTTCTTTCTTGTTTTTCGCCGATGTATAACCTGTCACTATCATAAATGAAATAAACATTTTCAAACAATAATTCATAAAAAAACGGGAAAAAACAAAGACAAACAGACATCTTTAGTCCTAACAAACAAACAAACAAAAACAAACAAGCAACCAAATCAGAAATCGCAAAGAAAACAAAACAAATCAAGAGACACCGAGACAGACACTCCCTACACCCCCCACCCCCTAAAACAGCCTCCCCCCCACCCTCCAAAAAAAACAATCCTACCGTCCCTGGAACCCCCCTCCCCCTCCCCCACCCCCAACCCCAATAAAACAAGACAAGCACGGTAGCGCCGAACGGGAAGGTCAGAAACTTGGCACAGGTCATGAAACTCGATCATGGCAGGTCAGAAGGTCAGGCAACCATGCGGTACACATGCAACCTCCTGCCGTGCCTGCAACTAGTGGATGAATCGTCCCATTTCCATATGACAAAAGCTGCAATATCCCTCTAGCCAAAGCAATTGAGGTGGGGGGGGAGTAGTGGGGGAGAGGGGGTGGGGTGGTGGTAGGGGAGAGGGGGTGGGGTGGTGGTGGGGAGAGAGGGGTGGGGTGGTGGTGGGTGAGAGGGGTGGGGTGGTGGTGGGGGAGAGGGGGTGGTGGTGGGGGAGAGGGGGTAGAGGGGTAGTGGGAGAGAGAGGGGGAGATGAGTAGTGGGAAGGAAGGGAGTAGGGGGAGGAAGGGAGGAAGGGAAAAGGGGGAGAAAGAGAGAAGGGGGGGAAGAGAGAAGGGGGAGGGAGGAAGGGAGGAGCGGAGAAAGGGTGAGGAAGGGAGAAAGGGGGAGGAAGGGAGGAGGGGAGGGGGGGAGAAGGGGGGAGGAAGGGAGAAGGGGGGAGGAAGGGAAGAGGGCGAGAAGGGGGGAGGAAAGGAAGAAGGGGGGGAGGAAAAGGAGGTAATTGGGAGTGAGGGATAGTGGAGAGGAGGAGGAGTAGGGGAAGAGAGGGGTTGTGGGGAGGAGGAGGGGTAGTGGGGAGGAGAAGGGAGGAAAACTACTAAAGCTTTCGAATCAGCCTTTTAGGGGGGGGGGGCGGATTAGGGGAAGGGGAGGGGGAAGAGGGGGGACGGGAAGGGGAAGAGAGGGGACGGGGAAGGAGAGGGGGGAGAGAGGGGGCGGGGAAGGAGAAGGGGAAGAGGGGAGACGGGGAAGGGGATGGTTTCCCTTTCCGCTTCGCCAGGGCATTCCAGAGGAAACTCGGATAGTTTGGAGCTTCTTGTCTATTCATCCTTCTCTCTCTCTCTCTTTCTCTCTCTCCCCCTCCCTCTCTCTCTCTCGCTCTCTCCCTCCATCCCTCTCTCCCTCACCCTCTTCAACCCCTCCTCTCTCTCTCTTTCTCACCCTCCCTCCCTCAACCCTCTCTCTCTCCCTTCTTCCCTCCCTCCCTCTCTCTCTATCTATCTCCCTTCGTTCTTCCCTCTCCCTCTTCCTCCCTCCCTCCTTCTCCCCCTTCCCTCCCACCTCCCCCTCTCTCTCCGTTTTCCTTATGCGTCCATATCTCTATATTTCACCATCAGCGGAATATCGGACTCATGCACTTACGAATAGACGTAATAATAGTTCATTATCTGCCAAAGCTACAGTAATTTACCAGACTACAATATCTGTCTTTCTGCGTACTTTACGGTTCACTGGGTGATTAGCGAACACTCAAATAAGACGAAAGGGAACGGAAAGAAAAATGAGTGAATTATATATTTGAGGGAAAAGAGGGAGAGAAAATGGTTAGGAGATAAAGGGATGAACAGTGCCATAAGGGGAGAGTGATGGCATGGAGGAAGGAGAGAGAGAGAGAGAGGGAAAGAGAGAGAGAGAGAGAGAGAGAGAGAGAGAGAGAGAGAGAGAGAGAGAGAGAGAGAGAGAGAGAGAGAGAGAGAGAGAGAGAGAGAGAGAGAGAGAATATGGGAGAGGGGAAGGGAGAGGGAGTAAGAGGAGAGAGACGAGAGGAAGATTTCGAGAGAAGTGAAGAAGAAGAAGCAAATCGTAGAAAAGATAAGGGAGAGGGATTAGAAGAAAAAGACACGCAGGTAAGAACTGGAGAGAAGGAGAATCAGAAGAAGAGGGGAGAGAGGGGAACATCCTACCACTCCCCCCGCCCCCCTCCTAGTCCTGATAGAGACTGATGACCTGCTGGAGAGAGAACTTCCGTCCTATGTGTTGGGGCGGAGAGGGGAAAGGGGGATTTTGACCC
>NC_091563.1:16417958-16422958 GCF_042767895.1 Penaeus vannamei
CACAAGTATTAATGCGTATATAGAGTGCAATTGTGTGTGTGTATGTAACTGTGTACGTGTACGTGTGAGTGCGGGGGATCGGAGAGGGGGAGAAAGAGGGGGAGGGGGAGTGGAGAAGAGAAATTAGGAAGGAGGAGATGATGGAAAAAGTCAAGAATAGGGAGAGACTGGGACCGGGAAGTATACACATACATATATTCACAAAAACATATAAACATATAGTCGAACATACATCTATACACATCGTACATACATAAACACAAACACACAGAGTTATAAATCCTCTTCAACAGTCAATTGAAATTGCTTGAGTAATGCTGATGATAACGGTAACAGCAATAATAGTAATAGTAATGATGAACATGATACCACTATTGATGATAATGAAAATGGTAATAATAATAATAATAGTAATAATAGTAATAATAATAATAATAATAATTATTATTATTATTATTATAATGATAGTAATGATAATAATGACAAAAATGATAATAATGATGATGATGATGATGATGATGATGATGATGATGGTGATGATGATGAGATGATGATGATGATGATGATCATGATCATGATGATGATGATGATGATGATGATGATGATAATGATGATGATGATGATAATAATAATGATAATAATAGCAAAGACGATTATGATGATGATGATGATGATGATGATGATGATGATGATAATAATAATGATGATAACAATGATAATAACAATGATAATAATAATAATAACAATAATGATGATAATGATAATAATAATAATATAAACAATAACAGAGCTCCTGCTACTACTACTACTACTACCAACAACAACAACAGTTACAACAACAATACCCCAAATAACAGCCCTCAAATTAACCACAGTGCCAGCCCGCATAATAACAGCGCCCATCCCATCGAGCAAACCGCCCTATGGATGCGCCAAGACCACCCAGTTCACGCAGTCATGTAGAGTGCCACGTCACCTTTCGCTCTCGTCCCATTACCGGGCGATGGCACAGATTTGGCCCCTTAAGGATCCTCTTCATATGCAGTAAATCCGCGTTAATGAGACCGCACGCAAATTGCTATTCCTCCGAACAGATTCGCGACAACGGCATTCCCTGTCGCATCTCCCTGGCTGGAGGAGGATTCATCTCGTGAGGGAGTTGTCGTGACTCTTTCGGTGTACCGTTTTTCGTTTTTTTTTTCTTTCTTTCTTTATGCATATTTTGATTTTTGAATTTTTTGTCTGTGTGCGTGTGTGTGTGTGTATGTGTGTGTGTGTGTGTGTGTGTGTGTGTATGTGTGTGTGTGTGTGTGTGTGTGTGTGTGTGTGTGTGTGTGTGTTGTGTGGTGTGTGTGTATGTGTGTGTGTGTATGTGTGGTTGTGTGTGTGGTTGTGTGTGTGTGCGTGTGTGTGTGTGTGTGTATGAGTGCGATTGTGTGTGTATGTGTAACTGTGTACGTGTACATGTGAGTGTGGGGGAACGGAGAAGGTGAGAAAGAGGAGGGATGGAGAAGAGAAATTAGGAAGAAGAATATGAAGGAGAAAGGAAGAATAGGGAGAGACTGGAACCGGGAGGTAAAAAGGTAGAGAGAAGAAAGGTGGGACGGAGTGAGGGAGAAGAGAGGGAGGGAAAGGAAAGGAAGAAAAGAAGGGAGGAAGGAAGAGAGTGTGACGGGGAAGAAAGAAGAGAGAGGGAGTGAAATGGAGAAAGGTGAAGATGAGGAAGACGGAAGAGGAAGGAGACTGGAGAGGGGTGAGCTAATAAAGGAGGAAGAATAATGAGGAAGTGACAAGAAGAGAGAGAGAGAGAGAGAGAGAGAGAGAGAGAGAGAGAGAGAGAGAGAGAGAGAGAGAGAGAGAGAAAGAAAGAAAGAAAGAAAGAAAGAAAGACTGAGAGACAGACAGAGAAAGTGACAGACAAACACACACAAACAAATCTCTAAAAAGAACCCTCGATCCCAAACGAAGGCAAACCAACACAAACCAAAAAACCAACAAAACCAACAGGAGTTCCTTCTTCCCCGACAGTGTCAGCCCGGCCGGCGCGCCCCCCCGCCGCCGTCAGCGATGGTGCAAAGGTGGCTGGGTCAGTCCCTCGTCAAGAAATCCATAGTGTGAACAATAGCCTCTCTCGCCCCCCCCCCCCCCCTCCCCCTCCCCCCTTACCCCCTGGCTTCTGTAGGCTAGCGGGGGTGCGGCTGCTAAGACAAATAGCCTGGTGCTTCTCTCTCTCTCTCTCTCTCTCTCTCGCTCTCGCTCTCTCTCTCTCTCTCTCTCTCTCTCTCTCTCGCTCTCTCTCTCTCTCTCTCTCTCTCTCTCGTCCCCCCCTCTCTCTCCCTCTCTTTATCTATTTGCTTTTCTTTCTTGTTCTCTCTCTCTCTTTATCTCTTTTTCTTTTTTTTTTTTCTCTCTCTCTTTATCCGTTCATTTATTCTTTCTCTCTCTCTCTCTCTTTACTTACTTCTCTCTCTCTCTCTCTCTCTACTACTCTCTCTCTCTCTCTCTCTCTCTCTCTCTCTCTCTCTCTCTCTCTCTCTCTCTCTCTCTCTCTCTCTCTCTCTCTCCCTCTCTCTCTCTCTCTCTCTCTCTCTCAATGTATCTGCCTGGCAGCATCTCTCTCTCTTTTCTACAGTCACATTCTCTCCTCTTGTGGGAGGGAAGGGGGGGGGGGCTATGCTTACTCTTACTATCCCCCTATACCCTCTCCCCCTCCCCTCTCCCTGCCCTCCCATATCTTCCCCCTCTTCCCTTCTCTCCCCTCCCTCCTCTACCCCTCTCCCCTTATTAACCTCCTCACCCCTCCTCCTCCCCTTCCCATCCCTTCTCCCCTCCACTTATCAACTTCCCCCTCCCTCCCCTCCCTCCCTTCCCTTCCCCCTCTCCCCTTATCAACATCCCCACCCCTCCCCTCCCTCTCTATGCATTACCCCTCCCCACCCTTCCCTTCCCCCTTTTCCCCTTATCAAATTCCCCACCCCTCCAACCCCCATACTTTTCCCCATCTCCTCATATCTCCCCTCCCCAACCTTCCCTATAGCTTCCCCATCTCCCCTTATCTACCTCCCCATCCCTCCCCTCCTTTTCTATAACCTTCCACCTCTCCTATCTCCCCCTCCCCCTCCCTTCCTTCCCCATCTCCCCTTACCAACCTCCCCACCCCTCCCCTCCCCTTCCTCCCTCCCCTCCCCATGAGGTTAGATAGACGTCTTTTTAAAGGGGGCGATTCCCCCCCCCCCTCACTCCCCATTTTCCTACAGGCGAGCCCATTGCCCTTAGGTAAACACGCCATTAAGGGAGCTTCCCTATTCCCATTCCCATTCCCGGCGATGGATACGCTGTTATGGCCGATTTTCCCTTGTTATCTAGGAGGGTACTAGCATTTCTTTTTGGGGGGGGGAGGTGGCATGCGTGTGTCCTTGCTGGTGTGTTATTGTTGATTTTGTTATTGTTTCTTCTGGTAATTGTTATCTTTATCTTTTTTTTTATCATATCTGTCGCTATTATTATTACGATGTTTTTTTTTATCAGTTTCATTCTGATCTGTCATTATCAACACCATTGATATTATTATCACTAATACCATTTTTATCTTCATTGTTAAGCTCATTAAGGTCATTTAACACAAACAAACGCACAAAAAACACAAACACACACACATAAAAAACACACACGCACACATACAAACACACATATAAAACAAACACAAACACACACACACACACGCAACATAAACACACACACATACTGTACTTAATCTATTCCACGATCACTATCATCAACCCACGCCACAATATTCCTAAAATGATATCCGATCTATCAGTATAATGCGGAATAATCTATTTTGATAAAGACATCGACACAAATTGGTCATTTATCCCGCTCGGCCATCTTGCAACATTGAACGGAAGAAGACATAACGCTTTGTAGAAAACCATCTCATTTGCATACACATCCGCCTGTATTCCGAAACGTGTATTCAATTTTCTTATTTTTATTTTGTATTCTGAATTGCCAAATATTTTGAAACGTATTTCTGATTTCCTGATTTTATTTCTGGGTAATGGATGGGATGAGAATGAATAAATAAGTAGATGAGTCGATAAATGAATAGGTAAATAAAAATAAAAGTGTTATATAATTCTGTTTTATTTTCTAATAACGGGAGATAGGGAGAGGGAGAGAGAGAGAGAGAGGAGAGAGAGGGAGAGGGAGAGGGAGAGGGAGAGAGAAGGAGAGGAGAGGGAGAGGGAGAGGGAGAGGGAGAGGGAGAGGGAGAGGGAGAGGGAGAGGGAGAGGGAGAGGGAGAGGGAGAGGGAGAGGGAGAAAGACAGAGAGAGAAAGAGAAAGAGAGGGAGAGAGAGAGAGAGAGAGAGAGAGAGAGAGAGAGAGAGAGAGAGGGAGAGAGAAGGAGAGAGAGGGAAAGAGAGGGAGAGAGAGAGAGAGAGAGAGAAAGAGAGAGAGAGAAAAAAAAAAGAGATTTAGCTACAATAACTCAGAACATCCACCATATCAAAACTCCCCTTCACATCCCAAATCCTTGAAAACCAACTTCACCATCTTCTCTCCCTCCCCTCCCTCATTTTTTTCCCCTAAATACTCATCACTCTATTTCCTCCCCCTCTTTCTTCCTCCTCTCTTCCTCCCCTTCTTCCCCCTCTACGACCCTCTCCTCTCACTTCATCTTCCCACTCGCCTCTTCCCTTCTCCATAATAAAGCGAAATATCCATAGATTAGGGGCCTGAACATACACATCTGGCTCGCAATAACTCACACCAGAAAACCACAGCTGATACCAAGAACGACCTGATACGCTGCAGAAATAGGTCAATAAAGGTCAGATGGTCGGAATCCCGTCTCTCGAAATGGGACCTCATTTTAACGATAGACTGATTGGCTTTCCCCTCGTAATGGTGGGGGTATGAGACTCCCCACAAGTGCTGGTTCGAGCTGTGGCACTTAAAAGTACTCGAATCCAAAACGGATTGGGTATATCGGTACT
>NC_091563.1:16435458-16437958 GCF_042767895.1 Penaeus vannamei
ATAACTGTTATCATTCCGCAGGCTGGTTTGTATTTTTTACATTGCTGTCTACATGAAGAAACTATACTGACTCAAACACACATGCAATCTCTTTCACACACACACACACACACACACACACACACACACACACACACACACACACACACACACACACACACACACACACACACACACAACACTCCCCCTCACAGACACACACATAAACAACCCCCCAAAAACACATACATGTAAGCACATATTTACAAGCCATGCATGACCAGAGCCATCATATAATTATGCATTAATGAAACTCAGAAAGGACATTACATAACAGCTGCTACCTTCTTGGTTAATTGCTATTTACCCATTAGAATACGTTTAATTTTTTTTGTTGGCCTTAACCTTTAATGTTAATTGATCATTACGGTATGCAATAGAGGCGATAACTCAACTTGCATTTTATAAACAAGAGGGTGAAAGTGTTTAATAAGAGAAGAACAAACAAGTAATTGAATTCGATGTTGATAATAAGCAAAAAATAAATGAATGTGTGTGTTAATTAGGGAATCTCATTAATTTCTTTCTCTCTCTCTCTCTCTCTCTCTCTCTCTATGGTGCATGTTATATCATATGGTATGCTGAATGTTAATGTTAAATTTTATGTGACATGTTATGCTACATTATGATATTCTGCTATGATTTGATATACATGTTATGTTATATACTGTGCTACATGTTCTGTGTTATATCTTTTGTGTTATGCTTTATGTTATTATTTGTTATATTACGTACTGTCTTAGATGTTAGGTTCTCTGCTATACTGTATGTTATCTATTCGGTTATATTGAATATTCCTTGGCATGAATATTTGAGTCATAGCAATCTATTAACTCATTCAAGAGCCCCGTGTATGCATCATTGCACACACACACACACACACACACATACACACACACACGAAAGAAAGAAATACGGTTTTATGCAAACCCGTGTGTATGTACTTGATACTCTATCAGATAACAGATTAATAATATGTGACGTATGCATCAGACGGCAGTGTATAAATCAAACCTAATTCATATCCCTTTTAATACTGTATCATATAACACATTACTGATATTATGATACATACAGCAGTTAGAGACTAATATACAAAATAATCCATAGCGCCCATAGACGCAAAAGGGTCAAATAATTAAAAATCAATTGAAAGGTCGAGTTAAAGTAATTGGTTAAAAGTCAAGCGAGAGAACTGTCTTGCGCCGCCAACCGTGAACAACATGTTAGGGACATGTTTTAGCAGAACTAGTGTAAGGAAAGGGGGGAGTGGGGGGTTTGAAAGGGAAATATACCTGGTGTATCATTTCCTCTCTCGCAAACATTTTGGTATACCAGGGTGAATATATTTTCAAGCGTACGAGCACATGCACACATATTTACGTATAAACATGAATGCATGGGTGTATGGGAGAGGGAGATATAGCGAAAAGGAGAGTGGGTGAGTGAGTTTGGCAGTTTACTTCTTTATATCTATGCCTATTGCCATCTTTTACGGTGGTAATTATGGTGCCTGGAGACGTCTTTCGACTCCAAAAACCAAGGCACATATAATAAGGTAGGTCAACTTCCATTAAGCTGTTGAACCCAAGAATAAAGGTTTTCTGACGGCTGTTTAATGGTAACTCTTCGTTATCGTAAATAAAGGTGGGGAAATTTGAATTAACTTTTAATATTTACAGACAAAGAAATGCTGAATTTACGGAAAAAGGAGGAAAATGACAAAACTATATAAATACTTAACTGAAAATTTAAAGGAGAGATGAGAAGGGAACAATACAAAAAATAATTGCAGGATAAGGGTGTCAATACAAATGAATAAATTATATTATTAAAATTTAAATATTTACAATCAAAATTTATTATTTAAACTACCCGCACTAGCTACCTGTAAGTCGATAAATATATACAATATGACTGAGGTCTTGGAACGTTTTTAGTTTCTTTAGATTTTAGTGGCAGCAGTGGCATCGTGTCGGATTTCTAAGTTGCAAGATCTTTCTCTCTCTCTATCTCTTTCTTATTTACAGATTAATTGAATGGTATAAATATTTGCAACTAAAAGTGACTTTTTATTGTTTGTACTCTCCAAAATTATTGTCATTCCGCAAGTCAAGGTATCCCTGTGGTCTAAGTTTTAGCTGCTTAGGGTAGCATGGGGCGAAATGCTCAAGGAACTAACACAGACTATTTATCTATGTATCTATCAATTAATCTATCTGTACATACACTATTTGTGGAGATTTTTCTTACTTTCTCTCTCTCTCTCTCTCTCTCTCTCTCTCTCTCTCTCTCTCTCTCTCTCTCTCTCTATATATATATATATATATATATATATACACATATTTATATCTATCTATACATATCCATTTATATCTATTCATCTGAAAGTATCTATCAATCTGTCCCCTATTTATCATTCGGTTTATTTATGAAGCTGTCTGTCTGTCAAACTATTAAT
>NC_091563.1:16445458-16447958 GCF_042767895.1 Penaeus vannamei
GAGAGCGAAAGAGAGAGAGAGCGAAAGAGAGAGAGAGCGAAAGAGAGAGAGAGAGTTAGAGAGAGAGAGAGTTAGAGAGAGAGAGAGTTAGAGAGAGAGAGAGGTAGAGAGAGAGAGAGTTAGAGAGAGAGAGAGAGAGAGAGAGAGAGAGAGAGAGAGAGAGAGAGAGAGAGAGAGAGAGAGAGAGAGAGGAAGGATCATGGAGAAAGAACTCTAGGATTAATATAGGTAGACTAGAATTTAGGAGGGCTAAAGAAGGGGAAAGATAGGGAGAAGAGAAAAGTTAGAGGGAAGGACAAAGGGGGATAAGAAAATTAGAAAAATGAAAAGAACACAAAAACGAGGAATAAATAAATAAACAGAAAGAAAATAATATAGAAGAAGAAAGAAAAAGATAATGATGCCGATGAATAATAATAATATGAAGAACATGAATTGGAAAAGGAAGACGAACAAGCATAAAAGAATGAAAAAAACTCATTAAAATTTCAACTTGTCTCCGAGACTCAGGTAGCTTGCTTTTGTTGTCCGCAGAGTTGGTGAGCGCGTTTTGGCGAGAGGTCTGGGTTGCACCAGGGTCTGTCTGCGTTGATTTTAGGCCAAGATTCGAGAGTCGGGAAAACGGTCTCTGATTGGGGAATGTTAGCGACTGGGTGGTGGGGAAGGCAAAGGAAAGATCTTGGTGACTTGGTCTGTTTTCATCTCGGGAAGTAGAGTGAGTTGGGTGGAGAGAGGGGGTAGGGGGTGGGGGTTAGGGAGGAGGAGGTGAAGGGGGTGAGGGTTAGGGAGGAGGAGGTGAAGGGGGTGGGGATTAGGGAGGAGGAGGTTAAGGGGTTAGGGGGAGGGGGGAGGGAGTAAAGGGGATTGGAGTTAGGAGGAAGATAGAGAGGGTTATGGGTGTGGGGAAAGGAGAGAAATGGTAATTGTATTTTTTTATATTATATTTAAAATTTAGCAACAAGATCCTAGTGAAGATTTTTTTTGCAGGAAATAATATATATTCCTCTTGGCTGAAGACTTTATATGATATTCGAAGTAATGAGACAGAAAGGAGAGAGAGAGAGAGAGAAAAGGATTATGGAGAAAGAACTCTAGGAGTAAGAAACAAGGACTAGAGTTTAGGAGGACTAAAGAAGGGAAAAAATATGAAGAAGAGAAAAGGTATAAGGAGAGACAAAGGGGGATAAGAAAATTAGAAAAATGAAGAGATCAGAAAAACGAGGAACATTCGAAAAAAACAAAGAAAATGATAAAGAAGAATAAAGAAAGAAAGAAAAAGAATGATTTTGATTCCAATGAATAATAATAACAGGAATTGGAAAAGGAAGAAGAATAAGCATAAAAGATTTTTTTTATCCGCTTTTGGTCTGTCTTCATCTCTGGAAGTACAGAGAGTGGGGTGAAGTAGAGGGGAAGGAATGGGGTTAGGGAGGAAGAAAGAGGGAGAAGATAATTGAAATATATTATTTCATAATCTATTATTACAAAATTTTATAAAATACGATTACATTACAATAGGAGAAAAATAGGGAGTAATATATATTCCTCTTGACTGAAGACTTTATTTAATATCAAAATACCATAAAATAAGATAAGGTCAAAGTGATGATAAATTCAAAGACAGATAGACACAGAGACACAGACACATATAAAGCCCTGGAAAAAAATAAACACACACACACACACACACACACACACACACACACACATACAGAGAGAGAGAGAGAGAGAGAGAGAGAGAGAGAGAGAGAGAGAGAGAGAGAGAGAGAGAGAGAGAGAGAGAGAGAGAGAGAGAGAGAGAGAGAGAGAGAGGTACACATACTCATATACAAATATCTACATAGGAATACGCCCACAAATAAGAGAATTGCTTCCATGTTCCACCATTTCCTTTGGGGATTGAATGCTAAAATAGCAAACTGAAAAAATCTGCCAAAATCTGGTCCCCTTCGCCTTGTTCTCAAGACTTTAAAGATTTCTAAATCCTCTTCCTTTATCCGCCACTGTTCATTCCCACTTTTCTTGTCTTTCGCTCTTCTTTTCTGTTCTTTCCCTCGTTCATTCTTTCTTCTTCTTTTGTTAGTAATTTAGTTTTTGATTATCTCTCTTTCAACTCGACTATATCTATCTATTTATCTCCACTAATCCCTCTCTTACTTTCTTTCTCTTCTTAGAGAGGGAGAGAGAGAGAGAGAGAGAGAGAGAGAGAGAGAGAGAGAGAGAGAGAGAGAGAGAGAGAGAGAGAGAGAGAGAGAGAGAGAGAGGGGTAGAGAGAGAGAGAGAGAGAGAGAGAGAGAGAGAGAGAGAGACAGAGAGAGAGAGAGAGGGAGAGAGAGAGAGAGAGAGAGAGAGAGAGAGAGAGAGACAGAGACAGAGAGAGTACATTTATAGTTATGCCTGTATCTGTAAGTACGTGTGCGCATGTTTGCATGTGCACATACAACTCCACAATATTAATTCACATGCAGGATAAAAATACGAATTCTAAAGGTCACGTAGA
>NC_091563.1:16452958-16457958 GCF_042767895.1 Penaeus vannamei
TATATTTATATATATATATATATATATATATATATATATATGAATATATAAATATATTTATATATATACACATATATATGTATATATATACATGCATATATATATATATATATATATAGATATATATATATATATATATATATATACAAATATATTTATATATATACACATATATATGTATATATAAACATATATTTATATATATATATATATATATATATATATATATATATATATATATATATATATATAAACACACATATATATACATATATATGTATATATACACACATATATGTATATGTATTTATATATATGTAAACATATATACATATATGTACTTGTATATGTATACATATACACACACACACATACACATATACATAGATATACATATACATATATGTATGTTTGTATATATAAGTATATATATGTATACATACATACATACATACATACATACATATATATATATATATATATATATATACATATATATATACATATATATATATATATATATATATATATATATATATATATATATATATATATATATATATATATATGTATATATATATATATATATATAAAATATATATATACATATATATATATGAACACACACACACACACATACATACACATATATATGTATGTATGTTTATGCGGCGCCAAGGTCTGCCAGCCCCAACCCAAGCCGGCGTCGCGTCACGGGCAGAGGGCGACATGGGCGTCTGTCGCTCCATCAGGAGGAGTGGGTAGCCAGAACTTCAAGGGGGTTATGACGCCCCTGTGGAAACACTGCGGGGACGGGAGGGAAGGGAAAGGAAGGGAGGGAAGGGAAGGCGAGGGGAGGGGAGGGGTTAGGTGGGGAGGGGAGGGAAGGGAAGGGAGGGAAGGCGAGGGGAGGGGAGGGGTTGGGTGGGGAGGGGAGGAAGGGAAGGGAATGGGAGGAGGGGTGGGGAGGAGAGGGAAGGGGAGGGGAGAGGTTGGGTGGGGAGGGAAGGGAAGGGGAGGGAGGGGAAGGGAGGGAAGGAAGGGAGGGGAGGGGAGGAAAGGGAAGGGAGGGGTTGGGTAGGGTAGGGAGGAAAGGGAGGGGAGGAGAGCGGTGGGAAGGGAAGGGAAAGGGAGGGGAGGGCCGATCTCTCTTTTCTCTATTTCGCCTTTTCTTTCTTTTCCTCCCTATCTCTTTCCTTCCCCCTTTTCCTCCTCCTCACTTTTCCACACACGCACGCCATCCATCTTTCCTCTGCCGTTCTGACTTCTTGTCTACCTTTCTCTTTATCAAATTTTACTCTCTCCCCTTCTCTCTTCCTGCCTTTCGCCTTTATCCAGATCTGTATTCTACCCTGCATCGAATCGACTTCATACGTACCCTCTTTCGCTCTATTTTTTTTATTTTCCCTTTAACTAAAATTCCACATACACGCACGCACGTTGGTAACTCATTGTTGTGGTTGAGACGATCTATGTATTTAAGATCATGTGAGATAGATAAATAGATAGCGAAAAAGTGACTACCATTTAATGAAAGAGAGAGGGAAAATCCAAGAAAATTTTAAATTCTCAAAATTTGAAAGCACTTGGGGAAGGGGAAGGAGGATAGCAAAATAAATATTTATCTTTTTTGACTGATGACTTGATGTAAAACCGCATGCTGATATACAGGTACACAGTTCAAAGTTTGGCATTATCTTACCCCGATAGAGATGACCGGACGTCGTGTAATGGGCAATTTTGCTTGGCTTTGAGGTGTGCCGATGCGTCTCCCAAGAAGACGGATAATGATAATAAAAGAAAGATTGATAGGATGTAAAGAAAATAGAATTGAGGGAAATGTAGAAGGTTTAAGGAAAAGGAGAAGGAACAAGCTGATAACAATTAGGAAAAAGATGTACAAAAGAAAATGAAGAAATGACAGAAATAATATGGATAATAATAACAAGATGAAAAAAGAAAAGCAAAGAAAGAAGAAAAATAAAGAAAAGAAAACAAAAACAAGAGTAGAAAATAAGAATAGAAAAAAGAAAAAAGAAAAAGAAATAGAACAAAATTTAAAAGAAAAGATAAGAAAAATCACAAGAAAAAAGAAAAAGACGAAAAAATAAAGAAAATAAAAAATAAAAGAAAAAACAGGAGAAAAAAGGAGAAAGAAGGAAAAAAGAAGACAAAAATTACAAGCAAATGGACAGCGGGAACTTCAAAGAGAAATACCGTTTCGAGGGATATCTACACCTCCCCCCTTAACCCCCCCCCCACACACACAACCTTCCCCAACCCTTTTCCCGAACCTCTTTCCTCTTCCCCCTTCCTTCCCCCAATCACTTATTCTCTCCCATCCCCTCTTTTCCTTCCGTCTATCCCTTTCTCCTCAATTTCTTTTTTTCTTTTTCTATTCCGTCTTTTGGTAGCCTTTCTCTTCTCCTTTTCTTCCCTACCTATCCCCTCCTCCTATTCCTCTAACCGCCTTTTATTTTTCCCATTTTCACTATTATTTTCCCCTTCCTCCTTCCTTCTCCTCTCCCTTCTTTCCCATTTTCTCCTTCCCCTTTCCTCCTCCTCCTCCTCCTCCTCCTTCCCCCTACTATCTGTTCTCCTCTTCCCTCACCTAACCCCTCATCCCCAATACCTTTTCCTCCTAACCACCCTCCATCCCCCACCCCCTGCCCTCCAGCTAAACCTACTCTTCCACCACCTCTCCCTCTCCCTTTCTTCCTTCCCCACTCCATCCATCTCCACTCCCCTCTTTCCCCCTCCCCCTACCTTCCTTCCCCCTCCTCCTCTCTTTCTTCCCCCTCCTCTCCCTTCCTTCCCCTTCCCCTTCCCCTCCCTTCTATACCCACTCCCCTCCCCTCCTTCCCACTCCCCTTACTTCCTTCCCCACTCCCTCCTCCTCATCTCCCCTTCCCCAATCCCTCCACATCCCCTCCTGTAATTAAAAAATAATAAGGATAATAATACCTATAAGAATCAAAATGATAATGGCAGTGGTGATGATGATGATAATACTGATAATGATACAAATAATAACAATAACAAAAAGGGAAAAAAAATCATAAAACACGAAAAATAAAAAAAGAAGTAAAAAAAAAATAAATAGAAATCTTGGTTTCAAGCACCACACACAAGAGAACTTTTGTAAACTTTTTTTTTGCCTTCTCTCTCTCTCTTTTCCTTTTTTTTTTCCTTTCTTTTCTTTTCCTTCCTCTCTCTCTTTTCTTATTTCGTTGCAGGTTTGAACTCCTCTTCAAAAGCAGTTCCTTGCAATATGCAACATAAAGACAAAGGGAGCAAGACGCGGGCAAGCAGACAAACGACGGCTCAGCAGGAGACTAATTATGGTCATGAAGAGAAAACGGGATGCAGGAGGGAGGGGAAGGAAGATGAAAGAGGGAGGAAGGGAGGGATGGAAAGGAGAAGGAGGGGGAGGGAGGGGAAGGAAGATGGAAGAGGGTGGAAGGGATGGAGAGAGGAGAAGGAGGGGGAGGGGGGGATGGAAGATGGAAGAGGGAGGAAGGGAGGGAAAGGAGAAGGAGGGGGAGGGAGGGGGAGGAAGAAGAAAGAGGGAGGAAGGGAGGGAGAGGAGGAGGGGGAGGGAGGGGGAGGAAGATGAAAGAGGGAGGAAGGGAGGGAAGGAGAAGAGAAGGAGGGGAGGGAGGAAGATGACACAGGGAAGAGAGGGAGGAAGGGAGGGAAGGAAAGAGGGAGAGAGGGAGGAGAAGGAAGGGGGAGAGGGAGGGAGGGAGGGAGGGAGGGAGGGAGGGGAGGTGGAGGGAGGAAGGGAGGAAGGGAGGAATGGAGGGTAGGAGAAGAAGAGGAGGGAGGGGGAGGGAGGAGAAAGTAGATGAAAGAGGAATGGAGGAAGGAAGGGAAGGAGAGAGGGGGAGGGAGGACAAGGAAGATGAAAGAGGGAGGTAGGGAGGGAGAAGAGGAGGATTAAGATTATAAGATTATAAGATTTAGTTTTAATTCCATTTGTTACAATGGATATTCTTTGCTGTGACATACTGTCTGTTTTATTTTGCCCAAATCTCCCCCTGTGTGCAAGGAGTGGCCGGGGATACCACTCACTGGCCGGGCGTGGGATTGAACGCAGGTCCGCAAGATTGCTAGACCAGCACCTTACCGCTGCGCCAGCACAGCGGTAAGGGGGAGGAAGATGGAAAAGGGAGGAAGGGAGGAAAGGAGGGAGGAGAAGGAAGATGAAAGAGGGAAGAGGAAGGGAGGGAAGGGGAAGAGAAGGAGGCAGGGGGAGATGGAGGGAGGACCGGAGGAAAGGGGGAGGGGGAGGGAGGAGAAGGAAGATGGAAGAGGGAGGGAGGGAGAGAGGGGGAGGAAGGAATGAGAGAGAGAGGAGAAGGAAGATGGAAAAGGGAGGGGGGAGGGAGGGAAGGAGAAGGAAGATGGAAGAAGAGAGCGAGGGAGGGAAGGAGAGAGAGGGAGGGAAGTAGGAAGAGGGAGAAGGAGGGAGGGAAGGAAAGAGAGAGAGGAGAAGGAAGATGGAAGAAGAGGGGAGGGAGAGGGAGGGAAGAGGGAGAGGGAAGAGAAGGCAGATGGAAGAGGGAGGAAAGGAGAGAAGGAAGGAGGGAGTAAGGGAAGGGGAGGTGGAGAGGGCGAAGGAGAGGAGAGGGAGATGGAGGGAGGAGCGAGGGAAGGAAGAGAGAGAGAAAGAGAGAGAGAGAGAGAGAGAGAGAGAGAGAGAGAGAGAGAGAGAGAGAGAGAGAGAGAGAGAGAGAGAGAGAGAGAGAGAGAGAGAGAGAGAGACAGACAGACAGACAGAGAGAGATAGATAGATAGATAGATAGATAGATAGATGGATAAAGAGAGAGAGAAAAAAAAAGCGAAAGCGGCTTTAATAAATGTTCCCAAGAAAGATTATCCCAAAGCTGCCTGACATATAAGTAGGCTAAGTATATACAGTTATATGAATATAAGTAGCGAATATAAGTAAATGCAAGTAGAACACGAGTAGGCGGATAACGAATGGTGATTAGTAG
>NC_091563.1:16477958-16480458 GCF_042767895.1 Penaeus vannamei
GAAAGAACAGATGATGTGTGAAGATAGATAGAAGAAAGTGAGAGGAAAAAGGGGGAAAACATATTGGGGTTATCTATTCATTTTGGATTTTTGGACCATTTGTCTGTCTCTATTCTATATATCAAAAAAAAAAAAAAAAAAAAAAAATCTTCCTCGTTCTCTCGTATCTTTGTACTGTCAGTATGTCTTTCATTCTCTCTCTGTCTCTCTTTCTCTCGTCTTTCCCTACCCATCTATATGTTAGCCCTTTCTTTCTTTCTTTCTCTCTCTCTCTCTCTCTCTCTCTCTCTCTCTCCGTCTCTCTCTCTCTCTCTCTCTCTCTCTCTCTCTCTCTCTCTCTCTCTCTCTCTCTCTCTCTCTCTCTCTCTCTCTCTCTCTCTCTCTTTTTCTCTCTCTCTTTCTCTCTCTGTCGCATTCATTCAGTCACACTCAGTTTGTATCAATCTCTTTCTCTACTCTTTCTTTTTCCTTCTCCTTCTCCTTCTTCTCTTTCTATTCCCCTTTCGCTCTCTTTCTCTTCCTTATTGCTTTTTCCCTGCCCCGTCCATCTTACGGAAACATGAAATTCTTGAAATTCTAAAATTATTCATGGAAAATTAATTGCTATTCAACCAAAAGCGAAAATATACAAAGGCTTAGAAAATGAAAAAGAAAAGGAAAAGAACAGAAGATGAAAGAAAAGAAAAGAAATGAACAGAAAAAAACGAATTACACACACCTATATATATGTGTGTGTGTGTGTGTGTGTGTGTGTGTGTGTGTGTGTGTGTGTGTGTGTGTGTGTGTGTGTGTGTGTGTGTGTGTGTGTGTGTGTGTGTGTGTGTGTGTGTGTGCGTGTATGTGTATTTATATCTATACCTTTATCTACATCTATATATAGACCTACCTAACTATACATCTATTCCTATACATATATAGATAGGGAGATCGACAGCAAAATAAATATGTAAGAGAAACAAACACGATATAGCATAAACACATAATACAACAAACACACAAATCAAATAGACACAAACATAAATCCGTCTCGCAAACAAAGCAAAAAGGAATAAATAAATAAAAATAGAAATAGATAAATATAAAGTAGAACATTTACTTGATTCCTCTCCACCACTTTACTCCCCCCCCCCCCCATGAAGGAAAATTGTCTATCGCCCAACCAGCCTTTCCTTGCGTTCCCCCCCACCCCTCAAAGCACCCCTCCCTCGCCCCCACCCAGGTCCTTATAGGCTAGGGCGATAAAGTAGGCCTATGGCGTCTCGGCCTAAAGAGAGAGCGACAGACCATCTCACAAGGATTTTTTTTTTCTTTTTTTTTACAACGATGTTCCTTCTCTTACGTCTTTTTTTTCTCTTCGTCTTATTTTTTTCTTTCATCTTTCTCTTTTTCTTTATTCTTCTTTTTTCGTTCTTTCTCTTCGTCTTTTCTCTTCTTCTTTTTTCTTTTTCTTTCCTCTTTCTTTCTCTCTCTTTTTTTCTTCTTCTTTCTTTCTTGCCTACGTCTTTCTTCTCGTTCTTTCTTTTTTCTTCTTTCTTTTTTCTTTCTTCTTCTTCTTCTTTTATTTTTTGACGGAGAATGTTTTTTTTTCTCTCTCTAAAAAGAGTGATATTTATTTCTTTATTCTTTTATATGCATAAGGCATCACTTATTTATTTATTTATTTATTTATTTTTGTGTGTGTCTTTTAGTAATGTTTTTTTCGCAATGAAATATGAAAGAATGTAAACGAAATTGGACGAAATTCGTGATAGATCAAACTCTGAGACTGACACAAAACTGGAAACCATCCTGACATGTCAAGATTGATTCTCTGGCCAATGGAATTCATATAAAGTGAAATCCATAATAAATTATATTTCGAAAAGGAAAGGAAAAAGTGAGAAATATACTAACATACTTAGATCGACTTTTCTTTTCATATAATCTATATAATTCTAGAATAAATATGATATTGCATATCTATAACAGAAAATACATCAAGATATTTCTACAAGAAGAAATACAGCCATAAAAACAGATTTACTTTCGTATTTCAAAGGAATACTGTAATAATAATAATAATAATAATAATAATAATAATAATAATAATAATAATAATAATAATAATGATAATATTAATAATAATAATAATAATAATAATAATAATAATAATAATAATAATAATAATAATAATAATAATAATAATAATAATAATAATAATAATAATAATAATAATAATAATAATAATAATAATAAAAATATGTATTTCATCTAGTAGATAATTCTTTCCAACTCATTTACGAAGGATAATCCGCATTAAAGAAATGAGATAATCAGTTGTTTACTCGCCCCAACAACACCATCGATAAACTATTTACATATAACAGGTGTCGAGTGATAAAAGTTTGGCAATTCCTCCACGGTGAGCGGACATTAAAACTTTGCTGAAAAAATAGCTTTAATGTTATGCAGTTTGACACGGACACGTACATAAAAACACACACACACACACACATACATA
>NC_091563.1:16500458-16505458 GCF_042767895.1 Penaeus vannamei
CCTCTCATCCTCCTCGTATCCCACACTCACACACATTCACCTCTGCTCCTCCTCATCTCTTACTTCTTCCCCTCTCTCTGCCCCCTCTTTCCCTCCCCTCCTCCCTCACCTCTTTCCCTCCCTCCTCTCTCCCTCCCTCTTCCCCTTCTCTCCCTCCCTTCCCTCTCCCTCCCTCTTCCCCTCTCTCATCCCCCTTCCTTCCCTCCTCCTTCCCTCTCTCATCCTCGCATTCCACACTCACACTTCACCCCCCCCCCCCCGCTGCTCATCACCAACGGATCACTACATAACTAATGGCTGCACAGAACGAGATCCAAGTCCCTCCGCCCTCATTCAGATCGTCTTTTGACTTTCCACTCATTCCGGAGTCTTGCTCATTTATGTCAATACGGTTCTTGCTAATGGCCTCGTTACTTATCTTTTTTTATTTCTCTTTTTCTTTTTTTTCGTTTATTTATTTTATTTCTTTTTATAGTTCCTCTCTTTCTTTCTTTTATTTTCTGGTGCAGTTTCCGAATTATTGGTAACTGCCAAATTAATAAGGTATTTATACAAGGTTAGAGTTATTGTCAATGGAGTTTTGCCTCATTAAGAAGCTCCTTTGGGAGTATTTTTTATGAGGGTTTTGCTCATTACCTCATACACAATATACACTTTCTCAAGATTTTTTTCCCAGAAGCTATGTAAGACTAGTTTATAAGACTCTGCATGAATATTGTATAATGTCTTATAATATTCAAAATCAAGTAATTAATTTATTATCATTATTGGTATAACAATTATTATTATTATTATTATCATCATCATCGCTATCATTATTATCCATATCGTAAGTATTATTATTATTATCATTATCATTATTGTTATTACCATGCAAAACAATTCTTATCGCATTTTATCCACACGCCTTTTCTATACAATCGCCCATCTTCACATACAGATTATCTCTCTTTTCTCTTTTATTTTCTCTTCTCTTCTTTCGAGAACGAGGAACTGGGCGAGAGAGGGAGAGAGGGATCTCCGTTTTTGTCCACGAAATGAATAGGAATCGACGTAGATTGCGGAAACGGCATTAATGATCCATCGTCAATGAGAGGGGTAGGGGAGAGGAGGGTAGGAGGAGGGGGTAGGAGGAGGGGAGAGGGAGGGGTAGGAGGAGGGGGAGAGGGGGTAGGAGGATGGGGGAGGGGGGTAGGAGGAGGAGTAAGGCAGGGAGTAGGAGGAAGGAGAGGGAAGGGGTAGTAGGAGGGGTGAGTAGGGAAGGAGTAGGAGGGAGGTGAAGGAAAGGGAGGGTAGGAAGAGAGAGGGGAGGGGTCTCTCATCCTAGGTAAAGTCCCGTCTTTGAATGGGACAGCAAGTGGGACATCGGATCTTCACGCGGGAGTGGGTGGGTGGGTGGTGTGGGGGATGGGGGGGTGGAGGAGGAAGGAGAAGGGGAAAAATCTGAATTCCTTGTTGATGCTTTTTTTAATATGTTTTTCTGCTTCGGCATTGTGTGTCTTTATCTCTGTGTGTGTCTCTCGCTCTCGCTCATGGTATCGCTCGCTCTATCCCTCTCTCTTTCTTTCTTTTTCTTTCTCTCTTTCTCTTTCTCTCTCTCTCTCTCTCTCTCTCTCTCTCTCTCTCTCTCTCTCTCTTTCTCTCTCTCTCTCTCTCTCTCTCTCTCTCTCTCTCTCTCTCTCTCTCTCCCTCTCTCTCTCTCTCTCTCTCTCTCTCTCTCTCTCTCTCTCTCTCTCTCTCTCTCTCTCTCTCTCTCTCTCTCTCTCTCCTACTTTCTTTTCGCTCTCCTTTCTATCGGCTCCATCTCCTTTCAATTTCTCATTCCTATTCTCTCAGCTCCTCTTCCCTTCCTGGAGTGAAATTTCGGTAATGATTTCATCTCTGCACGAGAAATCTATCGCAGGAAAAAGGCACATATATACAGTAGTGATGCCATGAACTTGCAGAATACGTACAAAGGAGAAGCTCAATCCCATGTTTACATCTGGAGAGATACGGTCTGTCAATAATGAAGTGCTTTGGATTTGGATTTGGCGGAGGAAGAATGGTATAGAAACTGAACAAAGCGGAATGAAAAAATGTAAAAAGAAAAAGAAAAATTAAAAGTGAAATCTCCTCATGGAAAAAAAAAATAAATGAAAAGTGAAATTGCGTGCAGGAATATGTTGTGAATTCTATTAAGAAATTTCTAGTAACATGTATTTTTTTTTTTTTTTTTTGCAATTTATCTGAAACGTATTTTATGCAGCATTTCATTTTGGATATAAACTAAAACACTGGGAAAATAAATATGATGAAAAAAATAAATATTAGAGAAATTTTATTTACAGAAATTGTATAAGTTTCTTTACATGAAATAGTTGATAAATATCCCCAAAACTGGAATATATATCATTACTTGTACATCACTTGCATATGAGTGGAAGTAGAAGAGGAGGAGGTTTGATAAAAGAGAGACAGAGAGAAAGAGATAAAAAAGAACAAGAAATAGATACACTAGGTAAGCCTACATCCAAAAATTCCTTTCAGACATAAAATAGGCAGTAACTCTCTCAAACTACACCATCCAATTCCCTCCTCCCCCCCCCTCTCTTTCTCCCTTCCCTCTCTTCCTTTTTCTCTCATTCTAATACCTCTATCTATATTACCAACGATCTGTTTCTCTTTGTCTATCGTCTGTCTGTGTATTTATCATCGCCTCTCTTTCTGTCCACTTTGCACTTTTTCTCTCTCCGTCTCTCTCTCTCTCTCTCCCTCCTTCCCTCCCTTCCTCTCCCCCCCCCCCTCTCTCTCTCTCTCTCTCTCTCCCATCTCCCTCTCCTCCACACTCATCTCTCTCTCCCTCTCCCTCCCTCTCTCCCGTCTCTTTTCCCTTCCCTCCCTACCCCTCTCTCCCTCTCTCTCCTCTCCCTCTCTCTCTCTCTATCTATCTCCCTTCCTCTCTTTCCCTCCCTCTTTATCTCTCTCTCTCTCTCTCTCTCTCTCTCTCTCTCTCTCTCTCTCTCTCTCTCTCTCTCTCTCTCTCTCTCTCTCTCTCTCTCTCTCTCTCTCTTTCTCTCTCTACCTATCTATCTATCTTATTTAGCTCATTTACATTCTTTATATCCCTCCCTGCTCTCACTCAAATTCAATAATATTTTCTACAAATGAGAACCTTGAGCAAGAAGTCAAAGGAAGAGATAAGCGTCCGATTATGCACGATTAAAAAAAAAGAAGTTGAATTCGTATTTGCATAACTTTTAATTTTGATTACAGATTCGGACAAACAAACAAACAAACAGACGAATTAATCTAAAAGTGAACGCCATTTATCAGATATTCAACTGGTGTCCTTGTATGTCATTCATGCCTAGTATATCTGACAACGTGTATTTGATATCCCAAATTAATTAAAACGCGGAGGGTAGGCTCTGTTTATTTCATTAATACCAGTATGAGCACGGAGGCATACGTGTATACGGACATACTGATAAAAAGTGTGTGTGTTTGCAGGTGCATAGATACGCATACATGGATAAAGACTTACAAAGCTCACGTGCGCGCACTCACACACACATGCTCATATACACTCACACACACACACTCACACACACTCATACGCACACACACTCACACACACACACACTCATACACGCACACACACTCACACACACACACGCACACTCATACACACACACTCATACACGCACCCACACACTCATACATACACACAGTCATACACACTCACACTCATATACACGCACACACAGTCACACATACTCACAGACACTCATATACACACTCACACACTCATACACACACACTTATACACACACACACACCCATACACTCACGCACTCATACACTCACACACTTACACACACACACACACCCATACACACACACACACTCATACACAAACACACACACCTGACCTGTACGCTGGATCATTAGCATTGATAATAAAAATTAGTGTTGTTGATGATAATAACAAAATAACAGAATAACGATAAAAATGCATAATTTCAAAAGTCACGTGAATAGTTGTGATAATGCAAAGAATATTGGCTAAACTGGCAATAACAATAACAATAACAAGACATAGTAACGATAACAGTAATAGCAAGGGCATTAGCGACAATAACCGTAATAAAAAGCAGTGATCATAATAACAATAATAACCACAGCAACAGTAATAACAACAACAACAAAAAACTATTCCCCCACCCCCTTCAATCCCTCCCCTACCATCCCCTCTTCTAACGAATACCCCTCCCCTCCCCCCACCCCTACCCCTCACCCCTCTTACTACCTTACCCTACCCTACCCCCACCCTCACCCCACCCAATTGATATCCACATTAAAAAATCTCTCTCATCTATTTTTCTCTCTCCCACGATGAGCTAAAAAGAGTAAATGGATAAATAAAGATAGATAGATAGAGAGAGTGTGTGTGCGTGTATGTGTGTGTGTGTATGTGTGTGTGTGACAGAGAGAGAGAGAGAGAGAGAGAGAGTGTGTGTGAGAGAGAGAGAGAGAACGAGAAAGAGAAAGAGAGAGAGAGAGTGTGTGTGAGAGAGAGAGAGAGAGAGAGAGAGAGAGAGAGAGAGAGAGAGAGTACTTACGAGAAAGAGAAAGAGAGAGAGAGAGATGCTCCCACGATGAGCTAAAAAAAAGGAAAAAAAAATAGAAGTTGAAAATAGACTTTGCTAATCCTCCTGCGAGTGATTCTGAAGCCGATTTGCATGGTCCTCGAGGATCTTGAAGCTTGAAATTAAAGGTTCTAAGCTGTTAACTCACTCTAATTACCGGTGTCTCGGAAAATTGTCTTTTTAACTTTTTTTTTTTTTAGATTTTTTTTTTTTTTTTTTTTTTTTTTACTTGTGATGAAGCGTCTTTTCTTTTTCTTCTTTTTACTTTCTTTTCTTTTCTTTTTTTCTTTTTCTTTCTTTCCTTGTTGTGAGGTGTCTTTTCTTTTTCCTTATTATTATTTTTTCATTTCTTTCTTTTTCTTTCTTTCC
>NC_091563.1:16510458-16512958 GCF_042767895.1 Penaeus vannamei
CCTTCTTCCCTTCTTCCCTTCCTCCCTTCTTCCCCTCTTCCCACTTCCCTCCTTCCCGGCGTAATAAGAGAAGGGGAAAGGGCTCCTTCCCCCCAAATTGGCCCAGTCCACACGCGGCGGAATATATGTTATTGAGTTGTAAAAGTTTAAAATAGTTTCCTGGACGGGGAAGTGGAGGAGGGACTGAGGGAAAGAAATGGAAGGATGTGGAGGAGGGGGGAGGAGGGAGTGGAGGAGGAGGGAGAGGGGGGAGGGGGATTCTGCGCTACTCTCGCATGGCCAAACTGCTGCTGCTCCTACTTGGGTGAGGAGGTGGAGGAAGAGGAGGAGGTGGAGAAGTAGGAGGTAGAGGAGGTGGATGAGGAGGAGGTGGAAGTAGATTATTATTTTGGCGAGGGCGAGGAGGAGAAGGTGGATGAGGTGGAGGAGGAGGAGGTGGAGGTGGATTATTATTTGGGCGAGGGCGAGGAAGAGGAGGTGGAGGAGGGAGGAAGTGGAAGGAGGAGGAAGTGGGAGTAGGAAGGAGGGAGGAGGAAGTGGAGGTGGAAGAGGAGTAGGTGGAGGTGGAGAGACTCTCTTGGAGGCGAGGACGGGGGAGGAGGAGGTTGAGGTGGAGGGTAGAAGCGAGGAGGAAGATGGAAGGGGAGGAGGGAGGAGAGAAAGGAAGTGGATAGGGAGGTGGGAGGAGGCTAAGGTGGGGGTGGATCACCTGGAGGAGGATGAGGAAGGAGAGTGGAGGAGTCGAGGAAATTTGAAGGGAGGAGAGGAGGGAAGAGGAGGTGGAAGGATGGATAACGTAAGGATTCCAGGAAATATGAAGAGGAGAAAATAGGAAGAGAGATGGAAGACGAAGAGGTGGCGTAAGGAGTCGAGAGAAAAACCCCGTAAGGAAGAAGTGGTGGAGGAGGAGAAGGTGAAGGAGGAGGGAGAGGAGGTGGAGGAGGTGGAGGAGGAGCAGGAGGGAGCAGGAGGAGCAGCAGAGGAACAGCAGCAGCAGCAGCAGCAGGAGGAGTGAGGAGAAGAAGGACGAGGAGGACGAGGAGGAGGAGGGAATCTACCCTCCTCTCGCAAGGCTAAGCTGTTGCTCCTTCTATAGCAATGAGGACGCTGCTCGGAGGCTGATCTTTACGTCGGGGCATGAGGGCGGGGGGGGGGGGGGGGGGAGAGGTGGCGCTGGAGGGGGAAAAGGAAGATGTCGCAAGAGGACGTGAAATGAGGGAGTTAAGGACAGAGGAACATACGCACACACAATAATACAAACAAACAGACAGACAAAGACAGACAGACAGATGACTAGATAGACAAAGACAGACAGACAGACAAACCAAAAAGCTCTTGATCCCGCAAACCAAACATCCTACCCAGACCCCCTTCCCCTCCACCCCCACCCTCACCCCCACCCCTACCCTCTCCTCCATCTCGAAAGCCCCCATACAGTGCCAATCGGCGAGACACCGATGCCATAACCTCTAAAAAGCAAGTGGCACCGGAGGCCTAAGTGGTCTGGCGTGGATGGAGGGTGCCTCTTAACCCGTGGTCGTGCCAAAGTGCCAGAGTGCCAAAGTGCCAAAGAACCAAAGTGCCGGAGTGGCAAAGTGCCAGAGTGTCAAAGATCCAAAGTGCCAAATGCCAAAGTGCCAAAGAACCAAAGTGCCAGAGTGGCAAAGTGCAAGAGTGTCAAAGATCCAAAGTGCCAAGTGCCAAAGTGTCAAAGATCCAAAGTGCCAAATGCAAAAGTGCCAAAGAACCAAAGTGCCAGAATGACAAAGTGCAAGAGTGTCAAAGATCCAAAGTACCAAATGCCAAAGTGCCCGAGTGCCAACGAACCAAAGTGCCAGAGTGCCAAAGAACCAAAGTGCCAGAGTGCCAAAGAACCAAAGTGCCAGAGTGGCAAAGTACAAGAGTGTCAAAGAACCAAAGTGCCAGAGTGCCAAAGAACCAAAGTGCCAGAGTGGCAAAGTACAAGAGTGTCAAAGATCCAAAGTGCCAGAGTGCCAAAGTGTCGGGGTATTGCAATGGCCAAGGGAGGGTGTGGAGAGAGCGCTTCCTCTGCGTGTGGCGAGTGCCATGGAAAGCGATGGGAGTGTTGGTTGATTGACATCTATATATACGTATATAAGGAAATGTATATTCATCTCTTTCTTTTTTTCTCTCTTTCTCTTTCTATTTCTATTTCTCTCTCTCTCTCCCTTCCAACTTCATCGTGTCCTCCTCCTCCTCCTTCCCCTCCTCTCCCTTCTGCCTCTTCAACTTCTTCGTGGTTAGGGGAGAGAGAGAGAGAGAGAGAGAGAGAGAGAGAGAGAGAGAGAGAGAGAGAGAGAGAGAGAGAGAGAGAGAGAGAGAGAGAGAGAGAGAGAGAGAGAAAGAGAAAGAGAGAGAGAGAGAGAGAGAGAGAGAAAGAGAGAGAGAGAGAGAGAGAACACCTTAAGGACGCACCGCAAATGGGACTTCGATGTGCAAAAAAAAAAAAAATATAGTATTTGTTTTTTTGCTTTTCTCT
>NC_091563.1:16520458-16522958 GCF_042767895.1 Penaeus vannamei
GATACATCCCTCTTCTGAGATAGGGGTGGATAGGTAGGTAGGGAGAGATAAGTAGGTAGATAGGGAGAGGGAGGGAGGAAAGGGGGAAGGGAGAGGGAGAAGGACGAAGTAAAGGATAGCGTCAACTGGAAATTACTTGTAAGTTACAAAATTATTTAGAAACTCGCTTTGCCGTCAGACCGTGATACAAAAATAATGTATATTGTACTTGACTGATGACTTTACTCACACGAAATATAATATGTAATGTAATATTATATGTAATGTAACGAACAGACCGACACATACAGAGCCATGGAGAAAGAAAACACACACACACACACACACACACACACACACACACACACACACACACACACACACACACACACACACACACACACACACACACACACACACACACACACACACACACACACATACACACACACACACACACACACACACACAGAAGATAGCTCACATAAAAGTCATGTTTAATGAAGGTTCGACGATATGTCTTTCAGCCTTCATAACGAGAACTTTACAGCGATATTACAACGGTCGTTATGCGCTCATGGCCGGCCGAACGACACCGCATTAATCACGGAAATGCATGGTATTTAGGAGCTCAGTGCCTACCACAACATTTTTTTCTTTTGAAAGTGAATTTAAAACGAACAAAACCCCCGAATCCCCGGCTCATCCTTAGCGAATTCCGACCCCGAGCGCACGGACAAAGCCCCCAGCCCGCCAGCCCTTTCTTGGCTCCTCCAGAAATACAAACAGACCCTGTCATTACCTCCCGGGAAATGCTGAAGCCGCCAGCCTCCCCGCCACTTCAGTCAAAATTACCTCCATTACCTCACGTGGGTCTCTCTATCCCTCTCGACGTCGCGGTATCCCGGCTACAAAGGCATAGACGGATGGGATACGAAAGGTAATCTATATACTAAGTTATACGCTATTCCCATGTTGCTTGGCTAAGTGATCGACGTTGGTCTGGGAAGTAGGGTTATTAGCTATAACTTGGGTGAGGGGATGGTTGGGAGCTTGTGTATGTATGTGAGTATTATGATGAATGTTGTGTATGTTTATGTTTTTTTTTATTTTTAGAGGTAAATGTGTTTGTGAGATGTGATTAAACCTGCGTTTGCTTGAGTTGTGTATTTTTTATGTAAATATGCATATGTGTGAAATGTGATTGAATTCTTTTTTATTTTTTTATTTTTTACAAAAACATTTGTTTGGGATATGTGATAAAACGTTTGTTTGCATTTTTGACACGTTCTTGATATAAAATGAAATTGCACGTCTATAAATATATAAATCCCCTCTCTCTCTCTCTCTGTATGCGTGTGTGTGTGTGTGTGTGAATAGTGTGTGTGTGTGTGTTTGCGCGTGTATGTGTGTGTGTGTGTATGCGTGTGTGTGCGTGTGCGTATGCGTGCGTGCGTGCGTGCGTGTGTGTGTGTGTATGTGTGTGTGTGTGTGAGTGTATGTGTGTGTGTGTATGCGTGTGTGTGTGTATGCGTGTGTGTATGAATGTATGTGTGCGTGCGTGTGCGTCCGTATGCGTGCCTAAGAGGATAATTCGGTCAGTCGGCTTTTGCACCGAAAATGACTCCCTGCATTTCGGACGCCATGGTGATCCCCATCAACCAATTCCATAATTAATTTGGAGATCACTTAATCCTCCTCCTATCACTCATCTTCTCACTTCATTTACCTCATTAATTAGAATTGCAAATCATCTTAATCCTTTTGTGTCGTGGGCCTCGGAAATCATTTTTCTTGTGACATGTCGAGGGGCAGGTTTTTCGTTTATCTATCTATCAGTCTATCAGTTTATCTATCCATCTGTTAATGTCTATCAATCTATATGTTTATCTATCTTATTAGCTATATAGCAGTTTATCTGTATATTAGTCTATCGGTTTATCTATCCATCATATTATATCTATTTATCTATATATTTATGTATCTTATTAACTATATATATCTATTAATTTATCAGATTAACTGTCTATCTATCCATTTGTGCATCTCATTATCTATCTATCTATTCATGTATCTAATTATCTATCTATCTATTCATGTATCTAATTATCTATCTATTTATGCATCTATCTATCCAACTATTTATGTATCTAGTTATGCATCCATCTATTTGTCAATCTATCTATATATCTATATCAATCTATCTACATATATATCTCATCATCTTTCTATCTATGTTGATGATGGTTATGATATAATGATGATGACTAACAGCCAGCGTCTCGACCCAATGGATATTCATATATACAAACATGCATATGCACAGAAATAAATGAAATAAACGCATATCTGTCAATGTGTGTGATAGGTATAAATTCATCTATCTATCCGGGAGATATGCAAAAAAAAGACTGATGTATTTTTTTCTTTGTATTTGCACGTATGTGTAATAGAAATCTTCCAGGTCGGGTTTGGCACAATTCCAATAAATAATATATGATTAATAATTGACGGGCGATGG
>NC_091563.1:16537958-16542958 GCF_042767895.1 Penaeus vannamei
GGCAGGCAGGTAGGTAGGTAGGTAGGTAGGTAGGTAGGTAGGTTAATAATATGTAGGTAGGTAGGAAGGTAGGTAGGTAGGTAGGCAGGTAGGTAGGTGGGTAGGTAGGTAGGTAGGCAGGCAGGTAGGTAGGTAGGTAGGTAGGTAGGTAGGTAGGTTAATAATATGTAGGTATGTAGGAAGGTAGGTAGGTAGGCAGGCAGGTAGGTTAATGATAGGTAGGTAGGTAGGCAGGTAGATAGGCAGGCAGGTAGGTTAATAATATGTAGGTAGGTAGGTAGGTAGGTAGGTAAACAGGCAGGCAGGTAGGTAGGTAGGCAAGTAGGTAGGTTAATAGGTAGGTAGGCAGGTAGGTTAATAGGTAGGTAGGTAGGTAGACAGGCAGGTAGGAAGCAGGCAGGTAGATAGGTAGGTAGACAGTCAGACAGAGACAGACAGACAGGCAGGCAGGTAGGCAGGCAGGTAGGTAGGCAGACAAGCAGACAAGAAGGAAGCAGTTAATGAAAAGTTAGTTCTGCAAGCAAGATTATATACAGTAATGTATGCTGGAGATTGCTGCATGCTGTATTATCTTTGAATAAGGTGTCAACGTGTGTCATCCCTGCTTCGTACCGTAGATATCAACGCAAAGAAAGAATTGATGTTTTGTTAGCAACGGTCCTTTTGGGGCATTTGGGCTTAGTGTTACCAAACTGCTGCAGAATGGCCTAGCGCATCCCATTTTCTTTGTATTTGTAGATGGGGGTGGGTGGGGGGGGGGGAGGGGTGATATATATGTGTGTGTGAGTGTGCTACCACTATTACGGTCACCATTACTAACTACAAATACTATCAATGCTATGAGTACTAATAGTAATGTTAATAAGGATAATTATGATGGTGATAACAACAATAACAGTAATAATATTGATAATAATACCAGTGATAGAGATGATAACAATAATGAATATACATTTTATCGAACTCATAAGTTTCATGATTTTTTACTTTTACTTAAAAAAAAATATAAGAACCATAGGGTCCATCATTGGTGTACAATCGACTCTTTTCATATTATATGGCAATGACTACGCATATCAACAATAATTTAAGCGGAAACTATGAAGTTAAAGATTTATCGTAAATGAAAACCTTATATTTCGTTACTGATGACTACAACCATTCCTTTGCAAATCAACATCTTTAACGTGCCATGAATGTCAGGAGACAAGTAAAATAGCAAAATACCGAGGAATAATCAATTCTCAATAAATTTAGAGATGCTTTCAGTACAAGAGAAATGAAAATACAAAACAACCACCGAGTCGGCCAACCAGAACCAACAACCGATTTGATTCCGTTTTCAATTGATTGGCTTGTTGCTGCCTTCCTGAAGTAGCGGCCGACCCGGGTGACCTGTGACCTGGGGAGGGGGACAACAACAACAACAACAACAACAACAATAATAATAATGATACTGCTACTACTAATAATGATGATCATGGTAATAACAATAATAATAAATAATAATGATAACAATACTGATAAAAGATAATAACAATGACAGCAATAATAATGAATGATAATAACAATGACAACAATAATATTGAATAATAATAACAGTGACAGCAATAATAATAAATAATATAAACATGACAGCAATAATAATAATAATAACAACAATGATAATATTGATGATAATCGTAAAAACACTGATTATAATAATGATAATAACAGCAAATAGTAACATGCCGGATATGACAACATCAGCAGAGACCAGCAAACCTGAAGTAGTTTTGCACATACCTGAAAAAAAAAAAAAAATCGGTTATTGCTATTCAATATAGATATGATTCTTATATATCTATTTATTATTTAACTGATGATGGTGACGGTGGTGGAGGTGGGGGTGGTGATGATGATAATGATGATAATAATAATGCTAATGATAATGATTATAACAATAATAATAATAATGATGATGATAATGATAATAATAATGATGATGATAATAATGATAATGATAATAATGATTATGATGATAAGAATGATAAGAAAAATGATAATATTAAGGATAATGGTAATAATAATAATAATAATAATAATATTAAGGATTATGAAAATGTCGATAACAATGATAATAATAATGATAATATTAAGGATAATGATAACGATTACAATGAAAATTAGAATGAACATGACAATAGTACTTATGAAAATGGAAATAATAACATCAATAACAAAAATAATAACAGCAACAATAACAATGCAAGAAATAACCTTGATAAACACCATATTGACGCCAAATCTGTGTTTATAACAATAACAATGACCATAAAATCTGACAAAGCTACATACCACTAAGACAAGACACCCCCCCCCCTCAACACAGACATTAAAAACAAACAAACAAACAAAAACAAGCAAACAAACATTCTCATCGCTCTAAACAAACAATCTTTAATATCCATCAAATATATCCCTATTTAAAAGTTTATGGCAAATATCGCTGCAAGGGTATATTGCAGATCCTAGGCAAATTTCAGGATTTTTTGCACTGCTCAAGGCTGGTTATGGTATAGTGTTGCCTTCATAAGCTGAGGGGCTTAAGCGAACCTTATTATGTGTATTTGCTTGAGTGTCTTTGTAATGTTTTTTTTTGTCTTTGTTTGAGTGTTTGTTTCTTTGTGTGTATTTGCATGTTTGTTTGGTTGTTTGTGTGTGTTTTTGTCTGTGTGTTTTTGTTTCTCTATTAGTGTGCGTGTGCGTGCGTGCGTGCGTGCGTGTGTGTGTGTGTGTGTGTGTGTGTGTGTGTGTGTGTGTGTGTGTGTGTGTGTGTGTGTGTGTGTGTGCGTGTGTGTGTGTCTGTCTGTCTGTCTGCCTGTCTGTGTGTCTGTCTGTCTGCCTCTGTCTCTCTCGCATTCCCTCTTCCACCCTTTCCTTCTCTTACTCCATTTCCCTCCTGCCTCCCCTCCCCCTTTCATCTTCCTTCATCCTTTTCTCTTCCTCATAAAAGACCTCACAATCACGAAACCAGCACGCGAGGAGGAATAAAGAGAGGCAAGCAAAGAAATCTCCGCCTTTAAGAGGGAGAGAGAGAGAGAGAGAGAGAGAGAGAGAGAGAGAGAGAGAGAGAGAGAGAGAGAGAGAGAAAGAGAGAGAGGGGGGAGAGGGAGAGGGAGAGGGAGGGGGACAGGAAGAGGAAGATGGACGGAGAGAGAGAGAGAGAGAGAGAGATAGAGAGTGAGTGAGGGGAGAGAGGGAGAGAAGGGGAGAGAGAGAGAGAGAGATAAAGGGGGGGGGGAGAGAAGGAGAGAGTGAGAGTGAGAGTGAGAGAGAGAGCGAGAGAGAGAGAGATGAAGAGCAAGAAGGAAAAACGAGAAGAAGAAAAAAACAAGAAGGAATAACAAGAAAGATAAGGAAAACAAGAAGACCAAGAAGTAAATAAAAACGGAGAAAAAAAAACAAAACAAAAAGAAAACCACGTCATAAATCCGAGAGGGAAATTTAGTTCAAAGCAAGATGAGTTTTGTTAGACAAGACTGAAGACACGAAGAGTCCGCCAGCACGTGCTTTTGGGTCGCGGGGAAGGTGCGTCGGAGGCGGAGGGGGAGGAGGGGGTGGGTGTTGGGGGAGGTTGGGGTGGGGTGTGGGAGGTTGGGGGGAGGGTGTTGGGGGAGGTTGGGGGGTGGGGGGAGGAGGGGGAGGGTTTAGGGGTAGGGGGAGGAGGGGGAGGGTGTTTGGGTAGGGGGAGAAGGGGGAGGGTGTTGGGAGTGGGGAGAGAAGGAGGAGGTTGGGGGTGAAGGTGGAGGGTGTTGGAAGTTTTGGGGGTGGGGGAGGATGTTGGGGATAGGGGAGGGTATTGGGGTAGGGGAGGGTATTGGGGCAGGGGAGAGTGTTGGGGTGGGGGAGGAGGGGGAGGGGAGGGTGTTGGAGTTGGGTGAGGGTGTTGGGGTGGGTGGTGATGGCGTTGAATATGGTGAGAGGTAGGGGTAAACATGACAGTGATAGTGATAGCAATAGAAATGTTGATATTCTGTCTCTGTCTCTCTCTCTCTCTCTCCTTCATCCTCTCCCTTACCTTCTCTTCCCCTTAAACCTCCTCTCCCCTCCTCTTCCCTCCCCTTCTCCTCCCGTCCTTCCCCATTCTTTATCCTCCTTCCCTCTCCCCTTCCTTTTTTCTTACTCCACCCTCTCACTCTTCCAGCAGAGTCTCAGTGGCACTTACATTGGCACCCAGACACGCAGGCATCGCAGGTGGCACGCAAAATAGAAGTCATTGTCAGCAGTGGATGTCAGCAATGGGTGTCAGTAGTAGATATCAGTAATGGGTGTCAGTAGTACATGTCAGGAGCAACTATCCACAGCGAATGTCAGCTGCAAATATCAGCAGCAGACGTCAGTAACATGTATCCACAGCGGATGTCAGCAGTCAATAGCAACTACGGATGTCAGCAGCATCTATCTACACTGGATGTCAGCAGTAGATATCAACTACGGCTGTCAGCAGGAGACATCGACTACAGAAATCAGCAACAAGTATCCACAGCGGACGTCAGCAACAGACATCAACCACGCATGACAGCACCATATGTCAGCACCACCATCCTCTCCTAGAACCTCCTTAATCATTGGTTCCCCAACTTTTCTATCCTGATTCCCCTGCCATCTTTACGGAGTCAGTTATTGCTAGTTATGAACAGGGCAATGGTGCCAATAGCTATAGACCAAAGAACACTATATGGAAAGATTTCAGTTCATTGACACGTGAGAAATAATTATATGAAGGTACTATCGGCGAGACAAAATTCATTTAAATTCGTTCATAATTTGCATACTGCTCCATGGCTCCCCGGGAAGCATCCCATGGCTCCCAGGTTGGACATCCCTGTTCTAGGAACCTTCGACTATATCTATTTCTAGGACATAGTTATCGACCAGGTGTTAGTACGACGGGGTGGGAGGGGAGGGTTCCGTAAGGGTATTGGGTCCAGGGTAGGGTTTCTGAGGAGGAAGTAGGA
>NC_091563.1:16557958-16562017 GCF_042767895.1 Penaeus vannamei
TCCTCTTCTTTTTCCTCTTCCTCCTCCCTCCTCCTCCTCCTATTCCTCCTGCTCTCCCTGCTCCTCCCTCTCTCTCTCCTCTCTCCTACTCCTCCTCCTCTTTCTTCTCCTTCCCCATTTCCCTATCATCTTCCTTCTCCTTCTCCTTCTAGTATTTTTTATCTTCACTCACCCATTTCTTGATCACACATCAACCATCCTCTATTCCTTTATTCTATTTGTCCAAAATATACAGAAACATGAAATGAGAGAGAGAGAGAGAGAGAGAGAGAGAGAGAGAGAGAGAGAGAGAGAGAGAGAGAGAGAGAGAGAGAGAGAGAGAGAGAGAGAGAGAGAGAGAGATAGAAAGAGAAAGAGAAAGAGAGAGAGAGGGAGAGCGAGAAAGAGAGAGAGAGAGATCGCGATAAAGAGAAAGAGAGAGAGAGAGAGAAATCAGCTCACACTTCACCCTCGACTTCCCCAACACCTCGAGTTCCTCGCCCTCGACCCCACTTCGCACTCGGCCTCCACTTAACCTGAGGCGCAACAATAGCCCTCCGCGATTCACAGCCGCACTTAAAACAGGTTATGCTTAGACTTCGCTCGAGCTCACTCCAAAAAAGCTCACTTCTAAACACCCCAAAAAAGGCTCACTCCCCCAAAAAGATTTCTAAATAGGTTTGTTAAAAAAGCTCACTCCTAATACAGCCAAAAAAAATAAAGTAAAAAAATCTCACTCCCAATACAGCTAAAAAAAAAAAAAAAAAAAAAAAACGCACTCCCAATATAGCTAAAATAAAAAATTCACTCCCAAAAAGGTTGCTGAAAGCTCACTGCAAATAGAAAAAAAAATACTACTCTGACAACTCACTCCCAAAAAATTACCTCAACTCCCCCTCCAAAAAAAAAAAAAAAAAAACTTTCTTTTAAAAAACTCCCACCAATAAGCTCACTCCAAAATACTAACTCTGAAGGCTCACTCCAAATATCTACCTAAAAAAAAGCAACATTGAAAACTCACTCCCCCAAAAATTACTCCAAAAACTCACTCCAAAAAAACACCCTCCAATAAAAGCTTACTCAAAAAAAAAAAAAAAAAAAAATCCCACCAAAATACTCCCTCCAAAAAAGCAGAACAAAGCAAAAAAAAAAAAAAAAAATAATAATAAAAAAATAATAGTAATAATAAAAAGAGCTTCCTCCAAAAAAAAAAAAAAACGTAGAGCAAAGCAAAGCAAAGCAAAAAAAAAAAGAAAAAAAAAAAAAAAAAAATCCCCCAAAAAGCTCCCTTCAGAAAAACCTGGCTCCCCTGAAGCCTCTCCCGCCCTCGTTTGTATTGCCTTCGCTTCCTTCCTGTTGCTTTGGGGGATCAATCGCTTGCTTCCTTGCTTGGCTGTGCGTGCGGGTGAGAGGGAAGGAAGAGGGCGGGAAGAGGGGAGGAAGAGGAAGAGAGGAAGAAGAGGGGAGGAAGAGGAAGAGGAAGAGGTAGAGGGAGAGGGAGAGGGGGAAGGAGAGGGAGATGGAAAGGAAGAGGAAGAGGTAGAAGGAGACGGAGAGGGAGAGAGGGAAAGGGATAGGGGGAAGGGAGAGGGAGAGAGGAAAGGGATAGGGGGAAGGAGAGGAAAAAGGAAGAGAAGAAAAGAGGGAAGAGGAAAGAGGAAGAGGAGGAAGGAAGAGGAAGAGGGAAGAGGAAGAGGAAGAGAGAGGAGAGAGAGAAAGAGAGAGAGAGAGAGAGAGAGAGAGAGAGAGAGAGAGAGACAGAACGAAAAAAAAGAACGAAGGAAAGAAGGATAGAAAGAGCGAAAGAAAGAAAGAAAGAGAGAAAAAAAAAGACATAAGAATACCCAGACCCTTCTATCTCGCGTATTGATGACTCAGTCTCAACCCCCACCCCACCCACCTCCCCTCCACCCCTCCCCTCTCACCTCTTAAGCATATTTACTGATCCATTTAAAGACGCGACAATGATTTCCAAATGTGTTTGACTGACGAAACGAAGATTTTCAACTGAGAGAGAGAGAGAGAGAGAGAGAGAGAGAGAGAGAGAGAGAGAGAGAGAGAGAGAGAGAGAGAGAGAGAGAGAGAGAGAGAGAGAGAGAGAGAGAGAGAGAGAGAGAGAGAGAGAGAGAGAGAGAGAGAGAGAGTGAGAGAGAGAGAGAGAGCGAGAGAGAGAGAGGAAAGTGAGAGAGAGAGAGAGAATGAGAGAGAGAAAGAAAGATAGATAGGTAGATAGATAGATAGATAGATAGAGATAGATAGATAGAGAAAGAAAGAAAGAGAGATAAAGAAAGATAGAGAAAGTAAGAAAGAAAGTAAGAAAGAAAGAAAGAAAGAAAGAGAAAAAGAGAAAGAGAGGTGAAAGAGAAGAGAGAAAGAGAGTGGAAGAGAAAGAGAAAGAGAGCGAAGAGAATGAGAGAAAGAGAAAGAGAAAGAGAAGTAGAGAGAGTAGACGTTTACGAAAAGGAACGCATGAAAGAAGCAAAAAACCATAGCAAAGGGTATCAGTAAAGGAGGGAAAGGTATCCAAAGGTAGAATTTCTGAAGGTGAATAGCAAGGCTTTTCTCTCGTTGGGGAAACGGAGGTGAAAGTGCTGGGGAGGGTGGATAAAAAGAAAATTTGGTGGGCTGGGTGTTTGGTGATGCTGGAGGTGTGGGGAAGTTAGGGAGGAGAGGTGGGGGGCTGTGGGTAGGGTGTTGGGAAGATGTAAGGAAATTGGGGAGGAGAGATGGGGAACTGTGGGTAGGGTGTTGGGGAGGGGAGGGGAAATTGGGGAGGAGAGAAAGGGAACTGGGTAGGGTGTTGGGGAGGGTAGGGTAAGCTGGAGAGGACAGATAGGGAAATGTGGGTAGGGGGTTGGGGAGGCTAGGGTAAATTGGGGAAGAGATATATGGTTAAATTGGGGAGGAAAAATGGGGGAAATGGAGAGAAGAGAGAAGGGAAATTTGGGGGGAGAGATGTTGAGAAATTGGTGATGGGAGAGATGGGGAAATGGATCAAATACTGGGGGTGGAGCTTGTGGGTTGCGTGTTGGTGATGGGGTAGGGGTGGAGAATGGGAAGGTATGAGAGGTGGAATGATAAAGGAAAGGGAGTTGGAGGAGGGAGGTGTTGAAGAGTAGGGTAGGGAAGAAGGTAGAATGTGGGGGGGAGGGTGTGTGGTTGGATCGAGGTGGTATAGCAGTGTAGGTGGGTGGGTGGGGGGAGGGGGGGGGTAGAGGGAGAGGTGGTATGAGGTGGATAAAGTAGGATGACAGTGAGAAAGATGGGATGGGGGAGAGGAATGGGCAAGATAAGTAAGATTATGATACATAAATAAACACAAATAAACATAAACACACACACACACCCACACACACACATACACACACACACACACAGGTACTCACACACACAAATACAAATATACAGGCACAGATTATCATATATAAATTAACACAAATAAGCATAAACACACACACCCACACACACAAGCACACACACACACACACACAAGCACACACACATACATACACACACACACACACACAGACACTCACACACTCAAATACAAACACACAGGAACACGCACAAACACACACACACAACATTTAACAAGACCGCACAAAAATAAAAGAAAGAAAACAACACCCCCCCCCCAAAAAAAAAGAAAGAATGAAAAGAAAAGAAAAGAAAAAAAGAACATCTCGACCAGGCCAAGAACCATTCAGAATATCAGATTGAATAGGTTATTACGCCGCGCCAAGTATCGGTTCTGAGTGCTTGAGGAGGAGGAGGAATTTCAGTTCTCGGAAGGCCTTGGGCTTCGGCGCAGCTGTAATGGTTGCGGAATCCGGGAGCTGTTGACTCTCGCTCTCTCTCTTTCTGGCGGTCTGTGTCTGTCTTTATGTCTGTCTGTCTGTTTTTGGTATGTTTGGCTGTGTTTATGTCTGTCTGTCGGTCTTTATGTCTGTCTGTCTGTTTTTGGTATGTTTGGCTGTCTTTATGTCTGTCTGTCTGTTTTTGGTATGTTTGGCTGTCTTTATGTCTGTCTGTCTGTTTTTGGTATGTTTGGCTGTCTTTATGTCTGTCTGTCTGTTTTTG
>NC_091563.1:16562517-16577517 GCF_042767895.1 Penaeus vannamei
GTGTAATTGTGTGTGTGTGTGTGTGTGTGTGTGTGTGTGTTTGTGTGTGTGTGTGTGTGTGTGTGTGTGTGTGTGTGTGTGTGTGTGCGTGCGTATGTGTGTGTGGTGCGTGTTTGTATATGTGCTTGCGTGTGTGTGTGTGTGTGTGTTTGTATCTTTGTGCGTGCGTGTTTGTGTACGTCTTTATCCCCGTCTGTCTCCCCGCACTTGTATACGCACAACCTTGCCTGCACACGTCCCCCGCCCCCGCCAGACAGAGTCATCATCATCAAACGAATGGATAAGAACGGCCCTATTACTTTCGCTATATCATAAACACCACAAAGACGATAAACAACACCGAAGCGAAATGGAAACGCATAAACACGCCGGGGACACCGAGAGGAAAGACATACTGAAGCGGGAAAGCATAAATCTTGCAATAAAACAACCCCCAAAAACAACAACAACAAAACACGAAATCAGTTGAAACACAAGGACGCATTTTGGTAACCCTTAATAGCAGGACGATCATATATATATATATATATATATATATATATATATATATATATATATATATATATATATATATATATATATATATGCATAGATAGATAGATAGATAGATTTTATGTGTATGTTTTTTGCGTGGTTGTGTTTGGGGGTGTATGTGTGTGTGTATGTGTGTGTGTGTGTGTGTGTGTGTGTGTGTGTGTGTGTGTGTGTGTGTGTGTGTGTGTGTGTGTGTGTGTGTGTGTGTGTGTAAACGCTAAAGGATATATGGCGTTTATAAACTACTGTTTTCGTGATTTGTCTTACTAACGGCATAATTTGTAATGATGAATACTTGGCAACACCGGATGGCAACTATATGGCATATGCATCTGGAAAATAAGTAATGATTTAAGCTTCTTTTTTTATCTTTTATTTTTTTATTTAGGGCTGAAATAATGTTTTTGATAATCTAGGATATCAGAATCACAATTCACTATCTTTTAGATGAAAATCTATAATATTACAGAGTTGTAATATTTTGTTTTGAATGGAATTATACGTTTAGAAGCAAGACAACGTGAGAGAGGAAGCCATTGTTTGACGACTACATCTCCTGTATTTGAACATCGCATTTGTAAAGGCACGACTGCTCACAGCACTTTAACGTATTGAAATTATGAACATGAACCTTTTAAATTTTGTTTGTAAAGGTGCCTATTGCCAAGAATTGTACAGAAGGATATGTCTTGGTGAGTAAGATCACACGTGTTTTTGTACATTTAGGCAAAAAAGATTATTAATCACATTTTTCACTCTAAATCATTTAGATTTAGAGTGAAAAATGTGATTAATACTTGTTTTGTTTGTATTTTATATATTATTGAACCATATGATATTGTAATTACAGTCACTGAAGGATATTGAGAATATGTTGATCTGTTGTGAAAGTATTTGTTTAATTGAACAAACATATTGTTCATAAAGTTAAAAACTTTATATATGTTGTCATTATTGACAGATAATCAGAATGGATATTGTTTCATTGTTGCAGAAACAAATTAACCTGTAACGTAAGATGTGAAGGAAAAATAAGAATAAAGAACAGCTGCAGCAGGGTTTTCATGCAGTCCTAAAGAATTTTGAAAGGTAAATATGGGCGCCTATATATATATATATATATATATATATATATATATATATATATATATATATGTACATATTATCTATTCATACATGTGTACACACACACACACACACACACACACACACACACACACACACACACACACACATATATATATATATATATATATAAATATATATATATATATATATATATATATATATATATATAGGTCATATACACGAGGGCGAGTGAGAGAGAGAGAGAGAGAGAGAGAGAGAGAGAGAGAGAGAGAGAGAGAGAGAGAGAGAGAGAGAGAGAGAGAGAGAGAGAGAGAGAGAGATTGTTTAAAAATTAGGCAAATGACAAACAGGAAAAAAATAACAGATTCACAGCGAGAACAGATGGTTGTTAGAACAGACACAAACAAACACATATACACAGACCCAGAAATAGATCCAGAGAAAAAAGACTGGAAAAAACACCCCTCCCCCTTCCACCAACACACGCACACACATCGAACTAAATTTCCACAGAGAATTAAAGGAACAAAGTGGCTCTCTATCAAAAGAAACCGCACACTCGATACCGCTGGCTTCTCGACAGAAAGTGACCCACATAATAGGTTGAAATGTAGCAATGCTCTCTTTTTCTTTCTTTTTTATTTGCCATAATTGGGAGAAATGTAGGAAGCCTCCTTTTTCTATTTGATATTTTTATATATATTTTTTTTTCTAAAGCGGAACAACTGAACGATAATTTCCAAAATCCCGATGGGGTGAATGCCTGAGGATCGAACCCGAGACGAAACGTTTCGAATCCTTTTATCCGTGAAACCGCGATCTATCTCTCTATCTATATTTTTTTCCTTTTTTTTCTCTCTCTCCCTCACTCTACTTTCTCTCTCTCCCTCACTCTACTCTCCCTCTCTCTCTGTCTCTCTCTTTCCCTCCCTCTCAGTCCATTTTACAAAACCTCGTATTTTTTCTACTATCTATTCTTCTTTGGCGACGTATATTTAGGGAAAAAATATATACTGCTAATTCACCGAGTTAAAAGTACTGACAGGAAGGAACACTGGCGGCCACGGACCACATAACCCGGCAGATCAAATGACGAAACGAACCTTGGGCCAAAAAGAGGTTTCACAGCAGAGCGGGCCAGAGAATGGGACGACGAACCGCGACGTAAAAGGGCTTTATACCCCAAGCCTTCAAAAAAGGGAGAGGGGGTGAGGAAGAAGTGGGAGGGGGAGGGGAGGGGGAGGAGTGAGAGAGAGAGAGAGAGAGAGAGAGAGAGAGAGAGAGAGAGAGAGAGAGAGAGAGAGAGAGAGAGAGAGAGAGAGAGAGAGAGAGAGAGAGTGGGAAGGGGGAGGGGAGAGAGGGAGGGAGAGAGAGAGAGAGAGAGAGAGAGAGAGAGAGAGAGAGAGAGAGAGAGAGAGAGAGAGAGAGAGAGAGAGAGAGAGAGAGAGAGAGAGAGAGAGAAAGTGTAGGGGAGGGAGGGGAGAGAGCAGACAAAGAGAAAAGAAAAGTAAGAGAGGATAAGAGAAAACAAAAAGACGGGAGAAAGAAAGAAAGAAAGGAAAAGACAATCAGCGAGAGAGAGACAACTCCCCCCCCCCCCTAAAAAAAAAAAAATGTCTATAAAAATAGACAACCATCCCCCACCCAGCCAATACGGTAAATACAACAGCCCCGCAACCAAGCCAATCAAGTACACAAACAACGGACGGACGAACGTAAGGACGCAAAGAGACAAGAAAGGACACCGAGACACTCCTGCCGAGCTAAGTCATTCCCTTTGATGTCCTCCTCAAGAAGCCATTGGTAACAAAATTGCTCTTTTCCTTCGCCGTGTTTGTGAAGCGAGTTTGGGCGCAGCGCCTTAAACCCGGCCGGAATGGAGGGAAAAAAAGGGAGGCACGCCGGAGAATGATCACCTATGGACCGCATTCCTCGACTTTGCCGAGAGCGTTAAATAGATTTCCGAGATGTTTTTATTTGTTTATTTTTTTTCTTATTTTTGTTTATCTTTTATTTTGGTATTTGTTATTCTTCTTGTTTATATTAGTGTTGTTGCCATCATATCATTATGAATGTTCCTAATCTTTTTCGTACTATTATTATTGTTAATGTTTTGGTAGTTGTTAATTTAATACTTGAAGTTTAGGGACGGGCATCAAAACAAAAACAAAACGCTTTTTCGCGGACGCGCGCAACACCGATGGGCAAAAGATCAACAATGGCTGCTGAATCAGCTGTAAAGACGATGTCAACCCACTACAAATCTCTCGATTTAGTTGCTAAAAACGTCATGATGAAAAACATGTATTCTAAAGGTACAGAGAGCTTACCAGATCCTTTCTCTCTCTCTGATGGCTGGTCTGAAAGCCCCAATGTTGCCCGATGTTAGTTTTGGTGATATTTATCTCTACCTAATACACACGCCGGGGAGTTACACAGAAGAGGAGTTGAGAGCCTACAAATCACTAGAAGCTTTCATGTATTTTTCTTAAGTTTTAAAACAAAACAGGATAATGGAATTTGGTATTCAACATAAGAAAAAATCAGAATACAGCTATCTGTATTTGCTGGGCCATACTAATTGTTTAGTTGACCGACCTTTATACAAACACCTGGTGTTTACACATAAAAACAATTAAAGTCCTACAATTCTCTGGAAGGGTACAAGTAAGTACTCAATACTGCTTATAATAAGACTGGTTCGTAGTCGTAGGATTAAATTCTCCTGAACTTGTGAATTTCTTTCTTGTTTGCTCTTTGCCTTTTAGGCCTGTTGTTTTTTCGAAAAGTTGCTCAAAACGGATTTTATCAACATTTTTCGGACGTTATAGCCGGAATTTTCTAAAAGGTTAAATTTACATTCCCATGAAATACTCATCATGATACATTGAAAAGATTTAAGCAAATTTCCTGAAGTTGTTGAGAGGGCAGTATAGCAGTCATTAGATTTACCATCTTCATTTTGTTCCCATTTAATGTTTTACGACCTTTGTTCAGGGAGAGTTTTAAAATCAAATTAACTGAAACTTAAAGTGAAAGAAGATACTCAATAGTAACCCAATAGTCACCCACAACATCTGCCACCGCCTAGGTCTATGCCTAACCACGAGGAAATACACCCCCTAGAAAGAGTTATGACTATGTAACATAACTGTTTAAATTTTAGAATCTCTTTATAGAAAAGCTAACGCACGTACCATTAGGACAAACTCTTACATCACTCCCAGGTGCAGGATCAAAGTTCTTGCGATGGATAGCCAAAGCCTCCTTCTCTCGAGGTCTTTCGCAAAACAAACTCGAAGTTGAACCTTTTTGCTGTCCATTTGAACATCCAACAATAATATAATTGGTTACCATGTCGAAGTTTGTTAGGAAAGGGAAAAGGATGCGAATCTTATATAAATCGAGAAAAAAGGGACGATGTTCGTGACAGACCAATAATTAATAATGAAGTTCGTGGGATTTTGTTGTTGTTTTTACCCACCACTGCCTTCGACTGATCACGTGACAGCTCTGGTGACGTCAGGATGACCGTCCCTAATAACAGTAATATTAGTAAAAATAAAAGAGTAACGGTAGTAGTATCATTATTACTAGTATCAACACAAACATCGTTCTTAACACCATTATTTTGATAGTGATGATGATGATGATGATGAGGGCAGTAATAATGATGATATCAACACCATGAACAGTAAATTATATTTTCTATATTATGAGAAAATTCGTCCTACTCATTAATGTTAGCATCATGACCATCATTCAAACCATACAAAAACAACCAATTAATATATCAAATACTCAAATAATTCCACATGCGATATGCATCATCATTACGGGTCGAGAAACAGGTTTAATAAAAGACAAAAGTATGTTCCGTAATCCTCCTCCATTGAAAAAAAAATAAAAAAATAAAAAATAAATAAATAAAAGACGAAAAATAAAATAATAATAATGATAATGATTAAATAAAAAATAGAAATACATAATAACAACACCAACTTAAAAGACAGTAAGATAAATATTTTATTTTGCAACAGATTCCAAAAAAGGAAAACGAAGAAAAGAAGAAAAAAAGAAAAGAAGAAAAGAGAAAATGAAGAAAAAGGAGAAAAAAACGAAAACTAATAAAAAGAAGAAAAAATAAAAAAGATAAAAAAGAAGTAAAAAGAAAACCGAAGAAAAAGAAGAAGATAAAAAATTAAGAAAAAAGAAAAACGAAGAAAAAGAAGAAAGAAAATTAAGAAAAAAGAAAAAAAACGAAGAAAAAGAAGAAAGAAAATTAAGAAAAAAGAAAAAGGAAGAAAAAGAAGAAAAGATATAAGAAGAAAACAAAAGCAAAAAATAAAAAAGAAGGAAAAAGAAAGAAAAAATAAAAAGAAAAAACACGGTCCAGCTAATTAAGGCCTTTCTACATGCGCCGAAACTTTGCCAAGAGCCACCTGATGGAAAAGTCAAATCAGTTCCTGGACGAAGACAAAAAAGGAGGGAGAGAAAAAAAAAACGAAAGAAAAAGAAAAGAAAACCGATTGACACCTCGCACTTTCTTCTCTTTTTTTCTTTAACACGGTATCGACATTTTCTTTTTTTTCTATTTTTTGTCTCTCTCTTTCTTTTTATAGGTATAAGATAACACCGGTACGAAAATTCAGCAACTTTCAAGATTCTGACTTGGCGACCTCCTCTCCCCCCCCCACACCTGCCCCCGTAGCCCCTCCTAATACACCCCTCCCTCAGCTTCCCACTGCCTTGTACCCCTCTTAATAATTTCCTTCCCCAACCCCCAACCCCACGCCCGCCTTAGCCCTCCTGCCTTATGCCTCCATGCTAACAGAAATTTACACTTCCCCAACTCACCCCCAGTTTTCCATACCTCACCTATTTTGTATCTCCTAAATGCCTCCTTCCCTAACTCCCCTCTCCTCCCCAACCCATTTCAACCTCCCCTTCCCCAAATTTCCCTAACTCCTACCAACTCCTCCCAATCACCCCTTTCCCACCCCCATCCCTCTCCCCAACTCCTTTTCGACCACCCCCTTCCCCATATTCACTTCCTTCAACCATTCCCCTTCCCCAACTCCCCCCCGCTCCCCATCACCTTTCAACCACCACCTTCCTAAACGCCCTTCTTCTCCCCAACTACTTTCAACCACCCTCCCCAACTCCCCTCTCCCTCCCCAAATTCCACTCCCTCCCCCAACCCTCTCAATTAACCCCTTCCCCAACTCCCCCAACTCCTCCCAAACACCCTTCCCCAACCCCCCTCCCTCCCCAACCAACACCCTCTTCCCCAAATTCACCTCCTCCCCAAACTGGAACCCCTTCCTCCAACCCCCTCCCTCCCTCCTCCCTCCCTCCCTCCGCTTCCCTCCGCCACCCCCCCCTCCATCCCTCCCTCCTCCCCCACCCCTCCTTCGGCGTGACTCCAAAGTTCAAGACAGATTACCGAAGAACTGAAGTTGGAATCCCGGCTTTCCGCTCCTTCAAGAAAGCAATGAAGAAGAAGAAAAAGAAATCCTTGAGAGATTTTGTTTTTTACACTGGCTTTATCATCATTAATGTCTTTATATACTTTATATGTATATATATATATATATATATATATATATATATATATATACATATATGTGTGTGTGTGTGTGTGTGTGTGTGTGTGTGTGTGTGCGTGTGCGTGCGTGCGTGCGTGCGTGCGTGTGTGTGTGTGTGTGCGCGCGCGCGCGTGCGTGTGTATGTGTGTATTTTAGAGTATTTGGATTTACTTTTAGTATCCGTTGTTTTTTTCCTTCTTATGTTTGCTTACTGTATATTTGTTTTCTTTATCTAAATAATTAATCTTAATCAGATAATTTGTACTGCTATTGTCATTGCTTATATCATTATCATTATATCACTTACCAATCATAATTTAAGTATACATATGTTTTTTTCTCGAGATTAGCTTAATACAGCTGGTCGTATCTCAAGCCATCTCCAACCAATGCCGCATCTCAAACCATCTTGACCCATCTTGACATCAGCTTGCCGCATCTCAAGCCATCTTGACATCAGCTTGCCGCATCTCAAGCCCATCTCCAACCCATCTTGACCTCAGCTTGCCTCATCTCAAGCCATCTTGACCTCAGCTTGCCTCATCTCAAGCCATCTTGACCTCAGCTTGACGCATCTCAAGCCATCTTGACCCCTCTTCACATCAGCTTGCCTCATCTTACCCATCTTGACCTCAGCTTGCCGCATCTCAAGCCATCTTGATCCATCTTGACCTCAGCTTGCCACATCTCAAGCCATCTTAAAGCCACCTCCAACCCATCTTGACATCAGCTTGCCTCACCTCAAGCCATCTTGACCCATCTTGACATCAGCTTGCCTCATCTCAAGCCATCTTGACATCAGCTTGCCTCATCTCAAGCCATCTTGACATCAGCTCGCCGCATCTCAAGCCATCTTGACCCATCTTGACATCAGCTTGCCTCATCTCAAGCCATCTTGACCCATCTTGACATCAGCTTGCCTCATCTCAAGCCCACCTGCAACCCACCTCAAGATCCGCCCGCCACATCCCAAGACGCCAGGCCCCGCCCTCAAGCCCGGGGGTCGAGAAGCAGCTCCTTGAACCCTCCACGACCTGATGGATTAAGAACCTCCACGCTGCATAAAGGGGCGGCGACAAGGGCCAAAGTGCCAGGTCAGGCTAAGGGACGATCGACCTTAATGACTTACACAATGTCCTTCCCTCGCGGTGATGGGGTCTCGCGGGGTTAAAATGAGATAGTTATGAATAGTATATAACCGGCGGGCAAAGGAGGGGGAAGGGGGTGGGGGTGGGAAGTGGGGGAGAGGGGTTGGGTGTGGGGAGGTGTTGGGGAAGGGGTGAGGGGAGGGCTGGGGAAAGGGGTGAGGTGAGGGGAGAAGGAAGAGGGGTGGAGGTGAAGGAAGAGAGGAGTGAGGTGGGGAGGGAGGTGGGGGAAGGGGAGAGGGTAGCCAGCAGGGGGGAGGCAAGGAGACTGGGAGGGGGTACGGGTAGGGAGGTGGGGGTGTTGCTGGGGACTAGAGGAAGGGGAGTAAAGGGAAGGGGTGTGTATTGGAGTATCATTAGGAGAAGGGGAGAGGGAGTAGGGAGTAAGAGAAGGAGTATGGGTAGTGGGGAGGAGGGGGGAGATGGAGTTATGAGAGAAAGATGAGTGGGGAGGAGAGGAGGTGTTGAAAGAGCGGAAAAAGTGGGGGAGAGGGGAGCTGGAGAGGGGGAAGGAGAAAGGAGGGGGCCAGGAGGGGGGGAGAGAGAATCTTAAAGTAACATCTAATGCGTCTGGACAACAGGAAGCACCTAACCTCCATTAACATCATGATAATAGTAACTCTAATGGTGATGATGAAAGGTTGTGCTAATTACAAACAGGTTAGAATCGCCACTAGCATCATCACCGTAGCCATCATCATCATCATTATCATTAATCACCATCATCATCACCATCGTCATCACCATCTCCACCACCACCACCATCTCCATCGTCATCACCATCACCACCACCACCACCACCATCTCCATCGTCATCACCGAAAACACCATCACCACCACCACCACCACCATTCCATCGTCATCACCAGCATCATCATCACCACCACCACCATCTCCATCGCCATCACCATCACCAACACCATCTCCATCATCACCACCATCACCACCACCACCACCACCATCTCCATCATCACCACCGAAAACACCATCACCACCACCACCACCACCATCTCCATCGTCATCACCATCACCATCACCACCACCACCACCACCATCTCCATCGTCATCACCATCACCACCACCACCACCATATCTCCATCGTCATCACCATCACCACCACCACCACCATCTCCATCGTCATCACCATCACCACCAATTTTCACCACCACCATCTCCATCGTCATCACCATCACTCACTCACTCCACCGCCATCTCCATCACCATCACCATCACCACCACCACCCACACCATCACCATCACCATCATCCTCACCACCACCACCACCATCTCCATCGTCATCACCATCAATACCACCACCACCATCTCCATCGTCATCACCATCACCACCACCACCACCACCATCTCCATCAAGTCATCACCATCACCAACACCACTCACCACTACCTCCCATCGTCATCACCATCACCACCACCACCACCATCTCCATCGCTTATCATCACCATCACCAGTACCACCTTACCACCACCATCTCCATCGTCATCACCATCACCACCACCACCACCATCTCCATCGTCATCACCATTCACCACCACCACCACCATCTCCATCGTCATCACCATCACCACCACCACCACCATCTCCATCGTCATCACCATCACCACCACCACCACCATCTCCATCGTCATCACCATCACCACCGCCACTACACCACCATCTCCATCGTCATCACCATCACCACCACCACCACCATCTCCATCGTCATCACCATCACCACCACCACCACCATCTCCATCGTCATCACCATCACCACCACCACCACCATCTCCATCGTCATCACCATCACCACCACCACCACCACCATCTCCATCATTATCACCATCACCACCACCACCTACATCGTCATCACCATCACCACCACCACCTCACCATCTCCATCGTCATCACCATCACCACCACCACCACCATCTCCATCGTCATCACCATCACCACCACCTACCACCATCTCCATCGTCATCACCATCACCACCACCACCACCATCTCCATCGTCATCACCATCACCACCAATTCTCACCACCATCTCCATCGTCATCACCATCACCACCCACCACCACCACCATCTCCATCGTCATCACCATCACCATCACCACCACCACCACCACCATCTCCATCGTCATCACCATCACCATCACCACCACCACCACCACCATCTCCATCGTCATCACCATCACCATCACCACCACCACCACCACCATCTCCATCGTCATCACCATCATACCATCACCAACACCACCACCACCATCTCCATCGTCATCACCATCACCATCACCACCGCCACCACCACCATCTCCATCGTCATCACCATCACCATCACCACCACCACCACCACCATCTCCATCGTCATCACCATCACCATCACCACCACCACCACCACCATCTCCATCGCCATCACCATCACCATCACCCCCACCACCACCACCATCTCCATCGTCATCACCTTCACCATCACCACCACCACCACCACCATCTCCATCGTCATCACCATCACCACCACCACCACCACCACCATCTCCATCGTCCATCACCATCACCACCACCACCACCATCTCCATCGTCATCACCATCACCACCACCACCACCATCTCCATCGTCATCACCATCACCACCACCACCACCTGCACCATCTCCTTCATCGTCATCACCATCACCACCACCACCACCACCATCTCCATCGTCATCACCATCACCACCTACCACCACCATCTCCATCGTCATCACCATCACCACCACCACCACCACCATCTCCATCGTCATCACCATCTACCACCACCATCTCCATCGTCATCACCATCACCACCACCACCACCATCTCCATCGTCATCACCATCACCATCACCCCCACCACCACCACCATCTCCATCGTCATCACCATCACCATCACCACCACCACCACCACCATCTCCATCGTCATCACCACCACCACCACCACCACCATCTCCATCGTCATCACCATCACCATCACCATCACCACCACCACCACCACCATCTCCATCGTCATCACCATCACCATCACCACCACCACCACCACCATCTCCATCGTCATCACCATCACCACCACCAACACCATCTCCATCGTCATCACCATCACCACCACCACCACCATCTCCATCGTCATCACCATCACTACCACCACCACCATCTCCATCGTCATCACCATCACCACCACCACCACCACCATCTCCATCGTCATCACCATCACCACCAGCACCAACACCATCTCCATCGTCATCACCATCACCACCACCACCACCATCTCCATCGTCATCACCATCACCACCACCACCAACACCATCTCCATCGTCATCACCATCACCACCACCACCACCATCTCCATCGTCATCACCATCACTACCACCACCACCATCTCCATCGTCATCACCATCACCACCACCACCACCACATCTCCATCGTCATCACCATCACCACCACCACCACCATCTCCATCGTCATCACCATCACCACCGCCACCACCACCATCTCCATCGTCATCACCATCACCACCACCACCACCATCTCCATCGTCATCACCATCACCACCACGCTACCACCATCTCCATCATCTACAGCATCATCACCAACACCACCATCTCCAGCATCATCATCACCACTACCACCACCACCACCCACCATCTCCATCGTCATCACCATCACCACCACCATCTCCATCGTCATCACCATCACCACCACCACCACCATCTCCATCGTCATCACCATCACCACCACCACCACCATCTCCATCGTCATCACCATCACCACCACCACCACCATCTCCATCGTCATCACCATCACCAGCACCACCACCATCTCCATCCTCATCACCATCACCACCACCACCACCCCCACCATCGTCATCACCATCACCACCACCACCACCACCATCTCCATCGTCATCACCATCACCACCACCATCTCCATCGTCATCACCATCGCCAGCACCACCACCATCTCCATCGTCATCACCACCACCACCACCACCACCAATTTCCATCGTCATCACCATCACCACCCACCACCACCATCTCCATCGTCATCACCACCACCACCACCACCACCATCTCCATCGTCATCACCATCACCACCACCACCCACCACCATCTCCATCGTCATCACCATCACTACCACCACCACCACCATCTCCATCAGCCATCACCACCACCACCACCATCTCCATCGTCATCACCATCACCACCTACACCACCACCATCTCCATCGTCATGACCATCACCACCACCACCACCACCATCTCCATCGTCATCACCACCACCACCACCATCTCCATCGTCATCACCATCACCACCACCACCACCATCTCCATCGTCATCACCACCACCACCCCCACCACCATCTCCATCGTCATCACCATCACCACCACCACCACCACCATCTCCATCGTCATCACCATCACCACCACCACCACCACCATCTCCATCGTCATCACCATCACCACCACCACCACCATCTCCATCGTCATCACCATCACCACCACCACCACCATCTCCATCGTCATCACCATCACCACCACCACCACCACCATCTCCATCGTCATCACCATCACCCCCACCACCACCATCTCCATCGTCATCACCATCACCACCACCACCTACTCACCATCTCCATCATCACCACCATCACCACCACCACCACCACCATCTCCATCATCACCACCGCAAACACCACCACCACCACCACCATCTCCATCGTCATCACCACCACCACCACCATCTCCATCGTCATCACCACAACCACCACCACCACCACCACCACCGTCATCACCATCACCAACACCCCACCACCGCCACCGTCATCACCATCACCATCACCACCATCACCATCTCCATCATCACCACCATCACCACCACCACCACCACCATCTCCATCATCACCACCGAAAACACCATCACCACCACCACCACCACCATCTCCATCGTCATCACCATCACCACCACCACCACCACCATCTCCATCGTCATCACCACCACCACCACCATCTCCATCGTCATCACCATCACCACCACCACCACCATCTCCATCGTCATCACCATCACCAGCAGCAGCACCGACGCCAACACCACCATCACCACCACCACCACCACCATCTCCATCGTCATCACCATCACCACCACCACCACCATCTCCATCGTCATCACCATCAACACCACCACCACCATCTCCATCGTCATCACCATCACCACCACCACCACCACCATCTCCATCGTCATCACCATCACCACCACCACCACCATCTCCATCGTCATCACCATCACCACCACCACCACCATCTCCATCGTCATCACCATCACCATCACCACCACCATTCCATCGTCACCACCATCACCACCACCACCACCACTCATCTCCACTGTCACCGTCATCACCATCACCACCACCACCACCACCATCTCCATCGTCATCACCATCACCAGCAGCAGCACCGATGCGCCAACACCACCATCTCCACCACCACACTCATCACAGCTAAATCTAAAACACCAATCACAACACAACACAGTCACGGTACTATCACCACTCTAACCATCACCCCCCCAAAAAAAAAAAAAAAAATAACCCCCACAACAAACTTTTTCATACCGTAGTTAACCTCCCACCCCCACCCCCACTCCACACCCCACAAAAAATAAAAAAATAATAATAAATAAAAAAAATAAAAAAAATAAAGAATAAGTAAATAAACAAATCAATAAAAATCACGCCCCCCCCCCGCCCACGCCCACGCCCACACCGTTTTCCTTTGAAGGCGTTGAACTCCGACCCCAAGAAATGCATCTTTTTCTCGATTCGTCGATGAAGAAGGCGACCAGAATCTCCGAGGGCGGAACGGGAAATGAAAGCCAAATTTTGACTTTCTTTATTTCTAAGACTTTGTTCATCTCTCTGCCAGACTGTAGGATGAAAAAATAAAGAATACGGGAGGTGGAGAGACTACGATACGAAAAATGAAGAGAAATAACGAAAAAATAAGAAAAGGAGAATAAAAGAATACGAGAGGTAGAGAGTCTACGATACGAAAGATGAAGAGAAATAACGAAAAGATAAGAAAAGAAGGAGAAGAAAAGAATACGAGAAGTGGAGAGACAACTAAAAATTAAGAGAAATAACGAAAAGATAAGAAAAGAAGGAGTAGAAAAATATACGAGAGGTTGAAAGACTACAACACGAAAAAAAAGAAAAAAAAAAGAAAAGAAAAGAAGAAAAAAAATAGATAAACTACACTACGAATAAATACAACAATTAGTAAAGGAAACCAGAAAAGACAAAAATAAATAAATAAATAAATAAATAAAAAAGAAAAAAAGAAAAAAAACACATACAAGGAGAAGAAAAAAAAAGAATACGAGAGACAGAAAGAACAATAAACAACAATACAACAAACCAAACAAAGAAAAAAAAAGAAAAAACCTACCGTAAAATGCCTTTCATATCTCGACCGCTGCGACGACCAACTTTCTTTATGGAGCATTAAGTTCAAATGATCATTTTTTTTCCCCTCTGCCAAACAAGACTCCAACCTGTCCTCGGAATGGGTATTACCTTACGTAATTGTCAATAAGTTACAATGACTGTCATGGTTCATCCGTTTTCTATGAAGGAGACAAAGAGGGGCCAT
>NC_091563.1:16595017-16597517 GCF_042767895.1 Penaeus vannamei
GAGAGAGACTTGACGGACTAACTTTTTTTATGATGTTTATCTTTATTTGTATATTTGACTTTCTATTTATCTGATTATCTACCTGTTTGTTTATTTGTCTGTCACTTTATCTCTCTGCGAATCTATTTATTGACGGACTAACTTTTTTATGATGTTTATCTTTATTTGCATATTTGACTTTCTATTTATCTGATTATCTACCTGTTTGTTTATTTGTCTGTCACTTTATCTCTCTGCGAATCTATTTATTTAATCATCTATTTATGGATGTATTCATTGGTTTCTTTATTGGATTTCCACTATATATTTACTTATGAATATATATATTTATATGTATTTTCTGTTATCGTCTCAATTTGATATAGAAAAGAGTTGTCTTTTTTAATTTACTTATTTTGTTTTGAAGGGCTTTTTTCTATTCATTTTTTTTCTCCTTCATTTTTACTATTTTTTACTTTTTTTTATACAAACTTTCCCTTCTGAACGGGCGCCATCTTGTCAGCTTTCCATAACACGATATTTGCCTTGGGTCTTTTGTCACGATTTTGTAAATTTTTCGTGTATTTATTATTATTATTATTATCTTTTTTTATCTTTTTTTGTCACTTATCGATTCATCAATTATAGTTTCTCTCTTTCTCTGCCTCTGCTTCGTAATCTTCCTCTAACTCTTCTTTTCTTTTTCTTTTTCTCTTTCTCTTTCTCCCCCTATTCTCTTCTTCGTCCTCTATCTCCCCCCTCCCCACCGCTCCTTTTCTCTCCTTCCGCCCTTGTCTCTCTCCCTATTTCCCATTACTCGTCCCCATCCTTCCCCTTCCCCCTCCCCTTAGTCCCCTATATTCCCTCTACCCCTCTTCTATTCCCCTTTCCTTTACCTTCCTTCCCCACTGCCCCCTCCCTTCCTTCTTCCACTCCTTTTCCTTCTTCCTTGCCCCCCCCTAATCTCCCTATGTTTCTCACTCCCTCCTTCCCTGTTCTCCCTTCCTCTCCCATCCCTCCTTCCCCATATTTCTCCCCACTGCTTCCTTCTTCCCCAAAACCCCTTCCACCCCCACCACCACCCCCTCATTCCTTCCTTCCTACCCCAGCACCCACTCTTCCTTCCTTCCTCCCCAGCACCCCTCCTTCCTTCCTTCCTCCCCAGTCACCCCCTCCTTCCTTCCTTCCTTCCTCCTCCCTTCCTCCCCACCGTCCTCCTTCCTTCCTTCCTTCCCCCCCACCCCTCCTTCCCCACAACCCCCTTCCTCCCAAAACCCTTTCCCTTTACAACCCTTCCTTCCTTCCTCCTCCCCACCACCCCTTCTTCCTCCCCACCCACCTCCTTCTTCCTCCCCACCACCTCCTTCCTCCTCCCCACCACGCCTTCCCCATATCCCCCCCACCCTTCCCCTCCCTCCCTCCCCATCATCCTCCCCTTCCCTTCCCCTCCCCCACCACCCCTTCCCCCACCACCCCCTCCTTCCTCCCCATCATCCCCTTCCCCCTCCCCCACCACCTCCTTCCTCCTTATTCCTCCTCCTCCAACACCTCCTTCCTCCTCCCCCCACCACCCCCTTCCTCCTCCCCCACCACCTCTCCCCCCCCTCTAACTTGAGAGCAAAGTTTCAGGAGATCGCCCAAGCGAAGCCCAGGTTTTCACGGTCTGTTTCGTAAAAATCTTGGCAATTTCCAGAACAAGAAGGTGAAAAAAGGGGAAAGGAGAAAAGGGAGGAGAGAGAAGGGAGAAGAGGAAAAAGGGGAAAGGAGAAAGGGGAGGAGAGAGAAGGGAGAAGAGGAAAAAGGGGAAAGGAGAAAGGGAGAGAGAGAGAAGAAGAGTGAAGAATGGTGAAGAGGAGAGAAAGGGGAGGAGAGAGAAGGGTGAAGAGGAGAAAGGGGAGGAGAGAGAAGAAGAGTGAAGAATGGTGAAGAGGAGAGAAAGGGGAGGAGAGAGAAGGGTGAAGAGGAGAAAGGGGAGGAGAGAGAAGAAGAGTGAAGAATGGTGAAAAGGAGATAAAGGGGAGGAGAGAGAAGGGTGAAGAGGAGAAAGGGGAAAAGAGAAAGGAAAGAAGGAAGGGGAGAAGAGAAGAGAGAAGGGAGAAGCAAGAAGGGAGAGGAGGAGAAAAGGAAGAAGAGAGAAGGGTGAAAAGGAGAGAAGGGGGAGATGTAAGAAGGGAGAGGAGAGAAATGGAAGAAGAGAGGGGAGAGGAGAGAAAGGTGAAGAGGAGAGAGAGGAGAGAGGCAAGAAGAGAAAAGAGGAGAAAGGGAGATAAGGAAGAAGTAAGAACAAAATGGGGGAAGGAAGAAGTAGAAGGGGGATAAGGATGAATAAGAGAAGAAAGAGGTCAAGGGAAGAAGACAAGGAGAATGGGAGAAGCAAGAAGAAACAGAGAAGGAGGGAAAGAAAATGAATAAGAGGGGTGAGGGGGAGGACTGAGGAGGAGGGGGAGGAGGGGAGGGAGAGGGAAGAGGAGGAGGGAGGAGGGAGAGGGAAGAGGAGGCGGAGGAGGAGGAGGAGGAGGAG
>NC_091563.1:16605017-16607517 GCF_042767895.1 Penaeus vannamei
CTATTTTATAATACAACTATGCGGATTTGAGTCCTCAGTCAAGAGTAATAAATAACAGTTCATAAATATTTGAGTAAGTGTCGAATAAGTATTCAAAATTTTAAACATAAATTATAACAATTACGTTAAACTCCCCCCCTCTTTCTCTCTCGCTTCCTCTCTCTCTCGCTCTCTCTTTCTCTCTTTCTCTCTCTTTTCTCTCCCACTCTCCTCTCTCTCTCTCTCTCTCTCTCTCCCTCTCTCTCCCTCTCCTCTTTGTCTCTCAACTATGAACACAAACCGAACATCTCAGAATAATACAACTGTACATTTTTCTTCAACCCATTCATTCACTAATTAAACCTGTTGGACATTTTTATACATATATTTAATTACATGTTTTTACCCATTCTCTGGACCTGCGGCGGATAGGAAAGAAAGGAAAAAAACTTAATTCATTATCTTGTGACTTGTTAGAAATTAAGTCGAGAGCACACACACACACACACACACACACTCACACAAACGAAAAGGGGGAAGAAAGGAGAAAGGATGCGGGGAGAAGAAGAAGGATGAGAATGAAGAAAAAGAAGAAAGCGAATGACAAGATAAATTCGAAAAACAAAAACAAAAAAGAAAGGATAAAGAAAAAAGAAAAAGAAGAAAAGAAGAAACAGAAAGAAAAATAAAAAAAGAATAAGGAGGAGAAATAATACCAATAAAACAACAACAACCGACCGTTATCGACGATCCCATTTCACGCCCATTCCACGCCCATCCATCAGCCTCGCCCACACCTGCCCCTCTCTCTGCTCTAGATTACCGAGTTAGTTCTCCCTTCACTGACTTCACTGAGCAATATTCTGCACTTCTCTCGGCTCGTCGGCCCTTCCCTACCTTTCACTTCCCTGTCCTTCGCGCAATTATCGGATCTCTCTTGCGTCTTCCTCTTTATATTGCTTTGGGTGTTCTGAACGGTCGAAGGGGGGGGGGGCGATACAGGTATAAGGGGGGGGTAGTTGTTTTAAGGATATGCGTGGTGTATTTATACAGGGATGGTGTATGTTTTAGATAGGTAGATATAGATAGATACAGAGTGGTAGATAGATCGATAGAGATAGATAGATAGATTGATAGAGAAGAGAGAGGACGAGAGAAAGAGATCAGGAAGGAAAGTAAGATAAGGAGAGAGAGAGAGAGAGAGAGAGAGAGAGAGAGAGAGAGAGAGAGAGAGAGAGAGAGAGAGAGAGAGAGAGAGAGAGAGAGAGAGAGAGAGGGACATAGAGAGAGAGAGAGAGAGACAGAGAGACGAAGAGAGAGAGAGAGAGAGAGAGAGAGAGAGAGAGAGAGAGAGAGAGAGAGAGAGAGAGAGAGAGAGAGAGAGAGAGAGAGAGAGACAGACAGACAGATAGACAGACAGACAGAGAGAAGAGACAGAAAGGAGAGAGTAAAGAACACGCACAACCAAAAAAAAAAAAGAAAAAAAAAATCTATATCACACGTAACACCCGGTTTCTGTTCAAATCCATTATTTCGACGCAGGCGTCTGTTCCCTTCCGCTTCTGCTACTGAACATCTCACACACATCTTCATGCTACTCTTACTCGGCGGAAAGTTCCACGCCAACGCTCCCGACATGTTTCAATCATGTTCGAGACAATTGCGTTTCAACCGGCCATGGGGCTATGATACACCCAGTTTCATTATTTTCACGTGATCCTTTGATATACACCGAGCCACCGGTTTCCGCAACCACCTATCTATTATCATTTGTCTATTATTATCTATATATTTCTCTATTTAACTGGGGGCGCTATAGAATGTCCTGACAACCAGGAAAGTAGAAAGTTGATAACATATACAGTGTTACGAGCCAACTTCAGAGCTTCTGTGACCGAGGAAACAGAGACAAAAAATCGTGTCGTGAAATTTGCTTTACAGAAAGAAAAGAAAAGAAGAAATAGGAGAAAAAGTAAATAAACCGAGAGCTAAACGTCTGGAATAATCCGAAGAATCTTTTCATATTGCTTCGCTGGTTTTACTCAATCTTGAGACAAAACTTCAACTAGATTTTTTTACACTTTCGTCTCTTGGATGGACTAACTACTTCCTTAACCCAGACACATTTCCTCCTTTGAAATAATGGAAATGGAAGAAACTACGAAACAGTGATTTGTAGATATGAATTACGCATGTAGCGAATAGAAGAATAGGAGAAAAAAAGAGGGAAGTAAAAAGAAAAAAAAAAAAAATGGAAATGAATAGAATACACTACAGAAAAATGGCATTTCCAGTAGGAATAAAATCTACAGAGAGAGAAAAAAATAAATAAAAAAGAAAGAAAAAAAAAATAAATAAAAAGATTTTACACGAGAAGAACCGTTAGAAGACATTTTGAAATCGCGGATCAAAAACATTCTTTGTGAGATGCGGTTCACGGTCTTTGGCGGAATATATTATTTCATTATAACTTCTTTATTTCGCCAACTTTGGTCCTGTTAAGACAAACTTCCCCCTTTCT
>NC_091563.1:16615017-16620017 GCF_042767895.1 Penaeus vannamei
TATATATATATATATATATATATATATATATATATATATATATATATATATATATATATATATATATACATATATGTGTGTGTGTGTGTGTGTGTGTGTGTGTGTGTGTGTGTGTGTGTGTGTGTGTGTGTGTGTGTGTGTGTGTGTGTGTGTGTGTGTGTGCCCGTGTGCCCGTGTGTGTGTGTGCGTGTATCTGCAAGCGTGTGTGTTTGCATGTGCGCTTGCAGATATGTACGCATGTATGCAAGTGCGCGAGTGCGAATGTGTATACATGTAAGCCGCGTGCGTGTGGACGTACATATGACTCCTCCATTCACCCGGACGAGAGACCGAGACCGACACGGACCGCAGAGACTTTCCTTCGCTGTCCCTTTGCAAGCAGAGACCCCTGTACCCCCCCCCCCGCCCCCCTGCCCCCGCCCACTTATTCCGCTCCTTTGAATTAGAGGGTCAAGAGGTGGCCTGCGAGGGGGGGGGGAGAGGAGGAAGGGGGAGGGGAGAGGAAGGAGGGAAGGGGAGGAGAAAGGAGGGAAGGGGAGGGGAGAAGATGGGAAGAGGAGGGGAAGAGAGAGGAGAGGCGGGGAGAGGGAAGGAGGGGCAGGAAGGAAGGGAATGTAAGGGGAAAGGAAAGGAAGGGAGAGGGAGAGGAAGAGAAGGACAGGGGAAGGAGAGAAAGGAAGGTGAAAGAGGGAAGGGAAGGAGAGGGGAAGGGGGGAAAAGGAAGGAAGAGAATGGAAGAAGAGAGAGGGGAGAGAAGGGAACGGATCAAAGTGGGAAGGGGAAGTGATAAAAGAGAGAAGAGAGAGAAAGGAGAGGGAAAGAGAACGAGTGCAGAGGGGTCAAATACGAGAGAAAATGAGATGGGAAGTTATCGTGAAATCTGAGAGAAAATGAGAGAGAAGAAGGGAAAGGGACAAGGGAAAGAGGGGATCATATCTGAAAGGAAATGAGAGGAAAGGAAGGATAATGGAGTCAAAAGTAAGAAGAGAGAGGTAAGGGGGAGGGGGCAAAAATACGATAAATAAGAAGGGAGAAGGAAAGAGGCGAATAGGACGTGAGGGAAAGTAAGAAAAAAGGAGGTAGACAAAAGAAAAAGAAAAAAATGAGAGGGGGAAGATAGAGGAATGACAGTTACGGAAGGAAAAATAAGAGAAGAAACGAGGAAAAGGAGGACGGGAACCAAAGAGAAGGGGAATGAGAAGGGAGGAGGAGAGAGGGAGGTGATTTCTCTCATCGAGGTGACTCATTCAATGAGGTGGTGCTTAGCGTGATAAAAATACACATTCAGAACATCAGACATAATCATACAAGCGTCTTTAAGGAGACCAGGATTGAGAGAGATTAGGAGGGGGTTAGGAGGGGGTGAGACGGGGGGGGTGATGGTGGGAGGGGATGCGGAGGGAAGGGATGGGGATGAAGGGTTGAGGAGAGGAGGTGGGGAAAGGGAGAGGGAGAGGGGGCGGGTGGCTAAGGCAATGGCGGAGGGAGGTCGGAGGGATGGGGGAGAGGGTGTGGGGCTAATTGTCGTGTGGGGAATGGGGGAGATAGGAAGGGATGGGGAGAGTGGGGGGGGGTATGGGATGAGTTTGGGGGATGGTGTAGGTTGAGGTAAGGTGTGGGGGAAGGAGGAGAGGACCATAGTGGGGAAGGGGGTTGAGGGTGAGTCCCGGCGAAGATGGGGTATGGAGGAGGGAAGTCAACTATGGCGGTGTTGGAAGAGCGAGGGCTGGGAGGTGGGGAGGGGAGGGGAGGGGGAGGGGGAATGGTATGGGAAAGAAAGAAAATCGGATAAGCATATTATAAGTATGTCATAAGTATATCATAAGCATGTCATAAGTATTCTATAAGTATGTTTTAAGGGTTCTCTGCCGTAAAGAATCGAGCACAGCACTCGACCTAAAGGAGAGAAGAGAGAGAAGAGAGAGAGAGAGAGAGAGAGAGAGAGAGAGAGAGAGAGAGAGAGAGAGAGAGAGAGAGAGAGAGAGAGAGAGAGAGAGAGAGAGAGAGAGAAAGAAAGAGAGAGAGAGAGAGAGAGAAAGAGAAAGAGAGAGAGAGAGAGAGAGAGAGAGAGAGACAGGCAGACAGACAGGCAGACAGACAGAGAAGAGAAGAGAAGAAAAAAAGAAAAGAAAAGAAAAGAAAAGAGAGAGAGAGAGAGAGAATACGCCCACAAATAAGAGAATTGCTTCCATGTTCCGTATTTTCCTTTGGAGCTTAAATGCTAAAATAGCAAACCGAAAATCTAAAATCATGATCATAAGAATAATAGAAAAAGAATGATAATAAGATTGAATTTACACATAATAATAATGATAATAATAACAACAACAACAACAACAACAACAATAATAATAATAATAATAATAATAATAATAATGATAATAACAGTGATAATAATAATAATAATAGAAAAAGAATGATTATAAGAATATGTAGATAATAATAACAACAACAACAACGGCAATAATAATAAAAAAATAATAACAACAATAATAGTAACAATAATAATAATAATAACAACAACAACAACAACAGCAACAACAACAACAACAACAACAACAACAATAATAATAATAATAATAATAATAATAATAATAATAATAATAATAATAATAATAATAATAATAATGATAATGATAATAATGATGATGATGATGATAATAAAAATAACAGGGAAAGGGAGAGGGATTTAGGGGAGGGGGAGAGGGTGAATTGCAAAATTAAGATAAACAAATCAACAAACGATTGAATAAATGAATAAATAAGTTCATCAATTGAAAGTTGAATTGATAAACAAACTAATGACCAACTTAAAACAATCACAACACTAATAAACAAACACACACACACACACACACAGAATATATATACAAACAAATAAGCAGGTAATCAAAACAAATAAACAGGTAGATAACAAACAAACAAACAAAAAATACAAATCTAAGCAAATGCAAAAACAAACAAATAAAAAAGCAAACATATTATGAGGTAAATAGATAAACAAATAAATAAATAAAGGAATGAATGAAGGGACAAATCAAGAAATGAGACAATCAGCCATCAGACAAACAAATAAGCGATTGATAAAAAAAAGGAGAGAGAAGCAAATAATTTTAACAAAAAACAATAAATAAGCAAATAATTTCAACAACAACAAAAACAAACAAATAATGAAACAAAAAATAAGCAAATAACTTAAACAAAAAACAAGAAATAAACAAACAAATGAAAAAAAGGAATAAGCAAATAAATTAAACAAAAAAACAAGAAATAAGCAAACAAATTAAACAAAAAAAGGAATAAGCAAATAAATTTAACAAACAAACCCAAGAAACAAGCAAATAATTTCACCTCGCGGACATATCAAGCAAGGGTCGCTTTCCGCTTGGAAGTTCCACCCCAGGGGGAGTCCAAAGCCCCGGGGGAAGGGGGGGGGGGATCTCGCTCTATAACTTTATTTTCCTCGGAGACTTATTTTCAAGAAGTTTGGTCCCTTTGGGTGGTCCTGGAAGGGGGGGGGGTGCGTGCTTGTGCTTATGTGTGTGTGTGTGTGTGTGTGTGTGTGTGTGTGTGTGTGTGTGTGTGTGTGTGTGTGTGTGTGTGTGTGTGTGTGTGTTTATATGCGTATATCTATCAGGCCTGTATATCCATGAAATATCAGTGTACACATGAATAGAGTGCACATGCTGTACGCGTGTACAGACATATACATGTACAACATTCCAGTTTCTACACTAATGTAAGCCTGTATATGCATTTCTTGCACAAGACTGTATGTGTACGCATGTCAATCCAAGGTGTAATTAAGGATTTAGTGTACCTCTTTCCTATAGAAAATGCGTGCCAATTTAAATGTCTAAATGACATATGTTGCCATGTAGGTACCAGGTACTGCATAAGCTCTCTTGTGTTACTTCTGCCATGTGTATGGATAATATATTTAGGGAAGCTGTGACGAGGACACATATGCAGGTAAATAATCTATGAATATCATGAAAGTTGGAACGTTGGGAAATAATAATACTAATACTAATGGTTAATGATGATAATAATAAATAACGAAAGTAATGATTATAGTGACAATAAAAATAATAACTCAAACGGCCATTGTGGTCAGGGGCAAATATGCATACTTACACGCGTACAGTTGATAAAACGTACATACATACATGTATTATATATATATATATATATATATATATATATATATATATATATATATATATATATATATATATATATATATATATATATATATATATATATATATAATCATAGTCTCAATAGTGATTATAAAAATAAATATAATGGATACATTTTCTTTGTGTGCGTGTGTAATATATATGTGTATGAATTCATGTGGGTGTGTCAGAGTGTATTCCTGTGTATGTGTAATTGTATATATATATGTATATGTGTACATATGTGTGCATGAGTTCACACTCTGTATACACGTGTATGCATGTGCGTGTGTGCGTGCATGAGTCCGCACAAACACTCGTGCGTGTCTTTATGTACATTGACCATGCCAGGCGGTGTCCCTGCGTGTACATATCCTATAAGTCTAAGAATAGGAGTTCTCATGCCCTAAACCCGTCCGTCTCCCCTCTTCTTCCCCTCCTTTCCCCTCTTTAACAATGTTTACTTCCCTCGCAAGGCCACACCTTCTATTCCTCCATCATTTCCCTTCTAACAGATATCGCGTGCTGAAGCTATTTACATAGATCGACTGATAACTTGCTCAATTGCTCTTTCCTTATGCGTCCCTGATCCCCGTCAATTAAAGATAATTCTCTTTGGACATTCAGATCAGGTGATATATCGTGCTTGTTAATGCTTAGAAGAAAGTATGTAAATAAGTGTTCAAGACTGTTTATAACCATCTGCCTCACATACACGGATCCTGTATGTAAACACAGAAATATTTAGATCACGAGCCTTTATGAGTGACAGGAAATGACAAAGGCCCAAGACCTTTATAATCAAATACCATTCCCTTC
>NC_091563.1:16642517-16645017 GCF_042767895.1 Penaeus vannamei
ATAAAGAGAGTATAAATCAAATTATTCCTGTGCGCATGTATGTACATATGCAAGTAGATATGTACGTACACATGCATGTATGTACGCAAATGTGTATGTACGTACGCAAACGTGTATGTATGTATACATGCATTTGTGTATGCAAGTATGCATGTATGAATGTACATGCAGGTGTGTATGTAAGTATGCATGTATGTATATACGTATATATGAATGCACGTATGTATGGACGTATGTAAATGCGCATGTGATGTATATACGTATATACATTTATATATCTATATATATATATATATATATATATATATATATATATATATATATATATATATATATATATATATATTTATTCTTATTGGTAAATCGCGGCGTCCTGTCAGAATGCCCTATGCCATATTCCTCAAAGAAAAAAGGAGAGAGAGAGAGAGAGAGAGAGAGAGAGAGAGAGAGAGAGAGAGAGAGAGAGAGAGAGCGAGAGAGAGAGAGAGAGAGAGAGAGAGAGAGAGAAAGAAAGAGAAAGAGAGAGAGAGAGAGAGAAAGAGAAAGAGAGAGGGAGAGAGAGAGAAAGACAAAGAGAGAGGGAGAGAGAGAGAGGGGGGGAGGGAGAGGGAGAGGGAGAGAGAGAGAGAGAGAGAGAGAGAGAGACAGAGAGAGAGAGAGAGAGAGAGAGAGAGAGAGAGAGAGAGAGAGAGAGAGAGAGAGAGAGAGAGAGAGAGACATAGAGAGAGAGGGAGAGAGAGAGAGAGAGAGAGAGAGAGAGAGAGAGAGAGAAAGAGAGAGAGAAGGGGGGGGAGGGAGAGGGAGAGGGAGAGGGAGAGGGAGAGGGAGACAGGGAGAGAGGGAGAGAGAGAAAGAGAGAGAGATAGATAGAGAGAGAGAGAGAGAGAGAGAGAGAGGGAGAGAGAGAGAGAGAGAGAGAGAGAGAGAGAGAGAGAGAGAGAGAGAGAGAGAGAGAGAGAGAGAGAGAGAGGGAGAGAGAGAGAGAGAGAGAGAGAGAGAGAGAGAGAGAGAGAGAGAGAGAGAGAGAGAGAGAGAGACAGACAGACAGGCAGACAGACAGAAAAGAGGATAATACAATAACGATCAAGACCATAGACAAACAAAGAGTAAATAAACAAGTAAGTAAATAAGATAAGGAGAAAATCGCCATGTGAAAGCCGCCCAGCTGAAAGGCCGCGAGACTTTCTCCTCAATGAAAGGAGTCTTGTCGCTTCCTTGCAACCTTAGTCCCCAACACACGATGTCCTATTCTGTGCAACGTTATAGAATCTATTGAGAGACCCTCCCCCATTCCACCCTCCCCCCCCCCCTACCTCCCTACCCTTTCCAGCCATCTCCACTCTGATATTTCCTTCTTCTCCTCCTTCTCTCCCTCTCCCTTCCTCCTTCGCGCACTGCCAAGCTCTCCTATACCCTGTTTCTTTCTTTTATTGCCCCTTTTTCATTTCCTCCATTCGCTTCCTCTCTTCCCTTCCCTTCGGCCTCTCCTTTATAACCCTTTTTTTCCTCTGCTCCTACTCCCCCTTTCCTCTTTCCCTTCTGACTTCTTCACCATTCGTCATATTTCTTTTCCATCTCAACCTTCCTCTTCCTCCCTCCTCCCTTCCTCTTCCCTTCCTCCTCTTCCCCTTCCCTTACAACCTCTTGCCCTTCCCCCTTCCACCCCTTTCCCCCTTCTCCCCCTTCCACATCCCTTCCCCTTATACCTAATCCTTCCTTCCAATTCCTTCCACCTCTCCTCCTCTCCTCCCTCTTCCTTCCTTCCCCTTCCCCTTTATACCTAATCCTTCCCTTCCCCCTCTTCCCTTTCTCCCCCCTTCCCCTTATACCTCCCTCCCCCTTCCCCTTATTCCTCCTCCCCCTTCCCCCTTATACCTCTCCCCCTTCCCCTTCTCCCTCCTTCCTTTTCCGTGCCACCGACCTTTTAAAATTCCCTCGGCCATCCATTCTTGTGTTGCAATTGCATCTGCAGACCTGCGAGAGTCGCTCATTCAACCTGCCTCCTATTTTTTACCATTTAAGAGGACGGAGAGGCACAAAAAAAGGAAAGAAAGAAAGAAGGAAAAAAAGTAATTCTCGACTCATAACGAGTGAGTTGGCTGTCACAACTTCTCGCAAGAGTTATGAGGAGAAGATACGACCGTCTGGGTTTCCGTGTGTGTGTGAGTGAGTGCGTCGAGGGGGAGAGGGAGGGAGGGAGGGAGGGAGGGAGGGAGGAGAGGGAGGAGAGGGGAGGGAGGGAGGAGAGGGAGGGAGGAGAGGGAGGGAGGAGGGAGGGAGGCAGGGAGGTGGGGAGAAGGAGGGAGGGAGAGGGAGGGAGGGAGGGAAGTGGAGGTAAGAGGAGGAAGAAAGTGAAGGGGGAAAATGGAAGGGCGAAGTGGAGGTAAGGAAGAAGAAAGTGGAGGGGGGAAATGGAGTGGAAGTGGAGGAAGTAAAGGAATGGGAGGTGAGTGGAGAATGGAGAGAAGAAAGTAAGGGGAGTAAGGAGAGTGTGGAAAAT
>NC_091563.1:16665017-16667517 GCF_042767895.1 Penaeus vannamei
ACCATATAAATAAAAAGATTTATTCGGATGTTAACCGCTTACTGCTTACATTCACTGGAAGATTAAAGTCTAAAACAATAACAATGATAATAAAAAAACGATGTACATACAAAAGCGTGTGAATATACAATCGTCTATAAATATAACTGTTTTTGCCTGCATTTCCATTTCCCTTCCCATAACATTTACTAGTAGATTGCAGTTTAACCTAAATGTTTGTTTGTCCAAAGAACGAAAGCAAATGTTCCTTATTTATGCCTTTGTTCTTCCTTGTTCACTCCTGGAGTGTTTGTGTAACATTGATTGTTACTTGTCAAGTGATTCTTATAAAACGTCTTATAAAACAGTGTGCTATTTTCACGTCAGTTAGTTAGCTGCAGCCTAATTTAGCCTAAATTGTTATTGATGTTCAAATATTATGGAAAAGGAAGGGAAAATCAATGATAGACAATAATATTATAGAATGTAAGTGTGGTAATTCAGTATATTTAAAAAAAACAATTATACATCATTTTGAGAGGGTCAAACTTTTGGCGGGAAAAATGTCAAATCATGTTTTCCCGATTTTTTCTTATCTTAAAAAAGAAAGAAAAAAGTGACGGCGTCCAATTATATCAAACATACATCGAACTTGATTATATATGTTACATAGATGTTATCTGAATGGACATGGGAACCAAATGTGAACAAACACTAAACCTTTAGATTTTTTTTTTTTCTTTTTTTTGTTCTTCCGACGAGCGAACTATCAAGTCAGCGATGTGTAAATGATATCCAAAAAGAAAGGCAAATACAGGAGAGAGAAGCTTCCATGAAATACTTATTTATTCTATTTTAGTTATTCCTGTCATCACTTTTTCCAATATATTCTATCATTTAGTGAGTGTAAGCTATAAGCAGCATGGCTAAGTGATGGTATTTACCTTCGAGTTGGAAATTAAGGTAGGAATGTCAGTTTCTTTATGCACTTATTTATACCTTTAATGTTAGGCCTTTGTTAACCCCACGGCAGGCATATCCAATTTCTCGCGATTGGACGTACGGCACACTTGCATATGCGCATACAAATGTCACTTCCAGGTAATAAGTGCGAACCTAACCTAAAGTGGTGTCATCTCGTGTCTAGACGCCGCCATCTTGTTTGTTTCCCCACGCATGCGCAGAATACCAATTGTTGTTATTTCTACCGTATCAATTGTCACTTTTTTCATCTTAAATATATGTGACAAAGTTTTTTTTAGACTTTTTCAACACTTTATCTTACAACAGGGCTTATATTTTCATACTTGAATGCACTAGTGTTGCCAGATGGAATCCCAGCTCAACATTCATTCGGCCAATCGTCTACCTCAGTTTGACTTGGCATGTAATGTATATAAAAAGCTACCTGCAACAATGCAAAATTACACCACTTGCAGAGCAGTACTGCCACTTTTGTAGAAGCCACTTCCAACAAAGTGATGACCCCCACACCCAGAATCCTACATATTTTAAAGAAAACCCCGTGAAAATTCCTACAAAATTAGAAAAAACAAAATTTTATTCTTAATAGTTCTACAAATCTACTTTCTTACAGCCCTGGTAATGGGCACACTGCTACTACTGTGACACCTTCATAATCATATGAAAATTGTTCCCGGTGGAAGTCTACGGACTTTAATAGACAATGTCTCTCTTTATACTCTGAAATTAAGCTAGCAAGCCAACTTTTAACAATTTTAGGGAGTCTAGTAAGGAAAGTCTTCCTTTAAATCCTTGGCCATTTTCCCTATATTGGACCCATATTGGACGATTCGTCTGACTGTCCTTCTTTGAGCGCTTCTCCCTCCTTTTGAAATCTTAACACACTGACATAGCAAACACATGGATGATGCAATACTAGAAGAATCTATAAGGAATACCCAAGTGACGTATGGGTTACCTTGAGTTGTCTCTGGTTCAACCTTATCAACCAGTGGAAATATACAAGCAGTGGCAGTCGCAGTGCTCCGGCGTCCCCTGGGGGTCTGGCCTGATGGACTGCGGCTGCTTGAGTGAGTGGGCACTGGGCATCGGGCAGTGTCCGACAGGCCGTTCCAGCCGGGCCCAGAAACGCACTGGAGCCGAGTTCAGTTCAGGTTCACTACAAGAATGACCATAGACACTAAAATACCTACGATGCGGATGAAATGTTTCACGAATTATATATATATATATATATATATATATATATATATATATATATATATATATATATATATATATATATATTTTTTTTATTATTTTTATTAACTATTGATTTTGTGGCAAACTTTGTAATTCCTTAGAATTTCTCACAAATTTTATGAATTTCCCCTGAAAGTTCCCCTTGACTAAGAGCGAACATTGTTCCCCCACAAAGTCCCACGTTAGCCCATTTGTCCCACAGATCCCTGGAAAATTCCCTAGAAGTCGGAACACTGTTGCAAAGGGAAAATATTAATTCTTGTTCCTCCCTTTCTGATGCAACATCTATTCAGCA
>NC_091563.1:16670017-16672517 GCF_042767895.1 Penaeus vannamei
AATGTTAATAACAACAACAACCAATAAAGATTACAGTAAAAGGATAATAATAATGATGGTGATGATAATGCTAATAATGATAATGATATTGATAGTGAGAATAATATATACGATAATGATAATGATTACAAATATAATAATTACGATAATGATAATTATAATAACAACAATAGATTAGAATGGGATAAGGTAATAATAATATTAATAAAAATGATAATAGCTATAATAAAAACAATATAGTACAAAATGATAACTATCATAATAACAACAATAATGATAATAATAATAATAATAAAATTAATAACAACAACAATAATAACAACAATAATAACAACAACAACAATAATATTAACAACAATAATAACAATAATAATAATAATAATAATAATAATAATAATAATAATAATAATAATAATAATAATAATAACAATAATAATAATAATGATAATAACAATAACAATAATAAAAACAACAATAACAAGAATAATATATAATCCTAAAAGTAGTTGCCGGCGCGGCCAGGCAGGGAGGCGACGAGGCAGCGGCGGCGCGGCGGAGGGAGCCAGGCTAAGAAAGCACGTTCAGAGGTCCACAATAACCATTAAGTGAGGCAGTTGGGGGAGACACCGCACTCTCGCGTCGAGGAGGGGGGTGGGGGTGAAAGGGGGATGAGGGGAAGGGGTGGGGGGCGGCGAGTTTGGTGGAAGGGTAAGGAGAATGCAAAAGTTCACACACACACAGACACACACGCGCGTGTATGTATATATATATATATATATATATATATATATATATATATATATATATATATATATATATATATATATATATATATATATATATATATATATATATATATGCGTGTATGTGTGTATGTGTGTGAATATATAAATATATATCTATATATATAAATATATAAATAAACAAAAATAAAAAAATATCCCGTAAATGGAAATAAAGAAAAACAGAAATCAAAAGAAGGTAGAAATAAATATAAAAAAATGAATAAAAACAGAAATAGAACCAAAAATAATACAGGAATTATAATAATGAAATAAAATTGAAAAACTAGATTTTCCTAATTTTCCCCATGGCATCGTAGAAAAAAGGCATGGATAATAAAATAAGTGATAAACAAAATTCAGTAAATATAGATGTAGGTATATAGATGAAATATACAAATAGATATATAAATGAATACATAAATAAAAACATAAAAATATAATAAACAAATCACTCAATTAAAAAAAAAAACAAAGACACAAATACACACCCAAGACAATGAAGATAAATGCAGAAAAGAACAAAAAATGAGAAAAAAAAAGAGAATAAGAGAGAAAGAAAAAAAAAAGAAATACAAAAAAGAAAAAAAATGAGAAAAGAGAGAAAGAAGAAAAAAATACACAAAAGAGCAAAAAATGAAAAAAGAGAGAAAAAGAGAAAGAAGAAGAAAAAAAGTACACAAAAGAACAAAAAATGAGAAAAAAAGAGAGAAAGAGAGAAAGAAGAAAAAAAAGAAATACAAAAAAGAAAAAAAAAGAAAAAGAGAGAAAGAAGAAAAAAATACACAAAAGAACAAAAAAATGAAAAAAGAGAGAAAAAGAGAAAGAAGAAGAAAAAAAGTACACAAAAGAACAAAAAATGAAAAGAGTGAGAGAGAGAGAGAGCGAGAAAAAAAAATCGGGCCGACGTACCCAGTCCCAAAATCTGTTTCCATGAACTTTTATTTTGGTTTCCCGATACTATAAATGTTTTCCTTCACCTCTGACATTCTTTTTCGGCTTTGGTCTTCACAAATTTCTCTTCTTCTTTTTCCTTGTCATCTCTGTTTTCGTTTTTCTGCTTCTTCTTCTTTCCCTTTTTATCTTTGTTTTCCTTTTTTCTTCTTCTCCCTTTTCTTTATCTTTGCTTTTTCTTCATCATCATCATCATCATCATCATCTTCTTCTTCTTCTTCTTCATCTCCTCCATTTCTCGTTTCTTATTTGTTCTACTTCTTCATATCATATAATTTTTCTTTTTCTTCTTCCTCTTCTCCCTCTTATTCATTCTTCTACATATACTCCATACATTCTCTAAAATGTTCCCAACAGATAAGTAAATAAAAAAATAGATAATTGAATAAATAGATGAATAGGGAAATAATCACATAAATACACGAATAAATAAATAAATAAACCTGCTTAATATTGCATTTCACCCTCTATCGTGGCTATGACGTAACAGATTGGATCTTACGACCATTAAGTAACTTTGTTCACCTCAAAACTCATTTATTTATCCATCTCCTTCCTCCTCTTCCTGTTCTTCTATCCCTCTCACTTACTCCTCCCTCCCCTCCCCCCCTTATTCCTCTCACTTACCCCTCCCTCCCCACTCTCTCCACTGTCTCCTCTTCTCCTCTTTCCTTTTGCTTTCTACTTATTATCTACCATCATTCTCTGTCTGTTTCCTCTCCTTCCTCAGGTTCTATGCTCTTCCTCTAGCCCTTTTTCCCTCT
>NC_091563.1:16677517-16680017 GCF_042767895.1 Penaeus vannamei
CTGTTCGTCTTCCACTTCCATCCTTTTTAATTTTGGGTTGTCTGTGTTTGAAACTGTGTCTGTGCGTCTGATGCTTTTTTCTTGTTTTGTCTCTGTCTTTGTCTGTTTACGGATTTGTTTGTTTGTCTTTGCGTCGTTGTTTTTCTTCCTACCTGCTTGCCTATTTATCTCACCTCCTCTCTCTCTCTCTCTCTCTCCATCTCTCCTTTTGTTTCTATTCCCATTTGCTTTGAGTCAGAATTTATATCACTCCCCCCCCCAAAAAAAAAGGAAAGAAAAGAAAAGAAAAGAAAAGAAAAGAAGAGGAAGAGAGAAAGAAAAAATCTCTCTCTCTCTCTCTCTCTCTCTCTCTCTCTCTCTCTCTCTCTCTCTCTCTCTCTCTCTCTCTCTCTCTCTCTCTCTATATATATATATATATATATATATATATATATATATATATATATATATATATATATATATATATATATATATATATATATATATATATATATATATATATATATATATATATATATATATGTATATATATATATATATATATATATATATATATATATATATATATATATATATATATTTCATATATATAAGTGACGGTCACATATTTACTCTGACATCACAATCCCTGCCATCATCAGCATCATCAGTTCATCACAATATCGGCGGTCACGGTATTCTTTTCCGACTCCGAGTGAAATGATTCCACATTTAGCAGATAGTTCGAAGTCTGTTTATTTGGGAATGCACTTCGGAATCTGCATATTTTCCTTCGGTTCTCACGCCGTTCTCATGCCCTTTTGGTGCATTTATATATATATATATATATATATATATATATATATATATATATATATATATATATATATATATATATATATATATATATATATACATATATATAATTGTGTTAAATCACTTTCGTGTCATTGTGTGTAATATGATTTTCCTTTTTGGTATATATTTGACCGAATCACCTTTATGTCCTTGTGTATAGAGCGATTTTCCCTCGCGGTGCGTTTTATCACCGAATCACTTTGATGTCCAAGAGTGTAATACGAATTTTCTTTTAAAAAACAGTTCATATTTCCCATCACCGCAAGTAAAAAAAAAATAATAATAATAAACACACACACAAAAAAAAGTACCATTTTCCAAAAATCACTTCCTTTTGTGTTCTTAAATTCACGGTCTTTCCCTCACACTCCCTCCTTCCTCTCACTCCCTCCTCCCTCTCACTCCCTCCTCCCTCTCACTCCCTCCTTCCTTCCCCGTTCCTTTAGGTCTCTTATCCCCGAAAGTGACAAGTCCCCCCCCTTCTCTCACCCGCTGTTCGGAAGACACTGGTGGGCACGAGGTAGCCAGTCCTGAGATGTCTTGGGGCCAGCGATCACGCCCGCTCGAAGCTAATGCAGAATTTTCTCGCCCATCTCTCTCTCTCTCTCTCTCTCTCTCTCTCTCTCTCTCTCTCTCTCTCTCTCTCTCTCTCTCTCTCTCTCTCTCTCTCTCTCTCTCTCTTTCTTTCTTTCTTTCTTTCTTTCTTTCTTTCTTTTCTTTTCTTTTCTTTCTTTCTTTTCTTTCTCTCTCTCTCTCGCTCTCGCCACAGTCCGTGTTTGCGTGTCCTTCTCTTTCTCTTCTCCCTCTTTCTCCGTCTTTCTTTTCTCTCATTCTCTTTCTTTCTTCCTTTCTTTTCTTTCTCTCTCTCTCTCTCTCTCTCTCTCTCTCTCTCTCTCTCTCTCTCTCTCTCTCTCTCTCTCTCTCTCTCTCTCTCTCTCTCTCTCTCTCTCACTCTCTCTCTCTCTCTCTCTCTCTCTCTATCTGTTTATCTATATGTCTGTCTATCTATCTGTCTCTCTCTCTCACTCCTTTACACCTGGCTGGACACTTGCCCGCTCTCTCGCCTACCTTCACGCTCCCCTTCGCGCTTATAACTATTTCCGCCTTCCCTATTCTTCTTCCTCTTCGTCTCCTCCTCCTTTCTTTTATTGCTTTTAGGGTAATTGGATTATCCGTTTTTTTATTATGTCTAATGGATGGAGTAACCGAGAAGGGATCGATACGCCCACTTTTTTCTCTTTCTTTTTGTCTCTTTTGATTAAACTTTCTGTGTGTTTTCCATTCCGCCCTATATCATTTCTTTATTTTCATTTTCTTGTTTCTTTTTTGCTCAGTGTTCTCTTTCTCTCTCTTTGTGTACCTTCCTCTCTCATCGCCTCTCTCTTCATCTCCATCTCCCCTTTCTTCTCTCTTCATCTCTACCTCCCTCTCCCTGTTTCTCTCCCTCATCTCTCTCCCTCTCTTTCCCCATCATCCCCTCTCCCTTTCCCTCCCTCTCCCTCTCTTTATTAATCTCCACCTATTTCTCTCTCCCCCTCTCTTTCTCCATCTCCTCCTATCTCTCTCTCCCTCTCTCTCTTTCTCCATCTCCCCCTATCTCTCTCTCTCCCTCCCTCCCTCTCCATGTCCCCTCTCTCTCTCCCTCCCTCCTTCCTCCTCTCCC
>NC_091563.1:16690017-16697517 GCF_042767895.1 Penaeus vannamei
ACATTTTTCCAGAGATGTTACCGCTGACTGACCATTTCAATTACAATGCATTATATCAACCTGCATTCATTTATTCTCACGCCTGATGGTACTCAGTCAGACCTATTATAAATCCAAGTCTGGTCATAAATTATAAGTAACATTAAATTGAATCAAATTCTTTTTTTCTTTTTTTTTCTTTTCTATTTGTTTCTTTACGCTATGATGAAATGAGACCGATGTCTACATTGTTAAAACTGGTATCTCAAGCCCGTTTCTAAAGGGGCAAACTTAAATTTTGACAAACGGATGATAGTAATAACAACAATAATAAGAGAAATCACGAAGAAAGAGAACAAACATCAACAGACGAGACAAGGGAGGAGCGGGGGCGGGGAGGGCGGGGCAAGGGAAAGGGAAGAGACGAAAAGAAAAAGAAGGGAGGATAGGGACGAGAAAAGAAGAGAAATCAGGAAGAAAGAAAATTAGCATCAACAGACGAGACAAGGGAGGGAGGGGGTGTGCGGGGCAAGGGAAAGGGAGGAGAGGAAACGAAAAAGAAGGGAGGATAGGGACGAGAAAAGAAAGAAAAATCATGAAGAAAGAGAATAAGCATCAACAGACGAGACAGGGAGAGGGTGGGGAGGGCGGGGAGGGCGGGGCAAGGGCAAGGGAAAGAGGGGAAGAGAGAAGGGAAGGGGAGTGGGAGGGGGGTCAGAAATTTTGGGTATGGAATGTCTCTTTCCAATTGGATTATCACCGTGTTTATGGGCGGGGAGAGCCCTTGGTGAGAGTAAGTGGATTAGCGTCGGGAAGATTTGTTTATGGATGAGGGGGGGTCGGGGGGAGGGTTGGTCAGGGGGAGGCGGGGAGGGTTGGTGGGGGGCGTAGGGGGATTGTTTGGTCGGGGGGTTGGGGGGGCGAATGGTCGGGGGCGGGGAGGGTTGGTCGGGGGGTTGGGGGCGTGTGGGGGGTTGGTCGGGGGGTTGGGGAAGGGGGGAGGGGGGAGGTTATTATCCTCTCTACGCGTCTCCTTACTCCCCTCCCTCCCTCCCTTCCGCCCCTCCTATCCGTCCCCTCATCCTAATTTGCTCTTACTCTGGTCTCTTTACTTTTTCCCTTCTCATATTTTGGTTCGTTGCCTCTCACTTTGTTTATTCTTTTCTTAGCTAATTTGTTCTTCCCTTCGGTCCCCTATCCCTATCCCCTTCCTTCTCACCCTCCATTCCCTTCCCCTGACGCCTTATTCCCTATTCACCTTCCCTCATCCCCTCTCCCTTCCGCCCTCACCTTCCATTCCCTTCCCTTTTCACCTTCCCCTCACCCCCATCCCCTTCCCCTTTCCCCTTCCCTCACCCCCTCCTCTTCCCCTCACCCCCTCCCCTTCCCCTCACTCCATCCCTCTCCTCTTATCCTTCAATTACTATCCACCTTTTCCCCTCTTCCCCTATCCACCTTCCCCTTCCTTTCACCCCTTCTCCCTTCCCCCACCCGCCTCCCACCTTCCACCTTCACTTCACCCCCTATCCACCTTCCCCTTCCTTTCACCCTTTTCCCTTCCCCCACCCGCCTTCCACCTTCCACCTTCCCTTCAACCCCTATCCACCTTCCCCTTCCCCTCTCCCCGTCCCTCTCCCTTACCCCTCACCCCATCTGCTTACCCCCCACCACCCCTCCTTTCACCCCCTATCCACCTTCCCCTTCCCCTCACCCCGTCCTCTCCCTTACCCCTCACCCCATCTGCTTACCCCCACCACCCCCTCCTTTCACCTCCTATCCACCTTCCCCTTCCCTTCACCGCCTTCCGCTCACCCCACCTCTTCGCTCCCCTCACCTCCAACCCCCGTCATTGGATAAGGGTGTTATTGCAGGGACATTGCGTGTATATGTCGACCAGGCTTTTGGTATGGGGAGCTGGGGAGAGATAGAGAGAGGGGGGGGGGGAGGGGAGAGGGAGTTTTCTGTCTCCGAGGGGAAAGGGAGAATAAGGGGGAGGGTTGTTGTTGTTGTTGTGGGTTTGTTGATGTTCCTGGGTCTTCGTCTTTTTGGTGTTTTTGTTGATTTTCGTTTTATTATCATTATTTCCTCTTGGTCTGTCTGTTCGTGTATCTGGCGGTATCTTTGTCTCTCTTTCTTCATCGTTCTTTATCCATCATTACTTTCAGCACTTTTCATCATTATGTTCATCACTTCATCATCATTTTCATGATCATTATTTATAGCATCATCATCATCATTAATCATGGACACCCCAATCCTTAACATCATCATTATCATCATAATGCAAGTTCTAAGTTAACATTATATATATATATATATATATATATATATATATATATATATATATATATATATATATATATATATATATATATATATATATATAACAGCGAGACAGTTGAAAAGTATGTGAAATTAAATAACTTTTAATTTGAAGTCGGTTCAGATTTCCAATATCAGAGAGTCGATTTCAAAGAGCAAAAGTTTTGTTTTCAGAATAATCAAGTAGATGATTCTTTGAAATATCGAAAGAGGGGGAAAGATATATTTGAGTCTGATAGTGGTGTTGTTGTTAGTGTTTATGTTTCTTTCGTGGTGATTGTGGTGGTGGTGATGGTGATGTTATAGTGGTGGTTGTGATGATGGTTGTGATAGTGGTGATTGTAGTGGTGGTGGTGATTGTGATGGTGGTGGTGGTGGTTGTGATGGTGGTGATAGTGGTTGTCGTGGTGGCTGTGGTGGTAGTGGTGGTGGCGTTGGTGGCATTGTTGTTGTTGGTGGTGGTGGTTGTGGTGGTGGTTACGGTGATGGTAGCGGTGGTGGCAGTGGCGTGGCTATGTATCTATGTCTGCGTACATATGAGCCTATTGCCCTTATCCGAGAGGCCGCCCTATTACCCTATTCCGATGCAAATACCAACAGCCCCTCATCCTCATCCACACTCGCATATATCACCCCAAAACGGCTCTCTGTAGTAAAACAACACCCCCTCCCCCTTCCTCTCCTTCCCCTCCACCCCACCCCGCGAACTCCCCTCCTCCCCCCAACTCCTCCAATAGCTCCCCTCTCCATCCCCCTAACTCCTCCCATACTTCCTCCCCCTCCACTCCCCCAACACCTCCCTTACCTCCTCCCTTTCCCACCACCCCCAACTCCTCCCATACCTCCCCCCTTCCCCCTCCCATACCTCCCCCCTTCCCCCTCCCAACTCCTCCCATACCTCCCCCTCTCCCCTTCCCAAACTTCCCAAACGCAAAAACAAGAAAAAGAGAGAAAAAAAAACGAGAATGTGCCGATGATCCAATGATAGGCCTCGGCCTTTTTTCGGAATAATTCGAAGGGAGCCACAGGGGAAATATGCCACACGGAGTGCCAAGGCCCCATCGCGGAGCAGTGCCAGGCTTACCGTCGATGCTCTGCTGTATAGAAATTACGCTCTGAGGGGGGTGGGGGAGGTGAGGGTTGAGGGGGGGAAGTGAGGGGTGAGGGAGGGAGGTGAGGGGTGAGTGGGGGGAGTGAGACACCCACATACATGGATTAGTACATACAAACATATGAACAATCATATATACAGATATAACTAGACACACACACACACACACACACACACACACACACACACTCCCCCCATCCCCCCACACACACTCCCCCCCCACACACACTCCCCCCCCCCCACACACGCACACTCCCCCCCCAACACACACGCCCATCAGCGCCGCCGAGTACCCAAGGTGCCCTACAGTACCGCCCATCAGAATATACAGCAACACATTTACGCGGCCCGACGGACAACTACCCCCCCTCCCCGCCCCTCGCCCCCCGCCCCCCGCCCCACTCTTTCTTACGGGAGAGAACGCAATTTATGAACCCTGGGGCATTAATTTCCATTCAACTTTTATATATGTTGATCATTTGCATATAAATGCACTCGTGCATATGTTTGGCATGCCGGTGTGCGTTCGTTCGTTGGTGTGTTTGTGTGTGTTTGTTTGTTTGTGTGTGTGTGTGTGAGAGAGAGAGAGAAAGAGGGAGAGAGAATCTCTCTCTCTCTCTCTCTCTTTCTCTCTCTCTCTCTCTCTCTCTCTCTCTCTCTCTCTCTCTCTCTCTCTCTCTCTCTCTCTCTCTCTCTCTCTCTCTCTTTCCTTTTATATTCCTCTCGTTTTTTCCTTCTCCTTTCTTTCTCGTATTTCATCCCCTTTCCTCTTTTCCTTTCCTCCCTTCCTCACCTCCTCTATAATCGCTTTCTTTTCCTACTTCCCTTCTCCATTTCCCCTCATGGTTGCCCTTATTCTCCTTCTTCGTTTCTCTTTCTTCCTTTTCCCTCTTTACCTCTTTCCCCCTCTCTCCCTTCCACAACCCAATCCCCTATTCCCTATCCCCCCTCCTTTACACCCATCCCCCTTCCCCATCAGAACCCTGCCTATGACACTAACAAAGAGTAGTTATAAACTCCCAGCTTAGAAAACGCGAGGTTGGGGTCTCTCTCTCTCTCTCCCCCTCCCTCCCCCGTAGCCGGCTGCCGGTCACGTAACCCAGTGACACTGCCGACACGAAGGAGAGGCTGCTCTGTACTTCCGGTTGTGAGGCGTCCCCGCTGTTGAAGCATTCCCTCATTTTCACAACTATGTCTGTTATCATATTTGCATAATTTTGGCAGTTTTGATCGTTGTTATTATCGTTATTTGTATTATATCATTATTGTCATCATCATTATCATCGTCATCATCATCCTTTTCACCATCATCATCATCATTATCATTATTATCATGATCGTTCTTATCATAATTGCTGTCTTAATCATTCTCAATATTATCATCATTATCCCTATCACTATCAGTGTTATCATTACTTCACTATCACTTTCAATATTATAATCAACATCATTATCTCTCTCTTTTCATCATTATAACTCAATATCATTATAACAATTATCATTCTCCTAATTTCCTCCTCATTATCACCGTTTTCCAAATCCTTCACTATATACGAAGCATGATTTTTTTTATTATTCTTTATCTATATCGTTCGAAAAACAAGAAAAAGGGGGATGTTGGAATGTTGCGAATCATCCAGTAACATACTATGGGTAATTACTGTCTGATTCGGTGAATTTACATTTCAAGAGAATAGACTGAATCATCTCAATCCGTAGTGGTAAAAGGAGTCATGTTGTGTGGATCATGCAATTAATACAGCTAGTAGTGTCATGTACTGCATTTTTTTTACATGAAGAAAATGTTGTACATGGTCATCTAGCTTCTTTTTGAAGATTAACTTGAATAAAAGCATACACCATTGCAATAAAGTATGGTCAGTATTATAATTCTCTTCACGCAAACAAAACTAAAGCTTATAGAAGTTTGTAGTCTGCAGTACACAACCTATATATATATATATATATATATATATATATATATATATATATATATATATATATATATATATATATATATATATATATATATATATATATATAAGAAAAAAGTATTTAGCTTGTATCACTCCAACATTACAGTAAATGCAATAACATTGCTTGCATCCTGCAAATAATATTGTCAAGCTAGTCATCAAACTTGCATTACAAAAAATTACATAGTGCAGGTTTATTTCCTGCATCAGGCAAAGAAACTAGTCAATACTTAACATCAAAGAAAAAACTATATATACATACAATTAACAATTTTCATATTACAAACAGTGAAGTAACATAATCTAAATTAAACATTTTGGGATGCCTTATTAAAGATAATCATGATAATTAAAAAAACGTTTCTCATTGCAGTCAGAACTCGCTCTATTCCAATTACAACGTAACGAGGACTTATATTTCGTATTTTCGGCCGACATGTCATAATTCCAGCCTTTGCGATAAATTGTCCAGTTTATTTATCCTTTTTCTTTCTCCTAATCATCGTTATCCTCTTGTGGTATTTCGGTGTTTTAGAAGAAAGAGAAAAAATGTCTCGCAATAATTAAAAAAGAGAAATATATTATTCTTATCTATTCCGCATGTGATTGGATTGGGGGGGGGAACAAAAACACAAGAATCCGGATATTCTCATTTCTGAAATATATTTACGAGACGAAAGGTGAAAAGGGGAAAACAAGAAAATTCTTTTCCTTCAATTACTCTGTCTCAGACAAACTGTCAATACTAAATGGAAGCACTTGAGTTAAAAAAAAATCTAAGTTCTTGAGTGGTCTAGGACAAGTTTATGAAGGAGAGCTCATGGGAAAGAGAAAGAGACAAAGAAGAGAGAGAGAGAGAGAGAGAGAGAGAGAGAGAGAGAGAGAGAGAGAGAGAGAGAGAGAGAGAGAGAGAGAGAGAGAGAGAGAGAGAGAGAGAGAGAGAGAGAGAGAGAGAGAGAGAGAGAGAGAGAGAGAGAGAGAGAGAGAGAGAGAGAGAGAGAGAGAGGCGAGAGAAGAGAGAGAGAGAGGCGAGAGGAGAGAGAGAGGCGAGAGGAGAGAGAGAGGAGAGAGAGAGAGAGAGGCGAGAGGAGAGAGAGGCGAGAGGAGAGAGAGAGGCGAGAGGAGAGAGAGAGGCGAGAGGAGAGAGAGAGAGGCGAGAGGAGAGAGAGAGAGGCGGGAGGAGAGAGAGAGAGGCGAGAGGAGAGAGAGAGAGGCGAGAGGAGAGAGAGAGGCGAGAGGAGAGAGAGAGGCGAGAGGAGAGAGAGAGGCGAGAGGAGAGAGAGTGGCGAGAGGAGAGAGAGAGAGGCGAGAAGAGAAACAGAGGCGAGAGGAGAGAGAGAGAAGGGAGAGAGGGGCGATAGGAGAGAGAGAGGCGAGAGGAGAGAGAGAGGCGATAGGAGAGAGAGAGGCGAGAGGAGAGAGAGAGGCGAGAGGAGAGAGAGAGAGAGAGAGAGAGAGGCGAGAGAGGAGAGAGGCGAGAGGAGAGAGAGAGGAGAGAGAGAGAGAGGCGAGAGGAGAGAGAGGCGAGAGGAGAGAGAGAGAGGCGAGAGGAGAGAGAGAGGCGAGAGGAGAGAGAGAGGCGAGAGGAGAGAGAGAGAGGCGAGAGGAGAGAGAGAGGCGAGAGGAGAGAAACAGGCGAGAGGAGAGAGAGAGGCGAGAGGAGAGAGAGAGGCGAGAGGAGAGAGAGAGGCGAGAGGAGAGAGAGAGAGGCGAGAGGAGAGAGAGAGAGGTGAGAGGAGAGAGAGAGAGGCGAGAGGAGAGAGAGAGGCGAGAGGAGAGAGAGAGAGGTGAGAGGAGAGAGAGAGGTGAGAGGAGAGAGAGAGGCGAGAGGAGAGAGAGAGGCGAGAGAGAGAGAGGCGAGAGGAGAGAGAGAGGCGAGAGGAGAGAGAGAGGCGAGAGGGAGAGAGAGAGGCGAGAGGAAGAGAGAGAGAGGCGAGAGGAGAGAGAGAGGCGAGAGGAGAGAGAGAGGCGAGATGAGGAGAGAGAGAGAGAGCGAGAGGAGAGAGAGAGGCGAGAGGAGAGAGAGAGAGGCGAGAGAAGAGAGCGAGAGGCGGGAGAGAGAGAGGCGAGAGGCGAGAGAGAGAGAAGCGAGAGGAGAGAGAGAGAGGCGAG
>NC_091563.1:16712517-16720017 GCF_042767895.1 Penaeus vannamei
CTCTGAAAATAGCCTCAGCAGAAATAAACACCCAAGTAAGTGAAATGTGGGTGGTTGACACCGTAGAGTTTCAAAGCATACTGCATGTGGTAGGCCTCCGTTCAGAGCGAGGTTTATATGAAGGTCAAAGGTTATCTGTCGACCTGACGTCTCCCCCTCTCCCTCCCCCCCACCCCCCATTCCCCCGCCATCCAAAAAGTCTGACCTAAATATAGAGAAAAATATGAAGCGCTCAACAAAATGAAATACCGTAAATCGTTACAATTCCGGGATTTTAGGTCACTAGTGCGTTATACTGTTCTATCCATAAGTTGACAAACACATGGACATTGTGATAGGCAGGTATGTAAATGTGGATCGGAAGCCATTTCCATAACCAAATGAATAAGCGAATGTATTGAAAACAAGGGAATTAGTGAACGAGCAACAACAACAACAACAAAAACGAAATGGCCAAACTAGCAAACAAACAAACACAAAAACACTGATATTATCTTATTAATCAAGACCTCCAACTTGTTTACAAAAATACCTAAAAACACAAACTGTAATCATCCAGCCAATTAAGGAAAATAATGGGAAAACAGTTCAAACTTTCGAAGCAAAACAAAGCATTCTGATAACGACGGACACAAATCATTAAAGCTGATAAGAACAAATCCAGCTGATAAAGTACAAACAAAAACAGCTGATACTATATAAAAACAGCTGAGAAAGTACAAACAAAAACAGCTGATACTATATAAAAAACAGCTGATAAGATAACAAACAAAAACAGCTGAGTATATAAGACCAAAAACAGATGATCAAGTAAAAACAAGAAAGAAAAAAAAACAGCTGATAAGAAATGAACGAAAAAGCTGATAAAGTAAAAGTAAAAGAAAGAAAACTATAAACATCAGGACAGAAACATCTCGCAACAACAACAACAACAACAAACAGCTCATAAGACAGGACTTCAGCTTATAACACAGCTTAGAGAGAGAGAGAGAGAGAGAGAGAGAGAGAGAGAGAGAGAGAGAGAGAGAGAGAGAGAGAGAGAGAGAGAGAGAGAGAGAGAGAGAGAGAGAGAGAGAGAGAGAGAGAGAGAGAGAGAAAGAGAGAAGAGAGAGAGAGAGAGAGAGAGAGAAAGAGAGAGAGAGAAAGAGAGAGAGAGAGAATGAGTGGGGGAGAGAGAGAGAGAGAGGAGAGAGAGAGAGAGAGAGAGAGAGAGAGAGAGAGAGAGAGAGAGAGAGAGAGAGAGAGAGAGAGAGAGAGAGAGAGAGAGAGAGAGAGAGAGAGATAGAGGAAAAAAAGAACACACATAAGACCGCCCATGACAAAGTGAGGAGAGAGAGAGGGCGGAGCATAAATTCATTGTGACAAGGCAGGGCAAGCAAATAAAAGTTAACGGGCAGGGCACACTGATGTTCCGAGTGTTCTGAAGATTAATGTACCAAAAGGAATTCAATTTGCCTCTTGTACACGTTTTTCTTTCTTTCTTTTTTTCTTTCTTTTTTGTACTTTTTTGTTTTGTCTGTTTCCAAGTTGTTTTTTCTAACTCTTTTTTTGTATCTTTATCATTGGGTTTTGATTATTCATTAGATGTCTGTTTGTATTGTTTGTTTCTTCGTCTTTTTACCAGTCTGTTTCACTTTCTTATTGTCTCTTGTTTACTCGTTCGCTTATTTCTGTTGATCTATCTTACTTTATTCAGATTTTATTGTCTATATCCTTAATTTTCTGTTTCTACCTGTCTGTCTGTCTCTCTTACCCTCTTCTTCTTCTTCTCTCTCTCTCTCTCTCTCTCTCTCTCTCTCTCTCTCTCTCTCTCTCTCTCTCTCTCTCTCTCTCTCTCTCTCTCTCTCTCTCTCTCTCTCTCTCCCTCTCTCAATAAAAGAAAAAAGAAAACATGAATCTCTCATTCTGTTTCACATTTTCCAAAAGCAAGCGCAGCCCCTTTGTCACCCGCGTCAGCACCGCAGACCAGCTCAAAAATACCCCATGACGACCTCATTAAAAAAAAGAAAAAAAAAAAGATAAAAAGAAGAAAAAAAAAATCTACCGAACTTCTACTTGGTCCAAGAGTCCGCAAGCATCAAACTAATTCAGAATTTGTTAAAACGTATGTAAATCTAATTTCGTAAAAACTTTCTTTTTTCTGACTCGACTAGAATCATTTGTCTTCATGAAGCTTCGGAGAACTTTTACAATATATCCATTTCTTCTTTTTTTTCATTTTTTTCTTTCATTTTTGATTAGAGGCATCCACACAGCTCTTGAGATTCGCGAAGAAGAGCAGAGAGAGCAAAAGGGTATTTGAGAGGTATGGGCGTGGTGTTTCAATGCCTGTTTTCTCTCTGTTTCTCTCTTTTTTTCTCTCTCTCTCTTTGTTTTCTCACTCTTTATCTGTTTTTCTTCTTTTTCTCGCCTTTCCTTCTCTTTCCCTTCTCCCTTCTTTCTCTCTCTCCCTCTCTCTTTTACTCTCGGTTTTTTCACTATCTCACCATCACACCCACCTTCACTCTCACCCCCCCCCCCCTCTCACCCTCACCCTCACACCCACCCTCCATCTCACTCTCACTCCCAATCTATCATTCTCATCTCTTTCTCCCCTTGTCTCTCTCTCTCTCTCTCTCTCCTCCACCCTCCTCCTCACTTTGAACAAATGCCAAAACTCATAAGGCTCAACCGAGACATATAACTCCCAGAACAGATGCAGTGAGATCACGAGAGAGGGGAGAGTACGCGTCAACCGAATCCTCGAGTGCGGCGGCAAAGAGTGTCTGGTGTAAGGCAATAGAGAGACTTAGCTCTTAGTCCCCGGAGAAGAATATTTCCGCCAAGCTGTCTCGGGGTTTGTGTCATTTCCAGTTTTCTCTCTCTTTCTCTTTCTCTTTCTCTTTCTCTTTCTCTCTCTCTCTCTCTCTCTTTCTCTCTCTCTCTCTCTTTCTCTCTCTCGCTCTCGCTCTCGCTCTCGCTCTCTCTCTCTCTCTCTCTCTCTCTCTCTCTCTCTCTCTCTCTCTCTCTCTCTCTCTCTCTCTCTCCTCTCTTTCTGTGTCTGCCTGTCTGTTTATCTTTGTCTATCTATCTGTTTATCTTTTTTTCGCCCCTCACTCCTACTCACCCCCTCCTCCTCCTCTCTCACTCTCTCTCTCTCTCTCTCTCTCTCTCTCTCTCTCTCTCTCTCTCTCTCTCTCTCTCTCTCTCTCTCTCTCTCTCTCTCTCTCTCTCTCTCTCTCTCTGTCTTTCTCTCCCTCTTTTCCCTCTCTCTTCCTCTGCTATCTCCCTTCACTTCTATCTCTTTCCCTCTCTCTCTCTCCGTCCATACACCCTTTTACCTTTCTCTCCGCCTCTCTTTTCATACTTCCTTCTTCTCCTTTCTTCATCCCTCTCTCCTCTCATTTCCATTACTATTTCCCTCCTCCTCTCTTTCCACATTTCCATCCTCTTATCTCTCCGTATCTCTCTTTCCTTCCATACGTCCCTCTACCTTTCTCTCCCCATCTCTCTCCGCACCTCCTTCTCCCTCTACCCCTCCATACCTCCTTCCTCCTCTTTCTCTCCTTCCATACATCTCTCTACAATTCTCTCTTATCTGTCTCTCCATACTTCCCTCCTCCCCTCTCTCGTTCCATAATCCTTCTTCCCCTCTCTTCGTCTCCTTTCTCCCCCTCATACCTCCCTCCCCCTCCCTCCCTCCCTCCCTCAACCCTCCCCCTCTCTCTCTCTCTCTCTCTCTCTCTCTCTCTCTCTCTCTCTCTCTCTCTCTCTCTCTCTCTCTCTCTCTCTCTCTCTCTCTCCCTCCCTCCCTCCCTCCCTCCCTCCCTCTTCCTCTTCCTCTTCCTCTTCCACTTCCTCTTCCTCTTCCTCTTCCTCTCTCCTCTCCCTCTCTCCCTCTCCCTCTCCCTCTCCCTCTCCCTCTCCCTCTCTCCCTCTCCCTCCCTCCTCCTCCCTCCCTCCCTCCCTCCTCCCTTCCTCCCTCTCCCTCCCTCCGTTCCATAATCCCATCTAGCTTCCTCTCTTTCCCTCCTTCCATACCTCCCTCCTCCCCTCTCTGTCTCTCTCCGTCTCCCTCTCCTTCCATTTCCCTTCCCCTTTTCCCTCTCCCCGCTCGCTCATAATAGCACAGGTGGCTCCATATCGCTCACCTCGCAATGGCCAATCGCCGGGCAGATTCTATAAAATGTTTTCTCTTTCTGTTACACTCTGTCGCCCCTTCTTCGCGCTCTCCCCGTGCCCGGCTGTGTATTGGACTGCTCACCCGTTTTCCCTCTTTTATTCGTTTCTTCTCTCCTCTTTCTTTGGTTTCTTGTTGGTCCGTAACTTGTCTCTCTTTTATTTTGTCTGTGCTTTGACTTTTATTTTGTTTTATTGTTGTCTTTCTTTTATCCTTTTGTTAGTTTTTTTTTCCTTTCTTTCTATCCGTCTTTTTTTCCTTTGTTGCTGTATTGCATTTCTCGCTTCTTTCTGTGTATGTCTTTCCCTTTGTCTCTTTCTCTTTCTTCCTCTTCTCTCTTTCTCCCTTTCTCTCTTTCTCTCTTCTCTCTTTCTCTCTCTTTCTCTCTCTTTCTCTCTCTTTCTCTCTCACTCACTCACTCACTCTCTCTCTCTCTCACTCTCACTCTCACTCTCACTCTCACTCACTCTCACTCTCTCTCTCTCTCTCTCTCTCTCTCTCTCTCTCTCTCTCTCTCTCTCTCTCTCTCTCTCTCTCTCTCTCTCTCTCTCTCTCTCTCTCTCCCTCTCTCTCTCCTCACTCTCACTCTCTCTCTCTTTCTCTCTCTCACCACTCTCACTCACTCTCTCCCTCCCTCTCTCTCTCTCTCTCTCTCTCTCTCCCTCTCCTCTTCCACTCTCCTCCTCGTTTATGTTTTAATCCGTGTGCACCATCTCCAATTCCCTTCACTTTCCTCTTAACAGCTTTATAGTCTTTGATACTCTTCATTATCCTAATCCTAGCATCTCCTTTTGCCAATCCCTTCGCCGGCTCTCACTTAACTTCAGTCTTTCATGCTTTCTCCTCTCCCCGCATTCTCTTCTTTGTCTCCCTCTGTTCCCCGTGTTCGTTCCAGCATATCCCCACTAAAGCCCCTTTTATTAACCCGTTTGTAAAAGCTGTGTGAGAGATTAGCCTCGCTCTGTAACACATTTTGGAAATTTAAATGACTAAGATCAAAGCATCGGGCGTTTATCATCAATCCTTCGTCTCTCTTTCTCTTCCTCTTGTTCCTCTTTCTCTTCTTCTTCCTTTTCTTCTTGCTCTTGCTCTCCCTCTTTCTCTTCCTCTTCCATTCCCTCTCTCTCTCCCTCTCCTCTCCCACTCCCTCTCTCTCTTCCTCTCCTCTCCCTCTCCCTCTCTTCCCCCACTCCCTCTCCCTCTCTCTCTTCCTCTGCCTCTCTCTCTCCCTCTGCTCTCCCACTTCCTCTTCCTCTTCCTCTCCTCTCCCTCTTCCTCTTCCTCTCTCTCTTCCTTTCCCACTCCCACTCCCTCTCTCTCTATTTCCCTCGCTTCCCCTCACGCCCCGCCCTCCCCACCTTCCCTCCTCCTTGCCCCTCGCCTCCCTTCCCTCCTCCTCCTCCTCCTCCTCCTGCGGCCGCCGTGCCCTCCGTCTCAGGAAATTGAGATCTCCGGCAGTGGGGCGTGGCGGCGGTTCCTGGGAGAAAGGCAGAAGGACTCCAAACTCTTCCTTAAGAATCCTTTGATCAGCAGGGTGACGTTGATGAATGGATCCTGAGGTCTGGGCGCCTTCGCTTGATGTCATTAAAATTCTGTTCGATTTGATGTTTGTGTGTGTAGTTGGGGAGTGGGGGGGGATGGGGGTAGGGTAGGGGTCGTGTGTATATTTCAATTTGATGCGTGTGCTTGGGGGGTGGGGGGTAGGAATCGTGTGTATATGTAATGTTGGGGCAGATGCAATTAGAAGCGCGTGCGTTCAAGCATATTTAACTACACATGCAAGTGCACACAGGCACATGCAAGTACTCACAAACATCTACATGCACGTACGCACACACACACACACACACACACACACACACACACACACACACACACACACACACACACACACACACACACACACACACACACATATATATATATATATATATATATATATATATATATATATATATATATATATATATATATATATATATATATATATAAACAATCAAACAAATACCATCAAACACCCACAAACACAAACTCACACCCACCTCACAAACTGACTCATTCCCTCACTCACTCAAAACCCACACCGACAAGGCATAAAAGTGAATAAATCCTCACACACACACGCAGGCCCTCGCTCCATTTCCATTTCGTGTGCCCGGTGTTAACCCTTGCAGCCTGCGCTTCCTTCCAGTCCTAAAGTCCGGTTGCAATGACTGGGGCTCAATATCGGCGGTTACGGGCTTACCTGTTTGTTTTGTTGGTTAAATATGGTAAATATAAGAGAAGTCAGAGATGAATAAGTGAAAAATAAGCAAGAAAAGAGAGAAAGAGGAAGAGGGAGAAGAAAAACAGTAATAAAACAAAAAAGGGGAGGGCTGAAAAATGAGTAAGAAAAGAGAGAAAGAGGAGGAGGGAGAAGAAAAGACAAAAACAAAAAGGGGAGGGCTGAAAAATGAGTAAGAAAAGAGAGAAAGAGGAAGAGGAAGAAGAAAATATTAAAACAAAAAAAGGGATAGCTGAAAAATGAGTAAGAAAAGAGAGAAAGAGGAAGAGGAAGAAGAAAATAAAACAAAAAAGGGATAGCGGAAAAATGAGTAAGAAAAGAGAGAAAGAGGAAGAGGGAGAAGAAAAACAGTAATAAAACAAAAAAGGGGAGGGCTGAAAAATGAGTATGAAAAGAAAGAAAGACGAAGAGGAAGAAGAAAACAATAATAAAACAAAAAAGGGAGGGCTGAAAAATGAGTAAGAAAAGAGAGAAAGAGGAAGAGGAAGAAGAACAATAACAAAACAAAAAGGGAGAACTGAAAATGAGTAAGAAAAGAGAGAAATAAGAAGAGGGAAAAGAAAATAACAAAACAAAAAACTGGAGAGCTAAAAAAAGGAGTAACAAAAGAGAGAAAGAGGAAGAGGGAGAAGAAAATAATAAAACAAAAAAGGGGAGAGCTAAAAAAAAAGGAGTAAGAAAAGAGAGAAAGAGGAAGAGGAAGAAGAACAATAACAAAACAAAAAAGGGGAGGGAGGTGGAAAAAGGTTCAGCAACGGATTGTGATGTTCAGTTAAAGGCTTGAAAGAGTTGCTGTGTCGTTTGTTGATTGCATGTACCAATATAAATAAATAAACATCGTTTGTAGGAAGATAGATATTGTTCGTGGGAAGAAAGCGAGGGAGAGAGAGAGAGAGAGAGAGAGAGAGAGAGAGAGAGAGAGAGAGAGAGAGAGAGAGAGAGAGATAACAAGAGAGAGAGAGAGAGAGAGAGAGAGAGAGGGGGGGGGTGGAGAGAGGGAGGGAGGGAGGGAGAGAGGGAGGGAGGGAGGGAGGGAGGAGGAGAGAGAGAGAAAGAG
>NC_091563.1:16742517-16752361 GCF_042767895.1 Penaeus vannamei
CTCTCTCTCTCTTTCTCTCTCACTCTCTCACTCTAATTCTCTCACTCTCTCTCCCTTTCTCATTCTCTCACTTTCTCTCCCTTTCTCCTCGTCCTCCCCTCACCCCTTCCTCCCCCCCTCACCCCCTTCTCCTCCTCCTCCTTCTTCTCCCCTTTCCGTCTCTCTTCGCCTTTTCCTCCCCTCTTCCTGGGGTTCACATTCCTCTTCCTTAATCTCTAATTCATGTGTCCCTTGACTAACGTTGGCTTCGTTGTTCTTGTGTACTTTCTCTGTTTTTTTTTCTTCATCTTCCTACTCTTCTTTTATTTTCCCTTTCCCTACTTCTCTCCATTTTACTACTTCCTCTTCTTATTTTTCTTCCCTTGTCCCTCCTCCCAATTTTACTACAACCACTCTTCTTCTTCGTCTTATTCTTCTCCTACTTTTTCCTTCTCCTCTTCTTCTATCGTGTCTTCTTATTCTGCTTCTCATTCTTATTTTTTCCTTCTTTTATTTCTATTTTCATTTTCTTACATTAATATAAAGTGTCATTTCCAAACTAATATTCCCCTTTTACGTATTTGCCTATATTTCACGAAGAGGAGAAACAGAAATGAAAGAAAGAAGGAGGAAAAAGCAAGCATAAATAAATAAACGAAAATATGATATGCAGAATGTAAAATAGCAAATCAATAAGGGGAGGTAAATAAGAAAGGAGTGGTAATTAAGAGAAATAAAAAGGAAGAACATGGAATGGAAAAAGGAAACAATAAGAAATGAATAATGACAGAAAAAACGAAAATTCGAAACATTTATTTTGGAAACCATAGAAGAAGGATGAATGGATAAGGAGACGGAAGGACGAATAGGCAGACGGAAGAAAAGATAGCGAAAAGGGAGGAAGGGTGGGGAATAAGAAGGCAAAGAGAAATGCTGGAAGGAAGGAAAAAGGAAATGAAGGACGAAGGGAGAAAGGAAGGAAGAATAGGGAAGACGGAGAGAGAGGTAGAAGGATAGGAAAAGAGAATTGAAAGGGCGAAGGGAATAGAGAAAGAAGGAAAGACAGACGGAAGGAAAAGGGAATTATAAGGTCGAAGAGAGAAAGGGAGAGAGGAAAGAAAGAAAGGAAGACAAAAAGGATAGGAAAAGGGAATTGAAGGGACGAAGAGAGGAGAGGAAGGAAGGAAAGAAAGACAAAATGAAGGAAAAGAAAAACAGAAAGGACAAAGAGGGAAAGGGAGAGAGGATAGTAAGACAAAAGGATAGGAAAAGGGAATTGAAAGGGACGAAGGGAGAACAGGGAGAGAGGAAGAAAATGAGAAAGGGAAAGAGGGGAAGGGAGAAAGGGAGAAGAGGGAGAGAGGGGAATTGAGAAAGTGAGAGAGGAAGGAAGGGAGAAAGGGAGAGGGGGAAGGGAAAAAGAGCGATAGGTGAAGGGAGAAAGGGCGATAGGAAGGAAAAGGCGAACAAGATAAGAGAGGAAGGGCGAACAGGAAGATAAGGGAGAAAAGGGAGAGAGGGGGGAAGGGCGCCTCTCCTGAAGGTCGTAAAGCCCCACCTAAGGGACGCTCACCCATTGTCTCATGCGCACGTAGGTCGTCACTTGTCTTCCTGTCGCAATAGAAAGGCATAATCTAAGATTGGTCTCACGGAATGCCTCCACGCGAGAGGGGGGGGGGGGGTTATGTACTCTGTATGTGCGTGGGGTGTGTGCTGTGTGTATGGTGTGTAGATATTTGTGTGGGGGTGGGGTTGGGGGTGGGGGGGGGTTGTGTGTTTGTTTGGGTGTGTGTTTGTGTTTGTTTGTGTTGTGTTGTGTTGTGTTGTGTTGTGTGTGTGTGTATGTTTGTGTGTGTGTGTGTGTGTGTGTGCGTGTGTGCGTGTGTGTGTGTGTGTGCGTGTGTGCGTGTGTGTGTGTGTGTGCGTGTGTGCGTGTGTGTGTGTGTGTGTGTGTGTGTGTGTGTGTGTGTGTGTGTGTGTGTGTGTGCGTGTGTGCGTGTGTGTGTGTGTGTGTGTGTGTGTGTGTGTGTGTGTGTGTGTGTGTGTGTGTGTGTGTGTGTGTGTGTGTGTGTGTGTGTGTGTGTGTGTGTGCGTGCGTGTGAGTGAGCGTGTGTGTGTGTGTCCGTGCGTGCATGAATGGGTCTAGACCTCCTCGCCAATCTTCGAAATTCACGAGACCGTCTCAAACTCATCTTCCCTTTCTTTGCTTAACTGGCAATCGTCCTCCAGAGCCTCTTAATCAGAAGATATAAAAAAGAAAAAAGAAAAAAAAACATTATATGCTTTTCGTTTCGCAATCCAAGCTACACTGAAAAAAAAACGGAGAAAAACAGAGAAAAAAAAGTAAAAAAGAAAAAAACAAAAACAAAAACTAAAACGCCCACTAAAGCTCCCTCAACTGACCTTTTAACCTTTCGGAAAAAAAAAACAATTCACTATTTAAGTCCAAGATTTTCCAGCGGAGACGAGAATCTCGGAGCGAACACACACAATCCTCCGCCGTGTGTCTGAGCTGCGCGTTCCCGAGTGTCGATGCGTGTTGCGTCATGTCTGTCTGTTTGGGCTTGGAGTGGAATGGCTAGGGGTCCCTTCCTTATGTCTTTATCTCTCTATCTATGTCTTTATTTCTTTCCGTGTGTCTTTCTCTCTATGTCTTTCTCTCTCTATCTGTATGTCTTTATCTGTATGTGTGTGTCTTTCTCTCTCTATGTCTTTCTCTCTCTATCTGTATGTTTTTATCTGTGTGTGTGTCTTTCTCTATATATATGTCTTTCTCTCTCTATCTGTAAGTCTTTATCTGTGTGTGTGTGTCTTTCTCTCTGTCTTTTTCTCTCTATCTGTATGGCTTCATCTGTGTGTGTGTCTTTCTCTCTATCTATGTCTTTATCTCTCTACATGTCTTTATTTCTCTATCTGTAGGTCTTTTCTTTCGTGTGTCTTTTTTCCCATTTGTTTATCCTTCTTTTCTGTTTGTCTTTCTCTATTTAGCTTTCTATCTTTCTGTGTCTTTCTAATTTGTTTGTCTTTCTCTTTTTCTGTTTATTTTTCTCTATCTACCTATCTATCATTCTTCCTATCTGTCTGTGCTTCCCATTTATCTGTTTATCTCTCTTACCTGTTTATATTTTTTGTTTATCTATCTGTTCGTATCTTTACTATGAGCATATAGATTCATGGCCTAAGACGTCCATAATACCCTTTGCAATAGCTGTTACGTAACTGCTCTAACATGAATGATGATTATATAGACAAATCGACGAACAAATGAATAAAAAAATATAAAGGTCAATAAAGTTATACATAAACGAAAAAAAAATGAAAGGAGGATCAAGGAAAATTATTAAGAAGAAAAGAAAAAGCAGGAAGAAATGATGATGTTAATATAAATAACAATAATAATAATACTAATAATAACAACAGCAATAATAATAATAATAACAACAACAAAAATAATAATGATAGCAAAAATAATAGCAAGGAAAATAGTAGTAGTAGCAGTAATAGTAGTAGAATAAAAAGAGAATAATAATAAAAATATGAATGAGAATATAAAGAAGAAACTTAAAGGCATAGAAAAAAAGCCAAAGAAAAGTCAATACACACCAAACTAGTAAGAGCTTTGTCCTAGCGTGAGGCAAGAGTAGTGAGCTGTCACGGAGAGCAAGATATGAAAAAAAAAACAAAAAAACGGACAGTGTCACGGAGTAAAGGCTATCGATTCATTTTTTTTTTTTCTTTCTTTTTTTTCCCGACTACCGTTTCATAATGTGGGTGGAATGCGATGCACGAGGGTTTATATTTCCATCATTGTCGTGTATTTTTAGACATCGCTTTCTTTTTTATCTTTATTGCTATTTTTGTTGTTATTTTCGTTATTATCTTGCTTATTATTGTTAGCTGTAGTAGAAGTAGTTGTAGTTTTGGATTACGAATCATTCACTTTTTGTATCTTATTTTCACAAATATTCAATCTACATTACGCTTTCCTCTATTGGTTTTATTGCCATTATTACTATCATTATTATTTCACTTTCCTTAGTCACTACATATTTCCAGCCACCCTATTCTTGGCACAGTTCAAAGTCAGAATGAAGTTTATTATATTTTTTGAAAAGATCAGTGAAGTCCAGTATTCCTGCATTTACTTGGCGCATATTGCTTCATTTGCCATTTTCAATTTATGTATTCATTTATCTATTATAAACTACGTAAATAAATAATCGTTTCCTCTCTCAAGCGACTCAATCAACTTAATTCATAACTCCGTGAGAACTGTCATGAACTGGATGTTATACCTTTCTTTACTCATACATAATTATCACCAAATGTTATTTGTCTAGTTTTAAATCTATTTCTATTGAATTTGTTTACTTTATCCTCGCTAATGAATGAAGTTGTAAACAGCTTATTCTTTCAAGTTTATTCTTACTTTGAATTATCTCCAGTTTGAGTTTTTGACAAAGCTGCGTCCTAAAAAAAGAAAAGAAAGAAAAATAATCATAAGCACAGGAATAATAACATTCATAGAATTCACACGGCTGTTACTTGTTCCCTCTCGCCTGCTTTGAGAACAGTAACCGCAACCTCCCTTTACATTCGAGAATATCCTAACCCTAACGGAATTAATGAATGTGATGGGAAAAGCCGAACACGGCCAGAACAACAAACATTTCTGGAGGTTCGGGAGTTCTTGGGTGTAGCATCTTTCGTAAGTCGGACGCCTTTTTGTCTGAAAATTTATCGTTATTTCTTTGAACCTTTTGCCAAAACCCGTAAAAGGCATTGTATTCGCTACGTCTTTACAAAAAAAAAGACAAAAAAAGTATATAGATAAACAGATAATTGAAAAGAAGAAACAAAATTCATATTCAGGACTATGTAAACGTGTCTAAAATATAGAGATAAAAAAAAACTCGGCCGAACTTTGAGGGCCAAGCCTAACAAACTTTACACCACTCGCTCCTATACCCTTTGTGACGTCACCGAAAGATACTGCCCCTTCGCTATCGAACCCATCCAGTAAATCCGGGTTACGTTGCATCGTCTTCATTCCTTTCCTTATTCACTATTATGTAACCCGACATTAACAAAGCGGCGGGAGGAAGGAACATGAACGCTATATCAGGCTTGGGTTTTGGAGTCGCCAAGCCTCCATCTATTCTGAGGTTAACTTTGCGCGCTCTCTCCTACCTTGACAGGATGCGGGGATAATAATAGTTTAATTGAAGTGTGATTAAGGCCTAACTGCTTGCTTGAGGATGCACTAGTGGAGGAGTAATGGCTTAGATCTTCTCGTGCTTAAGTGTCACGTGTCCTGTCGTGTGACATCTGGCAACCCTTCTTGATTACCCTTGGATTTCCGTGTTACGTATTAGTTATTATTATTGTTGCTATTATCATTATTGATAAAAATGACAATGGCAATAACTAGAACAGCAAAAATAACAATAAATTAAAGATCAGGACAATGCTAATGAAACTAACAATAACAGGAGAGATAGAAATAAGGAAGATAAAATAATGAAACCTGAATATATGACAGTGCTCTCTACTTCTTTAAAAGGGAAAATATGACCAATGAAAATGAAGAAGAGGCACTGCTCTCTCACAGATTAATAGATACATAATAAAAGAGTAGATTTACTGAATGTGATAAATTGAACATCGATTTATTTTTTTTTATTTATTTATTTATTATTATTATTATTTTTTTTTTCATAGTGTGAAATACACGAGGTATTACATCAAGAGGAAAAGAAAAATAACAAAAATATGGTAATCGTTCGTCGGTCTTCGGAAAACCATCACAAACACGACTTCTTTTGTATTATTTTTGTTTTGTTTTGTTTTTGTGAAGTCAAATTTACAACGAAAAGTGAATACAAAAGTGAAGATAAAAGAAATGGATGAAGGACAACTAAAGAAGAGGAAAAAAATGAAGAAAAAGCAACTGAAGAAGAAGAAAAAATATACGGAGAATGAATAATAAAATAAGAAGCAATGGAAGACGAATAAGAAAGAAAAAGAAAAGATCTGTCCAAAAAAAAGAAAATTCAGGAAAAAAACAAACAAACAAAGAAAACAAGAAAAGGAAGAAAATAGAAGGAGAAGAAGCAAACGACGAACGAGAACAAGAAAACAATTTCTAGGCTTCCCTTTTACCTCCGCCGACGTGACCTTCAGGTGTTCCTTTCCCAAAGTCTACCTTCTCCTCTCCCCCCCTTCCCCCCTTTCCACTCCCCTTCTTCCCCCCTTCCCCCCTTTTATCTCCCCACTTCCCCATTTCCTTTCCTCCTCCACCCCCTAACTATTGCCTCTCCTGCTTTCTCCCTTTACCTTTCCCTCCCCCCTTCCCCCCTCTTCTCCCCCCCTCCTTCCTCTCTTACCCCCCCGCCGTCGCTATTGCTTCTCCTGCTTTCCCTTTCTATTCTACTCTTATCCCCCCCCCCCCCCAATACCTTACTTACTCTTATTCTTTTTTAATCATCTGATTATTATTGTTATTACTATTATTATTATCATTATTATCATCATTATTATTTTTGTTATTATTATTACTGATATTGTTGTAATTATTATTATTACTATTATTTTTATTATTATTATTGTTCTTCCTCTCCTTTCTTTCAGCTCCCTTTCATCAGCTTCCTTTCTTCCTCTCTATTCACTCTCATACTCTCCTTTCTCTTCCTTTATTTCAGGCTCTTTCCCTCTCTTTCTTCACTCATTCCTCTCCTTATTTCTCTTTGCCTTCTTTTCGCACTTCCTTTCCCTCTCTCTCTCCTCAGTCCTCTCTCTTATTCTTCTCTTTATTCTCCCTTTCACTTTTTCTTCAACTTTCTTCTTACTCCTCCTTCTCTTCTTCTTTTCACCATTTCTTCAACATTCTTTCTTCTCACTCCTTCATCTTTTTCTTCTTTCCATTCTTTCTCTTCCCTCACTCTTCCCTCTTATCCATCCCTTTTTTCTTTCTCTCCCTTTCGCTCTTCTATCTCGCTCCTCTCCTCATTTTTCTCCACTCACCTTCTTTCTTCTCCCTTCCCTTTACTTCCTTTTTAATTCTTATTCCACTCATTTTCCCTCCTTTCTTCTATATCGCTTATTCTTTCTGTATCCTCTTTAACCATCTTCTCTCTCACTTTTTTATCGCTTCTTTCTGTTTTCTCATTCGTTACCCTCTTTCTCACATTTTTTTTTTATCATCCCTTCTTTTTGTATCCTCATTCGCCATCCTCTCTCCTTTTTTATCACCCCTTCTTTCTATATCCCCTTTCGCCACTCTTCTTTCTCCCTTTTATCATCCCTTCTTTCTGTATCCTCATTCGCCATCCTCTCTCCTTTTTTTATCACGTCTTCTTTCTGTATCCCGTTTCGCCACCCTTCTTTCTCTATTCCCCATCATCCCTTCTTCCTGTGTCCCCTTTCGCCAATCGCTTTCATCCAGCCAGATCGATGTTCGTTCATTTGAATAAAAATATATATAGGATGTCAAAGACAGAGGCGAGAGGTCACCTTCCTCTTGACCTAGGATGACCTTCGTATTTTGGGATGAAGGATATAGGAGTGTATGTGTGTATTCCTAAATTCAGACGGATAAATAGACTGACATACACACACACACATATGCACACATGCGCGCGCGCGGACACACACACACATACACACACACACACACACACACACACACACACACACACAAACACACACTTACTCACTCATTCTCTCTTCTTCTTCTTTTTCTTCTTCTTCTTATTCTCATTCTCATTCTCTTTCTCCTTCTCCTTCTCCTTCTTCTTCTTCTTCTTCTTCTTGCGTCACTGCTATCCTATTTACTTCAAACCTTGATTTTTTCCACGAGCTCCCAAATACAACTTTCGAAGTCTTCAAACGTTCCTAACCATTCCCGAAAAGCAATAACGAATACAAAACAAAACAAAAGCAAAAAATAAGAGGAGTGTTGGGACCTATGGCACAGTTCCCACACTTTCCTCGTCCCCGGTGGAAGGCGGGCCGGGAGAGAGAACGCCGGGGCTTTTCTTCTCGCTCTCCTTCCCGTCCAGGCTTTCTCTCTCTCTCTCTCTCTCTCTCTCTCTCTCTCTCTCTCTCTCTCTCTCTCTCTCTCTCTCTCTCTCTCTCTCTCTCTCTCTCTCTCTCTCTCTCTCTCTCTCTCTCTCTCTCTCTCTCTCTCTCTCTCTGTCTGTCTGTCTGTCTCTCTCTCTCTCCCTCTCTCTTTCTTTCTCTATGTATTCTCTCTCTCTCTCTCTCTCTCTCTCTCTCTCTCTCTCTCTCTCTCTCTCTCTCTCTATATATATATATATATATATATATATATATATATATATATATATATATATATATATATATATATATATGTATGTATGTATGTATATATATACATATACATATATATTTGTATGTATATATACACCTTTTCCTCTCACTCACTCCTCGCACAGTGTTCTTTCATATATGGTGCACACGTTATGTGCGCATAAATACAAGTGAATAACAATAGGACCTGCAGTAACATAATTCCATAACCAGAAAATATCCTTACAAAAAAAAAAAAAAAAAAAAAAAAAAAAAAAAAAAACAACATATAAATACATATATATACCAGAGTAACATTGAACAATAATAACCGATACGCCCCTTTCTCGTTCACTTCATTCTAAGGTCTATGACATGAATTCCTTCATGGGTGACATTTGATGTAAGTCGATCGTCTACAAGTCAATTTTCTAGATGCTTTTTACTGCTATTTGTAGACTTTGGAATGGACTGCCTTCAGAGATTGTAACTTCTCCGATTTTTGATAAGTTTTAAAAGATCAGCTAACATGTTTTTCTTACGTAAACAGCTGACTTTCTATTCTTTCATTCTTTCTTAGCTGTATCTTGACCTGCACTGACACCTTTGGTGGTATAAATCTCATTTTTTTTCAGCGTGGCTCTTTATATAGCTTACTATAATAATAATAATAATAATAATAATAATAATAATAATAATAATAATAATAATAATAATAATAATAATAATAATAATGATAATAATAATAATAATAATAATAATAATAATAATAATAATAATAATAATAAAAACAATGAATCAGAGCCTAGACTTCGAGAATCTTTTATATGGCCCCTTCCCCTCCTTTCCCTTCCTCTTCCTCCTCTTCATTCCCTGGCCTCGTTCCCCGCCCTCTTCATATACTTTTCTTTCCCTCACCACCTCCCTTCCATAGTTTTTTTTAACCCTTCGTTCATTATAGCTTCTACCCTCATTCCTCAATTTCATATTTCTCGTTCCTACTTCCTCGTTCCATATTCTCCGTTCCTCATCCATTCTCCACGTTCCTTCGTCTAACTTCCCCGCTTCCTGTTCCTCCACTCCCATTCCCCACGTTCCGTTCCTCATTTCCATTCCCCGGGTCCTCATTCCCATTCCTCCGCTTCTATGTTCCTCATTGGTCATTGCTCCGTTCCCCGTTCCCTTACCTCTACTTTCCCGTTCCTCTGTTCCTCATTCCCAATTTCTCCGTTTCCTGTTTATCATTCCCATTCCTCCGTTCCTCCTCACTCCACATTCCACATTCGCCACTCCTCTGTTCCTCATTCCCAATACCTCCGCTATCCCGTTCCTCATTCCCCACTTTCCCACTGTTCATTCCTCCATTCCTCATTCTGTTCCTAATTCCCCATTCGTCATTTCTCTGTTCCTCATTCCCATTTCCCCACGTTCCCCATGTTCCGTTCCTCATTCCCCATCCCTCCTCTTCCCCGTTCCTCATTCCCCTTCGTCAATCCTCCATTCCTCATTCCCCTTCCTCCGCTTCCCCGTTCCTCATACCTCCGTCCTTGTCAAG
>NC_091563.1:16785361-16787861 GCF_042767895.1 Penaeus vannamei
CGACAACGACGATAACAACAACAAAGCAGAGGATGACGACGACAAAAACAAACTCAGCAACAACAAAAAACAAAATGGTAATAGTAAGAAAACAAGACACTGATACGCGACAGAGATAAGATTAAAGACAGTTATCTCTTCCTCCTCCATTCCCTGTGCATCTTTGTATCTCTGTATCTCCGTTTGGGTTAAGGAGATCCTTATTCCTTAGACCCAGATAAAGTATGCAAATGTCGGGTCGTTATGGATTCGTAATAGAGAGAGAGAGAAGGAGAGGGAGGAAGGGATTGAGGGAGAGAGAGAGAGAGGGAGGGGGGGGATTGAGGGAGAGGGAGGGAGGGAGGGGGAGATTGAGGGAGAGGGAGAGGGAGGGGGGAGAGATAGATAGAGAGAGAGAGAGAGAGATAGATAGAGACAGAGAGAGAGAGAGAGAGAGAGAGAGAGAGAGAGAGAGAGAGACAGACAGACAGACAGACAGACACAGAGACAGAGAAGGAGAAGGGTCAGAAGACAGTCAGAGACAGAGACAGACAGACACAGACAGGCAGAAAGACCGACAGACGCAGACGGCGGTAAGAGCAATCTCTCCGATATGGATTTGTGACCAAATTCCCGATACAGTCTCTCGAAAACAAATACACAATATCAAAAACGGTTTCCTCTTCCCATTGTGATTTCTAACCCTTTCATTGAAGATAACAAAACAAAACAAATAAAATAAATAAACCAAATATACCTCATTTTTTACCGACCCAATCACAAGCAATTCACACCCTTAATTCTTCCTGTTTAGCTATAACACTATTTCGCCTCTGCATCCCGATCCTCCAGAAGAGTGAGTGCAGAAACCGTGCAAGATGCCCTGATGCAATATTTGTTGATTAATATTGCATGCAGGATATCCCATATTAGGAGTCTGGCGGCCTGGGCTAATGTGATCAGAGTTGGAGGGATCGTGGAGTGTTGTTCTGCAGGGAAGGGGCAAGTTGGGCAAGTTGCAATAGGCAGGGAGATCAAGTTTTGTCCTTTTTTGGTGTGTGTGTGTTGAGTGAGTGTTTTTTTTATGTTTTTTTCATTTTGTTTAGTTTAATGATTGAGTTCTTTTTAATGTTTTATTTGTTTATTTATCTATTTTTTATTTTTTATTTTTATTTATTAATTTTTGTCTGTTACTTCTGTATTATGTGATTTAGTGTTATTTTTCTTGTTTCTGTGTGCTTTTGTGACATCCATTGTCTTATCATAATATCACCATTATTAGTGCTACCTATAATAATAAATAATATCAGTAATAGACAAAAATAGCAATCCCCTTTTTCAGTAAAATACAAAATCTACCTACGACTCATCAGTTCTATACAATATAAACCTTCCACATCTAAAAATTATATTTCCAATTCAGAATAAAAATACCCGTCACATTAATATACACTATTTCACCTCCATTTTAATCAGTCATGAAAACCATAAGCATAAGCGCACACCATACGTGATAAAACAATCCCTATCAAATTAATTGAAATGGAAGTAAGATATTTATTAATCAGACAAATCATGAGCATATAAACTATACAAAAATAAAAAGGAAAAATATCAACCTTGACAAGGATAATTTCACTCCCAGTCTAATTAATTAGCCGAATCTTGAGCATATTAACATACTAAACGTAAATAATAATAATAATAAATAAATAGATAAAAAATAATAATAATTTCACTGCTTTAGCTAATACGATTTTAGCATGGAAACATACGTAAAAGAAAGAAAGAAAGAACTAAAGAAAGAGAAAAAGAACGAAAGGAAAATAAGAAAAAAGAGAAAGAAAGAAACAAAACAGTCATTTCACTCCTACTCTAATTAATCAGACAAACCATGAACAAATAAACACTGTACACAAATAAAAAGGAAAAAAAAATAAACCTTGACTAGAATAATTTCACTCCCAGTCTAATTAATTAGCCGAATCTTGAAAATATGAACATACTAAACGTAAAAAAATAAATGAATAAATAAAATAAAAATAATAATTCACTCCTTTAGCTTAATAAGACTTTAGCATGGACACACACGTAAAAGAAATAAAGAAAGAGAGAGAAAGAACGAAAGGAAAATAAGAAAAAAGAGAAAGAAAGAAACAAAACAGTAATTTCACTTCTACTCTAATTTATCAGACAAACCATGAACCAATAAACACTGTACACAAATAAAGAGAGAAAATATCAACCTTGACAGGGATAATTTCACTCCCAGTCTAATTAATCAGCCGAATCTTGAGCATATTAACATACTAAACGTAAAATGAAGAAGAAGAAAAAAAAAAGTTTCACTCCTTTAACTAATAGGACAAATCTTGAACATGGAAACATACGTAAAAAAAGAAAGAGAAAGAGAAAGAAAGAAAGAAAAGTCATTTCACTCCTACTCTAATTAATCAGACAAATCATGAATATACAAACACTACTTAGAAATAAACGGGGAAAAATAATCCTTGACAAGGAT
>NC_091563.1:16800361-16802861 GCF_042767895.1 Penaeus vannamei
GATATTTTTTTAGTGTATAATACTATATATTTCATCTATTACTTTCAGAAGAGTTGTTTCTGTAGAAAGCCTTTGTCGAAATCCATACTGACTATCAGAAAGAAGTTTCTTTGACTACAAAAAGGGCATTAGTTAATTAGCTGCAATTTGAAAATGGCAGCAAAGAGATTGGACGATAGTTATTTACATCCTCGATGTCACCAGCTTTGTGTAGGGGAATAACGTGAGGGTTTTTCCGTAAGTTAAAAAAATGTATTACAAAAAGAGTGTTCACAAAACATAATATAAAATGCGATAACTGGCAACGAATCTTTGAGTCTGTTAATGGTCACTTCAGCACTTCGGACCATCTATTTTAGCTCTTCGATCTCAAAATCTTTTTTGGCGACTCCCTCTCTGAGTTCTTGAAGTTCAAGCTGAGTGATTTGTAGAGGGTCGAGTGTATCTTCAACTCGCGGATCACTAACTGACTGTTGGGCATTCGTTATCCAATTTAGTAAAATTGCTGAACAGGTAGCCCCATGTTGGATTTTCAAAAGATGGCTTAGTATTACAAGCATTCATTGCCCGGTCAGCGTTCGTCTCCTCCATTTCTGTAGAGTACGTCTTCAGAGTTCTATTTTTCATTGACATACATTCGAGAACATCCGCGCATGCGCGAGATTTCAAAAGAGTGAACAGCGGGCTCCCTTCTTTATGTATTCACGTTTTTAGTTACTTCAGCTTATACATAACATAGAAATACTGTCACAATATGCACTGTCACTTCACTGTCACAGATTTTCGATTTAAAAATCTTAGGAAATGTAACAACTCACAGAAACGAAAGCTAGAGCGAGTTCGTTTGGTCGTTTGTTTACAATCTCCCGAAAGGAGAGAGAGAGAGAGAGAGAGAGAGAGAGAGAGAGAGAGAGAGAGAGGGGGGGGGGGCAATCAGACAATCAGAGACAGCTAAAAAAAGAAAAAGAAATAGAGAGAGAAAGAGACAGAAAGCGATTACGTAGTCCGGTGTCGTGCCAAGGCGACATCACAGCGACACAACCTGGCTCCTGCACCTGTGTTTGACCCCCCCCCTCCCACCCACCACCCCTCCCTATCCCCCTCCCTTCCCTTAGACACTCGCACCCAGGTCACGCGGTGCAGCGACCTGCCACACGGTCCTGCTTTTCTACCTGTCTATTCCGCTGGCTGTCTGTTACTCGACCTGTTTTTAATGGCTGTCTACTCTGATGATTGTCTACTATCAAGACTGTATTTTAAAACTACTTTTTCTCCTTCTCTTACCCGTCTGTCGGTACTACCTTTCTACCCGTCTACTCAGACATCATGCATGTCATCAGTCATGCTAATATACTTGCCTGTTCTAGTTACAATATGTTAGTTATTATTCTACCGTGTTTTAACAAATATATCTGTATTCCCTCCCTTTGCTACTTTGTATTGCATGTCTACTTTTATTCTACCCCGCTGTCTGCCTTGTCTCTAGCTACCTACTCATCTACTCGGCTACCTTGGCCGGTTCGTTAAAATTGTGCAAGGCCCGACTCAATCAAAATTCATCTTATACGGACATGCATACACTCAAAAATACATATCTATTCGTCTTGACATGCATATCTACCGGACAGATATAGAGATAAATATATATCTCAGATATAGAATTCTTTCTGTGAATAGGCATGTCCGTATATATGAACATTCATTGGGTCGGGCCTTCCACAATTTTAAGTTACTGGCCGATTGTCGTATTTACCTTGCTGCCTATCTTTACGTTTGTTTATATACTCTATTGACTGCGTACCCTACTTATCTAGCATTGTTTTCGCCTGCCATCCTATCTATTTGTTTCTCATACTGTCTGCTTGACTGCTAATATATCCTTCTGCTTGTGTGCTTTAGTCTGCCTGCTGCTTGCTTTTGCTAATTAGCTAATTACGAAACCTGCAGGTATACTTCTTATTTACCAGGTAATGAGAATTTCCATGTTATTCGTTGCAATGATGAATATGATAAAGATAATGATGATGTCACGATATTGGTAGGAATTGTAATTATAAAAGCAACAAAAAGATAAAGTTAATGATTAATGATGATGTCAATAATAATGACTGTGAAACAGTAGTTGTAGAAGTAGTAGTACTATTACTACTAATAAACAAATTGATATCCGTGATAATGAGTAAAATGTTAATAATTATGGTAATGACGATGGTGATGGTGAAAATAAAAGTAAGAATAGAGATAACAATAGTAATAACAACAACAACAATAACAATGATAACGATAATCAAGGTATCGAAACGATAATCGTAATTATAACTATAAAAGTGATAGCAATGATAATTATTGTGATAATAATAATAATAACATTGATAATAATAATGATACATAGTGATAGCAATACGAGTAACAATAATGAATAATAATAACGATAATAATTACAATGATACTACTCCTACTGTTACTAGTAATGATCATAATGATAATGATAATGACAATA
>NC_091563.1:16805361-16807861 GCF_042767895.1 Penaeus vannamei
CCTGCTACTCACCTGACCATTTTTTATACCGTATCTGTAACTGTTTTTAAAGACGACCGTTTCATGTACTGCCAACAGGAGCAACAGCGGCGTTGGCACTGTGTTGGCACTCGGACGGGAGCTGATGGAGTGCCATTCCGTTACGGGAAGTTTATTCTACATTGAAGTTTTTTTTCGATGCAATGCGCGTTGTTTTTAAGGGTTTCTCTCCACAATCAGGGAGGTTTCAGCATACACGTTCAGGATATCAAGGCGAGGTTGTTTCAAGGCAATGAAGCAGAGGTTGTGATAAGGTTGTGATGTTGTGATAAGGTTGTGATGAGATAAAGTTGTGATGAGATTGTGATAAGGTTGTGATAAAGTTGTGATGAGGTTGTGATGAGATTGTGATAAGGTTGTGATAAAGTCTTAGCAAATTAAGTTGTGATAAGAGTTGCTTGATAGGGGTTGTGGGATGAGGTTGCGATACAAGTTGCGATGGGGAGTTATGTGATTATGGTATCATCGGGGTCCTCGAAAATTCACCATGATTATGATTATGAAGGGGAGTGTCGCTGGATGTCACTGTCCTTTACGTGCCACTGCTGTCAGCGGAGTGCCACCGACATTAATTTGCCGACGATAAAGCAACCTTAATTTAATAACGAGACTGGGTTTATTGATTCCCGTGAGGGGGAAGGGAGGGGAAAAGGGGGAGGGTGGAGAAGAAGAGGGGAAAAGGGGGGGTGGAGAGGGAGGAGGGAGGAGAAAGGGAAGAGGGGTGTGAGTGGGGAGGGAGGGGGAAAGGGGAGGGGTGAAGAGGAAGGAGGGAGGAGGGAAAAGGGAAGGGGGTGTGGAGAAGGAGGAGGGGAAGGAGGAGGGAAAAGGGGGATGAGGAGGAGGGGGAGGGGAAAGGGGGAGGGTAGAGAGGTATAGGAAGAAGGGAAGGGGGATGCAGGTGGAGAGGAAGGGGGGGAAAAGGGGAGGGGTGGAGAGAGAGAGGAGGGGGAAGGTGGAAGGAAAAAGGGAGGTGGGGAGGGAGGAGGGGAGGAAAAGGAAAGAGAAGGAGGGTGGAGCGAGTGGAGAGGGAAGGGAGGTAAAGGGGAAGGGTGGAGAGGGAGGAGGAGGGGGAAAGGAGGAAGGGAGAAAGGGGGGGGGGGGGAAGGGTGGAGAGGGAGGGAGGAGGGAAGGAGGAAGGGAAAAGGGGGGGGAAGGGTGGAGAGGGAGGAGGGGGGAAGGAGGAAGGGAAAAGGGGGGTGGTAGGAGAGGGAAGGAGAGGGAAAAAGGAGTGAGTGGGAGAGGGGAGGAAGGGAGGGGGAGGGAAAGGGGGGCTGTGAGTGGGGAGAGGGGGGGGAGGGGGGTAAGGGAAATGAGTCGTTTGAGAAATTTCAGACAAGGTTTTATACTTAGCTATACGCACTACCCAGGAGTACTCGTTAGAGGGGAAGGGGAAGTGGGAAAAAAAGATGGGAGGGTATTCTATCTAAGAAAAAATTGCTTATAATCACACATTTAATCCTTTCTTTCTTTCTTTTATCTTTTATGAATCTTTCTTCCTTTCTTTCATCTTTTTTTAATTAAAAGAAATTATATGTATATTTCTTTTTACTCAATCCAAAAATAAGCTTGGGGTATGATTGTGATCATTTGATTCCCTTCTCTCTTTCATTCATTTTCACTTACATCTATTCATATATCTACTGACCTATATTTATTTATTCATTATTATTTTTCTTTTTATAGAGATCCTAGTGTATGAACAATTTCAGCTGAACATAGCCTACTGACAGGATCCACACGAGGGAGGAGGGGTAGAGAGGGGGGGAGGGAAGAAAGGGAGGGGTGAAGAGGGAGGAAGAGGAGTGGAAGGGAGGAGAGGGGGAAGGGTGGAGAGGGAGGGAGGGGCAAGGGTGGAGAGGGAGGGAGGAGAGTGGGAGGAGGAGGAGGAGGAGGGGAGGGTGTGGAGGGAGGGAGGAGGGAGGAGGAAGTAGGGGAGGGGTGAAGAGGGAGAGAGGAGGGAGAGAAGGAGGGGAGGGGTGGAGAGGGAGGGAGAAGGAGGAGGAGGAGAGGAGGGAGGGAGAGGGAGGGAGGAGGAGGAGGGAGGGGTGGAGAGGGAGGGAGTAGGGGGAGGAGGGGGAGGGGTGGAAAGGGAGGAAGAGGAGTAGAAGGGTGGATGATTGTAGACTAAGGGGAGGGGGAAAGTGAAGAGGGAAGGGAAGAGGAGGAGAGGGAGGGATGAGGAGGGGGAGGGCTGGAGAGGGAGGGAGGGGCAAGGGGGAGATCTATGTTTGAACAGGAACAGTGTTGACAATAGTGGAGACTTGAACAAGAATGAACTTGACATGCGTTCAAAGCAGTGTCCATCAGCTGACTGTGATGAGGTTGTTCAAAGTGACTGCGAAGTTTACTAAGAGACTAGATGATGTTAAGGTGTTCTTGAGGCAGAAGTAAATAAAAAAAAATGTTCTCGAAAAGGCGAACAAAAGGGGGATTTGTGATCAAATGACTTTAATAACCCCGG
>NC_091563.1:16820361-16822861 GCF_042767895.1 Penaeus vannamei
TTATTTATTTATCAATTTTATTTTATTTATTTATTTTATTTATTTGCCTCTTTTTATTTACCTATTTATCTATTCTATTTATTTATCTATTCTATTTATTTATCTATTCTATTTTTTCATTCATCTATTCTATTTATTAATTCACCTATTTTATTCATTTATGTATTTATTTATCTATTCATCTATTCATTATATCTATTTATTAATCTATTTAAAGTATTTATTTATCAATTCATCTATTTATCTATTTATTCTATTTTATTTATTTATTCATTTATTTGACGCTTCGACGTATACACAGTATTCGTGGGTAGACAATGATACATAATCAGGGAGAGAGAGGAATAGAAAGATGGATAGATGTATGGATAGATGGATAGATGGATAAATAGGTAGATATATAAAAATAGATATATAGACAGATAGATAGATAGATATGTAGGTAGGTAGGTAGGTGTAGAGAGAGAGAGAGAGAGAGAGAGAGAGAGAGAGAGAGAGAGAGAGAGAGAGAGAGAGAGAGAGAGAGAGAGAGAGAGAGAGAGAGAGAGAGAGAGAGGGAGAGAGAGAGAAAGAGAGGGGAGATTGGAGATTGATTGGAGATTGAGAGAGAGAGAGATTGGAATTGGAGAGAGAGAGAGAGAGAGAGAGAGAGAGAGAGAGAGAGAGAGAGAGAGAGAGAGAGAGAGAGAGAGAGAGAGAGAGAGAGAGAGAGAGAGTTAGTAAAAAACTAACTAACAAAACCGAACACGAGGGAAGGAAAAAGAATGAACGAGGCATAGAACAAAAAAGAAAAGAAAAAGAGAAAGTGAAGAAAAGAAAAGTGGAAATGAAAAATGAAAAACAAGAATGACGTAAGGATACCGATCCAAGTCATCAGTCAGGTACAATATATATATGCAGTCGAAAGTCAAATTAACAGTGATCAGATTTAAAATCAAAATTTTGTATGTATTATAATTGGATGATTTAATTTACTAGGTTATTTATTGATTTGTATATTTGTGTTTATGTTTGTCTGTCCGCCTGCCTTTCTGCCCCGCTCCTGTCCCCCTGTCCTTTACAAGATCCAACCCCCCCTTCCCCACTCTCCCCCATACCCCCATTCCCACCCATCACTACCCCCATATTACCCCCCCCCCTCCCCCGCTGCGCCAGAGTGGTGTTCCATGCTCTCCCGGCCTTGTGACGTCACGGCCAACACGCTCCCCTGTGCTCGCTTACACACCTTCCCACTCCCTGTGCTCAGGGAACGGAGCGACGTTTGGCGTTTTCAGATTTTTCGTTTTTCGTTTTTTTTTGTTTTTTTTTTTGTCTTTATTTTTAGTTTTTTTTGTCTTTATTTTTAGTTATTTGTTTATCTTTTGGTGATGTTTTTTCTTGTTTTGTTTTGAGGCATTTTCGTTGTTTTGTGTTTACTTTGGGTGTTTTTATTGTGTTAAGTATTGTTGTTCCCGATGATGATGTTGATGATAAAAGGTATTGTATTAGTTTTGTTTTAGATGTCTTTGTTGTTGTTGTTTTTCTTCTTTTTTTGTTGTTATATCACGTGTTGCTGATCTTTTTTGTCTTGTTTTTTTCCAGATGTTGGTATTCTTTTGGATGTTGTCTTTTTGTTTGTCTTGTTTATGTTGGACTCAAAAATAAGAATAATCATTCGCTTTGACAGGTTACTAAAAACCATAAACCGATTGTGGTGACGTAAGCAAAACAAAAATGATGACGATAGTAACAACTAGTAGTGATGATATTTCCATACCTTTATCATCATTATTCATTTATCTATTCACCAATTTATTCATTTTGTACTTCCGGTTTTACTTGAGTATCTGTGTAATGGCAGAATCTATGTGAGATGATGTTGATATTCATAATGATAATTTTCATAATGATGATGATAATTACATGACAGTGACGACAGTGATAATGATAATAACAATACTCATACAGATAGCACTAGTAACAAGATTGGCAATGGTGATAATGATGATTATATAGTAATGATCAAGGTCGTTGTGTTAAAACCTTATTTACTGATTTGTTATCATTATTGTTATCATTATTATCATGATTATTGTTTGTATTACTGATATTATCATTGGTAGTGATAGTTTTTGTGGTAGTATTATTATCATTATTATTTTCTTAAATTATTATTGGCATTATTATTATCTTCATTATTACTATTATCATTACTATTATTATTACAATTATCATTATCACTATTATTATTGTCATTATCGTCATCGTCATCACTAATACTGCCATTATCATCATCATTATTTATTATTCCTTTACTATTCTCACTCCTCCATTCGTCCCCTCCAGCTCTTTAGGTAAACTCTTCCTCCCCTCCCCTTCACTTCCAGCTCTCCCCCCTCCCTCTCCCCTGCCATTTACTCTTTCCTCCCATAAATTCACCCTCCCCTCCACTTCCAATCCTCCCTCGCCCACTTTCCTCTCTCCTCTCTCCTCTCCCTCCCTTCTCCCCTCTCTCCCTCCC
>NC_091563.1:16850361-16852861 GCF_042767895.1 Penaeus vannamei
TGTTCGCGCGAACGTGTTCGAGCATCTGTAAACTTCGGATAGATTTCAGAACTCAGCAGATACGAACCCTCCCGGAGCCTCCGCCGCGAATACACACAGCGGCCGCCTCCAGTTCGCTGAGCTTCATTAAACTTTGTCAGTGAAGGACTGTAATCCATGAGTCACTGGTAAGCTTCGCAGATTAGTTCATTAAGTTACATAGTTTGTTACTTGTTCTGGTTAGGCTCTCGGCAGACTGGACAATTGTACATGTACACGCACATATGCACAGGCACAGACGCACGCATGCATACAAAGGCAGACAGATAGATAGACACACAGAGACATAGAGACACACACACACATTAACACACACACACACACACACACACACACACACACACACACACACACACACACACACACACACACACACACACACACACACACACACAAACACACACACACGCAGGCACGCACACGTAAAATGGAAATATGTCCTTGGGACAAACAATTATAACGAAATGATATATCCGAGAGCGCAATTGTGCGAATATAACTGAACATTTACAGAAACAAACTATATATATGTATATATATATATATATATATATATATATATATATATATATATATATATATATATATATATATATATATATATATATATATATATATATATATATATATATATATATATATATATATATACTGTATATTCTCAGATACACATGCTTTCATATATGTATATTTACCTACGAGATAATTTAAAAAAATCATACAGGATAAGAGGAATAAGAAGAGGAAAAACAAAAGAGAAAATAAGAAAGGAAGAATAATAAAAAAAATGAGAAGAAATGGGAGATGATGAAGAAGAGGAGGAGGAGGATGACGATAAATAAGGAGAGAGAAAAAGAAAATAAGAAGACGATGAAGAAGATGAAAATACAATAACACAATAACGAAAAGAAACGAAGAAAAAGAAGAAAAAAAACTAACACGAACGAAAAAAAAGAAGAAGACACCAACACAAACGAAAAGAGAAGAAGAAAAAGAAGAAGGAGAAGACGAGGAGGAGAAGCAAAAATAGCAAGGCGCCTGAAAGGTCAGATCGTCGGCCACTTATTTGACCTTAATGTCACGGCGACGCTTATTGCTCAAAAGTTGCAAAATAACCCCGCGTGTTTAGCCATCGTTTACGTTTAGCGTGTTATTTGTCGGGCCTGTGCCTTCTCCCCTTGCAATGGGCTTCTAGGTGTGCATGATTTCTCTCGGTTTCTTTCTTTCTCTTTCTCTTTCCCTCTCTCTCTCTCTTTCTCTTTCTCTCTCTTACTGTCTCTCTCTCATTGCCTCCCCCCTCTCTCTCTCAATCTCTTCCCCGCCCCCCCTCTCTGTCTCTCTCTTCCTCTCCCTCTCTCTCTCTTCCTCTCTCTCCTTCTCTCTCCCTCTCCCTCTCCCTCTCTCTCCCTCTCCCTCTCCCTCTCTCTCTCTCCCTCTCCCTCTCTTCCTTCTTCTATATACGTTGTACTCCATGTTTTTTTTTCTCTCTCTCTTTTCTCTATCTTTCCGTTAATTTCCAATCTTCCATTTTCTTTGCGTGTCTCTGCTCTTACCATAACGACCTGAAATTACAAAACTTGATCCAGAGAGTACATTAAGGAAGAGAAAAGGCGGGAAAGTAGACTGTAAAATTAGTAAATTACCAAATCTATTATAAAAATTACGAAACATTATGTTGGGACTAACTGCACCTGAATGGCTCTCCAGGTTAAAAACATACATTTAAAGAAAGGCCAACTTGTCGCCATACCATTTTTTTATCTCTTTTTAATTAACAATTACGTGTTTTTAAAAATCCAAAAATCCAGTTTCTGAGATTTCTGTTCTATCTTTTTCTTCTCTATTTTCCTTTGCTTTCTTATCTCTGTATTATCGTTATATCGTATGTCTTCCCATCATCACCATAATCTTTTTTATTAACAATTTCGTGTTTTTTTTTTAATAAAAAAGCCCAGTTTCTGAGATTTCTGTTCTATTTTTTTCTTCTCTATTTCCCTTTGCTTTCTTATCTCTGTATTATCGTTATCTTGTTATATCTTCCCATCATCATCATCATCACCATCACTAATCTTACCTTCATTATTGTGAACGTCATACGGGTTCTCGATATTTTAGAATTATTAGAAATATAATTGATTTCGATTTGCTTTCACATATACGTGAATGCATACATTTATCTATCTGTCTGCCTATCTATCTATTTATCTATCAACCTACCTACCTGCCTACCTGTCTGTCTGTCTGTCTGTCTGTCTGTCTGTCTGTCTGTCTGTCTGTCTGTCTGTCTGTCTGTCTGTCTGTCTGCTTGTCTGTTTAATTAACTATCTATTTACCTATCTATCCATCTATCTATCTATCTATCTATATATCTCCATCATCACTAATCTTTTTTATAACATGTTTTATTCATTATATGTCTGTTCATCTATCAACCTACCTGCTTGTCTGTCTGTCTGTCAGT
>NC_091563.1:16862861-16867861 GCF_042767895.1 Penaeus vannamei
CCCCTCCCCTCCTCCTCCCTCCCCTCCCCTCCCCTCCCCTCCCCTCCCCTCCCCTCCCCTCCCCCTCCCTTCCTTCCCTCCCTGCCTCCCTCAGGGATATGCAAGCACGAGTACCTCAACCTACCCGTCCCTGCTCGCATCTGTGGCCGAGTCCTAGCACACCCGAGTGGGCGTGTCCGCCGCGTGTGCCTTTGCGCGCGTGAAGAAGACCCCCAGAAGTCAGGCTCAGGAAACCAGCTGATAAAGGCACCGTTTGGATTAATGCTGGCACCCTCGTGGCACTCAGTGACCAGGCACTGACTCAGCGGTTTTTGTGTTTGTTGTTTTTCGTCTGTCTGATTGTCTGTCTGTTTGTTTGTTTGTCTATGTGTCTTTTTGTCTGTTTGTCTGTCTGTTCTGTGCCTCTCCGTCTGTCTGTATGTCTGTCTGTCGGCGCGTTAATATGGATATACTTGTTTCGTTTTTATTTATTTATTTTTACTGCTTATTAGTCTCCCATTTCCTCCTCCTTCCCGTTTTCTTTCTCTCTTCATCCGACCTCATTTTCTGTTTATGTTTGTGTCTTCTGCAGCTTCTTCTCCATCTCTTTCTTTCATTTCCTCTCGTTCTCTACCATTTTTACTTTGTTTCTCTCTTCTCCTGCTTCACCCAACCCTTTCTTCCGCTTCTCTGTCTCCTTGCCTCTTCGTCCTTTATCTCTCTCTCCCTCTCCCTCTCTCTCTCTATCTACCTATCTATCTATCTCTCTGCCCCTCTCCAATGCCCACCCTCCACTTATCTTCCTCCCTCCACACTCTACTCACTCCCCTCTGTTCACCTCTCTCCCTCCTCTCCTTCACTCCATCCTCTCTACCTATTCTCCCCATCTTTCACCCCTTCTCCCTTCTCCCTTCACCCTCCACGTTCTCTCCTCCCCTCCACCCTCCACCCACTCCCCTCTCCTCCCTTCCTCCACCCTCTGGGTTTATGTTGTTTATCTCAAGTCAACGTTGGTTTAATCGTGGAGAGAGAGAGAGAGAGGGAGGGAGGGAGGGGGGGAGGGAGGAGGGAGGGAGGGAGGGAAGGAGGAGGGAGGGAGGGAAGGAGGGAGGGAGAGGGGGAGGGAAGGAGAGGGAGAGGGAGGGAGAGGGAGAGGGGGAGGAGAAAGAGAGAGAGAGAGAGAGAGAGAGAGAGAGAGAGAGAGAGAGAGAGAGAGAGAGAGAGAGAGAGAGAGAGGAGAGAGAGAGAGAGAGAGAGAGAGAGAGAGAGAGAGAGAGAGAGAGAGAGAGAGAGAGAGGAGAGGGAGGGAGAGGGAGAGGGAGGGAGGGAGGGAGGGAGGGAGGGAGGGAGGGAGGGAGGGAGGAGGGAGGGAGAGGGAGATGGGGAGAGAAAGAGAGAAAGAGAGAAAGAGAGAAAGAGAGAGGGAGGGAGAGAGAGAGAGAGAGAGAGAGAGAGAGAGAGAGAGAGAGAGAGAGAGAGAGAGAGAGAGAGAGAGAGGGGGGGAAGAAAGAGAGAGAGAGAGAGAGGGGGGGGGAGAAAGAGAGAGAGAGAAAGAATGAGACAGGCAGACAGAGACAGAAAGACAGACAGACAGACAAAAAGCAAAAGGTAGATAGACCTGTCCTCCAGTATCCAAACAAGTTCACCAAAGCCAAATAGCATACTTACATTAGACGAACGAGCGAGATTTTCTTATCATGCCTTGGGTTTCATTCCTCTCCTAATGGCTTACCTGCAAAGAAAAAAATGAAACAAAATTAACATACATTGTAAAATATTCACAATAAAAAAATAAAAAAATCTCTGACGCACGAAAATTCATATCATATTTACACACCAATAACAATATTCAACTCACAATCAACATCGGTATTTCTATTCGATTTGAAAAAAATACTAAAAAAACTATAAAAAAAAAAACTTAAAAAAAAAAACGCATATACATACACTAAAACCATAATTAACCTGGGTACAAAAAAGTGTTCTCTCACCCTGTTCGCTCAAACGAAATTAAGAGTTTAATGACATTACATGGAAGCGGACATAATCTGGACACTAATCACGTGATCCCTAATCATTAATAATAAATCATTCTTAAATCTTACCTTACTCGCACACAGAGGAAATATAGTTACATACTGTCATTTATCACATATATTCATATATCTATCGATCTGTGTGTGCGTGTGTGTGTGTGTGTGTGTGTGTGTGTGTGTGTGTGTGTGTGTGTGTGTGTGTGTGTGTGTGTGTGTGTGTGTGTGTGTGTGTGTGTGTGTGTGTGTGTGTGTGTGTGTGTGTGTTCCTGTCTGTCTTCCTGTTTGTCTGTCTGTCTGTCTGTCTGTCTGTCTGTCTGTCTGTCTGTCTGTCTGTCTGTCTGTCTGTCTGTCTGTCTGTCTGTCTGACTATATATATATCCATCTATCTATACTAATATCTATATTTATTCTCTATCTGTTTAATAATCTAGCTATTTTTTCATACATTTATCTATCATATCTATTTCTTCATTCATTCATTTATGCATTGCTATATTCATTTATCTATAAATTTAGCATATTATCCAACCCTCTATCAGTTTCCTTTTTTATTTAATTTTTATTTATTTCATTTTTTTTTAAATTAATTCCCTATATATTTTCATTTATTTTTTCTATTTATTTTTTTATCATTTTTTATTAATTCCCCTACATATATTCATCCATCCCCCTATTTGCATATTTGTTCGACTGTGTGTCTGTTTGTGTATTTTTCATATTTTCTCTTACGCATTCTTATATCTATCCATTCACACATAAGATGGATAGCACGTTGTATTCGCGATGATAAACGCAAAGAGTCAGAGTGAAAGTAATGAGGCTGATAGATAAGATAATGATGATGATGATAATTACAGCCAGAACTGCAAAAATAATGATGATGGTGATGATGAGGATGATGGTGAGGGTGATGATGACAATTACGATGACGATGAAAGTGAAACGTTAATGATAGCAATGATAATGACGATAATAACAGCAATAACGATAGTAAAAAAAAATATGGAAAAGGCAAGGCAGATGAAAGGGACTTTATCGACGACGAAAGTAGATAACAAAACCAACGATGAGAAGCAATAACAACAACAACAAAAAACACATAAACAACAACTTAGGGACTTTATCGAAGACGAAAATGGATAACAAAACCAACGACTAACAAAAAACAACAATAACGTAAATAACAACTTACGGACTTTATCGATCACGAAAGTAGATAACAAAACCGACGACAAACAAAAAAACAAACAACAACACAAACAACAACTCGAGCAACAGTGATAAGGACGCCAAACCGAGACCCCCAATTTTGCGGAGTGATCACTTGCTCCAACCTTGCAATGATCCCGTTACCCTGGCAGCCCCCTTCTGCAATGGCTCGTCAACATTTCACTGTGTCATTAACAGAGGATAAAGAGGAGGGACGGATAGAAGGGGATAAAGAAGGGGAAGGGGAGAGGGAAGGAAAGAGAGAGGGGAAAAGAGGGGAGAGGGAAGAAAGAGCGAGGGGAGGAGAGGGTAGAGTGAGAGGAGAGAGGGAAGAGAGGGGAGAGGGAGGAAAGAGCGAGGGAAAAAGAAGAGAGGGAAGAGGGAAGAAAGAACGAGGGGAAAAGAGGGAAGAGGGAAGAAAGGGCGAGGGGAAAAGAGAGGGAAGAAAGAGCGAGAGAAAAAGACGGGAAGAGGGAAGAAAGAACGAGGGGAAAAGAGGGGAGAGGGGGAAAGAGCGAGGAAGGAGAGGGTAGAGCGAGAGAAGAGAGGGAAGAAAGAACGAGGGGAAAAGAGGGGAGAGGGAGGAAAGACGGAGGGGAAGAGAGGGGAAAAGAGGGGAGAGGGAAGAAAGAGCAAGGGGAGAGGAAAGAGCGAGGGTAAGAGAGGGTAGAGTGAGGGGAAGAGAGAAGAAAGAGCGAGGGGAGGAGAGGGTAGAGAACGAGGGAGAGAGGGAAGAGAGGGAAGAGGAGGACAGAGAGCGAGGGGAAGAGAGGGAAGAGGAGAGGGAGGAAAGAGAAGGGAGAGCGAAGGAAAGAAGGGGTAGGTATAAGATTGGAAGGAAAGGGGAAAGGGAGATAGAAAGGGGAAGGGAAGAAGGGAGGGAGGATAGAGAAAGGGAAAGAGACAGAGAGGGGGAGGGGAATGAGGATGGAGAGAGAGAGAGAGAGAGAGAGAGAGAGAGAGAGAGAGAGAGAGAGAGAGAGAGAGAGAGAGAGAGAGAGAGAGAGAGAGAGAGACAGAGAGAGAGAGAGAGAGAGAGAGAGAGAGAGAGAGAGAGAGAGAGAGAGAGAGAGAGAGAGAGAGAGAGAGAGAGAGAGACAGAGAGAGAGAGAAAGATACAGACAGAAAAACATACAGATTCAGACAGACAGAAAGAGATATACAGACAAACAGAGACAGAAACAGATAATAATGATAAGAAAAGAAGTAGCAGAAGAAGAAGAAGAAAGACGACAACAATCCCCCAAGAGGCATTTCACAATCCTCTTTTGTTTTCTCTCATGTCGAGTTTTAATGGATTTTCTCTTATTTCTTATTTTCTGTTCTTTTCTTTTTTCCACTTTCGCATTTCTTAGTCAAGGATGATGTGCTTTGCAGGTAGAGATTATGATTTCCTCTTTTCACCATTACTGTTTTGTATGTTTATCTATTTACATTTTCATTGTACTGTATGCATCGTTTTATTCTCTTTCTCTTCTCCCTCTTTCCCCCTCCCTATCTCCTTATCTCCCTACACACGCAAACATATGGGCACGCAGATAGACAAAACTATTCTACTCTTTCTCCTTCTTCTTCTTTTTCTTCTTCTTCTTCTTCTTCTTCTTCTTCTTCTTCTTCTTCTTCTTCTTCTTCTTCTTCTTCTTCTTCTTCTTCTTCTTCTTCTTCTTCTTCTTCTTCTTCTTCTCTTTCTTCTTCTTCTTCTTCTTCTTCTTCTTCTTCTTCTTCTTCTCCTCCCACTTTCCTCCTCCTCCCACTTTCCTCCTCCTCCCACTTTCC
>NC_091563.1:16870361-16872861 GCF_042767895.1 Penaeus vannamei
GAGGGGAGAGGAGGGGAAAGGAGGGGGAAGGGGAGAGGGGGAGAGGGAGGGGAAAGGAGGAGGAGAGGGAGGGGAAATGAGGAGGAGAGGGAGGGGAAAGGAGAGAGGAGGTAAGGGGTAGAGGGAACGGGAGAGGAGGTAAGGGGTAGAGGGAAGGGGAGAGGAGGGAAAGGAGGGGGAAGGGGGAGAGGGAAGGGGAAGGAAGGACTCGGGGGAGCTGGAAGGTTGTGGCGTTTTGTGAAAGACAAAGAGGGGAAAGTGGGTTGCCAAGGGAGACGGAGAAAGAGGGAGAGGAGTGAGGTAGCAAGAGAGAAGGAGGAAGAGAGGGGGAGAGGAAGCAGAAGCGAAGGAGGTAGAGAGAGAGAGGAAGGAGGAGAGAAGGAGGAAGAGAGGGGTGAGAAAGGAGAGAGAGGAGGTAGAGAGGGGAGAGATGGGAATGGAGAGGAAGAGGGGAAATGCAGCGCGAGAGAGGGGGAGATGGAAAGGGAGAAGTAGAGAGGAGGTGGAGAGAAAGCGATGGTGAAAGAGGGAGACGGTAGACGGAGCGAGAGAAGGAAAAAAGAGAGAAAGGAGTGTGTCTGAGAGAAGTAGAAGAAGAAGAAGAAGAAGAAGAAGAAGATAGATACATAGATAGATAGATAGATAGAGAGAGAGAGAGAGAGAGAGAGAGAGAGAGAGAGAGAGAGAGAGAGAGAGAGAGAGAGAGAGAGAGAGAGAGAAAGAGAGAGAGGGAGAGAGAGAGAGAGAGAGAGAGAGAGAGAGAGAGAGAGAGAGAGAGAGAGAGAGAGAGAAAGAGAGAGAGAGAGAGAGAGAGGAAGATGGAGGAGCGAGAGAGGGAGAAAGAGGTTAGCGAGATGAAGAGGAAGAGGGAGAGGGAGAGGAAAGATGTGGGAGTGAAATCAAACAAATATAGAGAGAATGAAAGAGAAAAAAAAAATCCCACTCTAATCATTCGCAAATCCAACATTTAAAAAAATCAAATTTCAAAACTCTTAAATCACAGGAATCTCGCTCTCCCCCCCCCCCACCCCTCATCCCCAACCCCCCACCCCACCCCATCTCCAACCCACGAACAATTATCCCCACTTTAAGCGCAAGCCAGGCTAATGGTGATAGCATTAATAATGACGATGATAACAAAAATGATGATGATGAAAATGATGAGGATAATGATAATAATGACGGTGATGGTGATGTTGGTAGTGATGGTAATGGCAATGGAAATGTGACAAAACCAAGTTAAACTTAACAAGTTTGTTAAAGTTAATGGAAATGGAAATAGATATGGTGATGGTAATGGTGGTATTGATGGTGATAGTGATAGTGATAGTGATAGTGATAGTGATAGTGATAGTGATAGTGATAGTGATAGTAATAGTAATAGTAAAGACAACGATAACGATAATAACAGCAACGAATAAGCAAATACCCAAACAAACCAACGAAAACATAGACAATTAATTAAAAAAGAAACAGTAAACAATCACCTCACCCACCAATCCCCCCCTCCCCTTCCCCCCCATCTGACCACCCAATGACCCCCCTGACACGAAGACGACGCAGGACCCTAACCCCCCCGTAGTCGCGAGTGCCTTAAGGAAGCCGAAGGATCGTCAAGAAGGACTCTGAGAAGGAGCCTTGGGGTCGTTGGGAAGGAAGGAAGGGAACCGTCTTGTGGGGGAGTGAATATGAATGGAGTGACAAGGATCTCCACGACACGCGAATGAAAAAAAAAGAAAAATATATATATATTCTTTGGTCTTTATTCTTATTTATCTATTTATTTGTTATTACTTTTTTCATAGGAGGGGTATGAGTGAAGGAGAGAGTATCGTTTAGCATTCTTTTTTAATCTATATCTATATCAATATCTATATCTATATGTATGTATGTATGTACGTATGTGTGTATATGTATGTATGTGTATATGTATTTATGTATGTATGTGTGTATGTGTGTGTGTGTGTGTGTGTGTGTGTGTATGTGTGTGTGTGTGTGTGTGTGTTTGTGTGTATGTGTGTGTGTGTGTGTGTGTGTGTGTGTGTGTGTGTATGTGTGTGTGTGTGTGTGTGTGAGCGCGCGTGTGTGTGTATGTGTGTGAGCGCGTGTGTGTCTGTGTATCTGTACATTCATTTATCTATACATCTGTGTACAAATACTCACAAGTACGCGTAGTACGCGTAGACACACACGAATACCAGTGTCCGAATGCCCCCTTTTCGTCTCCACTTATCCGAACACGTCTAAAACGGTGTCGTTGGCTTCGTTAATATGCGCGCGAGGAGCTTGGCCTTGTGGAGCCTAGAGATAAGGCTTATCGTGAGTCGAAACACGTTTTGAACAAGACGTGTCAGTCGCCGTCTGTGTTTTGAAGTTACGAAGGAGAAGAATTGCGCGAGATATTTTTTTGGCGTGGCAGACCAGGGAGGGGGGGAGGGGGAGAGAGAGGGAGGTAGGGAGGGAGGGAGGGAGCGAAGATATATAAAGATAGATTGGGAAA
>NC_091563.1:16877861-16882861 GCF_042767895.1 Penaeus vannamei
AAGTAAGTGACTGAGAAAAAAAAGATAAATGAATTGAGAAAAAAGTTAATTAAAAAAGTAAATACTTACTTAAATTAATAAACTGATTGACTGATAGATAGATAGGAGAACAAACAAACAATAAATGAATAAAATGCACAAAACAAACAAAAGAATAGATAGCCAAAACAATACAAACAAATAAATCACCAACCAACAAACAAACCAAAAACGAAAAAAATACAATGACCCCCGCCCTAAAAAAAAGAAGCAAAGAGAATCATAAACAATAATAAATAAAAAAAAACAATGATAACTTCCCCATCCCCCCCAAAAAAAAACACAAACAAAACAAACGAAAAGAATCATAAACAAAAACAAACAAAACAACCAAAAAGAATCATAAACAATAAAAAACAAAAACAAACTTTCCAACAAGAAGAATCCTAAACAATTAAAAAACAAAAACAAACAAAACAATAAAAAATCCTAAACAATAATAAAACGACCAAAAAGACACATAAACAACAACCAAACACAAACAGCCAAACAAAAACAACCAAAGAGAATCATAACCAATAAAGCCAGGCCCTAAAAGGAGCTTGGGTGGGAACAGGCGCTCTCCAGCCCGATCCCCGAGCAGTAAAGGTTGCAGCGCCAGTGCCGGCTCCACAGTGCCGCAGGTAATGAGAGCCTCACTGCGGCACGGCACCCTCTACGGCCCTCTCTCTCTTCCCCCTTCCTCTCTTCCTCTCTCTCTCCCCCTTCCTCTCTTTCCCTCTTCCTCTCTCTTTCCCCCTTCCTCTGTTCCTCTCTTCTTCTCTCTTTCCTCCTTCCTCTCTTCCTCTCTCTTTCCCTCTTCCCCTCTTCCTCTCTCTTTCTCCTCTCTTCCCTCCTTTCTCCATTCCTCTCTCTTCCCTTCTTCCTCTCTCCCCCGCCCTACTTCTCTTTCTCTCTCTTTCCCCCTTCCTCTCTTCCTCTTTCTCCCTCCCTTCCTCTCTTCCTCTCTCTCCCCCTTCCTCTCTTCCTCTCTTCCCTCCTTTCTCCATTCCTCTCTCTTCCCTTTTTCGTCTCTTCCTCTTTCTTTCCCCTTCCTTTTTCCTGGTTTTCCCTCCTTTTCCTTCCTTTTCTCAGCCTTTTTTTCGTTTTCAGTTTTTTTAATCATTATTATTGTAAGGTCTTTCATTCGTACTTTTTAAATTCCTCTTTTCGTTGGCTGTTCTCTGTTCCTTTATCTTTGTTCTTTCTATTGTTCTTTCTTTCGCTTCTGTTCTCTTTCCGTCTGCCTTTTATTTCCTTTCTTCGTATAGTTTTCTTTTTTTTGTTTTTGTTTACTTGCCTTTCCACCTTCCCGTCTGTCTTTTCCTTTATCTTCTCTCCCACCTGTTCCTACTTTTGTTCCCGTTCTCTCTTCTTTTTCATTTGTCCTTTTCCTTTGTTCCTGCCTCTATTCCCTTTTCGCTTATCCTTGTCCTTTCTTCTTCTCCCTCTTTTATCATTTCTTTTGCTTTAGTCTTCCTTTCTCTATCCCCGTTTTCCCTTGTCTTTCACTCCCGTTCTCTTCTCCCCTATTTGGTCTTCCTTCCTTCTCCTTTATTCTTTCTTTTCTTCTCGGTCTTCCTGTCTCCTCTTTTCTCCATCTCTGCTGCTTTTTACCTCGTTTGTTTCTATCCTTTTTCCCTCTCTTCTTTTTCTTCTATCCCCTCTTTTTTCATTTATTCTTTTCTCTTATCTATTCTTTCCTTCCTCTTTTCTTTTCGGAAATTTCTCCTGTCTTCTTGTCTCCCATTTATTGTTTCTTTGGTTTCTCTTTCTCTCTCTTTTCCTTTGGAGGCGGAGGAGGAGGAGTAGGAGGAAGAGGAGGAGGAGGAAGAGGAGTAGGAGGAAGAGGAGGAGGAGGAAAAGGAGTAGGAGGAAGAGGAAAAGGAGGAGTAAGAGGAAGAAGAGGAGCAGGAGGAGTAGGAGGAGGAGAGGAGGAGGGGAGGAATGGGAGGGGGAGGAGGAGGAGGAGGAGGGAGGAGGGAGGAGGAGGAGGAGGAGGAGGAGGGAGGAGGAGGAGGAGGAAGAGGAGGAGGAGGAAGGGGGAGGAAGAGGAGGAGGAAAAGGAAAAGTAGGGGAAAATAACTATAATGCTACTGAGGAAAAGAAAAGAAAAGAAGAGAGAGGGAAAAAAGAAGAGAAAGAAAGAAACAGAACGAAAAGAAAAAATCAGAATCCAAAATAAGAATGAAATGAGAAGGCAAATATCTCCTCCTCCTCCTCCTCTTCCTCCTCCACCCCTTCACTCTCCTCCCATCCCCACCCCACCCCTCGGTTCCCCACCTCCCTCCCCTCCCCCCCTACCCGTCGGTTCCCCACCTCCCTCCCCTCCCCCCCTACCCGTCGGTTCCCCACCTCCCTCCCCTCCCCCCTACCCCTCGGTTCCCCACCTCCCTCCCCTCCCCCCACCCCTCGGTTCCCCACCTCCTTCCCTCCGCCCCCTACCACCAGCATCCCCACCCCCTCCCTCCCCACCCCCTCGGTTCCCCACCTCCCTCCCCCTCCCCCCTACCCGTCGGTTCCCCACCTCCCTCCCTCCCCCCCTACCCCTCGGTTCCCCACCTCCCTCCCCTCCCCCCCACCCCTCGGTTCCCTCACCTCCTTCCCTCCGCCCCCTACCACCAGCATCCCCACCCCCTCCCCTCCCCCCCCACCCCTCGGTTCCCCACCTCCCTCCCCTTCCCACCCCACCTATCGGTTCCCCACTTCCCTCCCCTACTCCCCCCACTCCTCGGTTCCCCACCTTCCGTCCCCTCCCCCCACCCCATGGTTCCCTCACCTCCCTCCCCTCCCCCCCACCCCTCGGTTCCCCACCTCCCTCCCCTTCCCGACCACCAGCATCCCCACAGAGATCCCCCGGTCGACTCAGAGGCTGCATCTCCCTCCATCTCCTGTCCTCGGTCCGTTCACGTTTAAGGGTCGACGTCCCTTCAGTCGGCGCCCTGCCTATCCTTGGGGTTGTGGGGAGGGGGGGTTGTTGGGAGGGGGGAGGGGGTTTGTGGGGAGAGAGGAGGGGGTTGTTGGGAGGGGGGAGGGGGTTGTTGGGAGGGGGGAGGGGGTTGTGGGGAGGGGGGAGGGGGAAGGGGTTGTGGGGAGGGGGAGGGGGTTATGGGAGTGGGGGGAGGGGGTTTGTGGGGAGGAGGGGAAGGGGTTGTGGGAGGGGGAGGAGGGGAAGGGGGTTGTGGGGAGAGGGAGTGGGTTGTAGGGAGGGATTGTGGGGAGGAGGGAGGGGGAGGGAGGAGGGGTGGTAGGATGGTGGAACGGTGAGGGGGAGGAAGAGGGAGAGAGAGAAGGATGGTAAAGGGATGGTTGAGTGGTGGAAGGTGGGGTGGATTGTGGTGGGGGGTGGATGGCGGTGTATGGCGAGGAGGTGGTAGAGAGATGGTGGAGAGGGTTGTGGAGTAAGGAGGTGGTGGCGGTTGTGGATGCGGTTGTCTTTTTTTTTTTGTAATTGTTGTGGTGTTATTAAAATCGTAGCCATATTGACAAATATTATCAATCTCTTTTTTATATGTTATTCATTATTTCTTATTATTTTTTCTCTTTCCTTCTTCCTCTTCATTTTCTTCTCCTTCTCCTCCATCTTCTCCTCCTTTTTCTCTTTCTCTTTCTCCTTATCCTTATCCTTTTCCTCCTTCTTCCTTTTCTTCTTCTCTTTCCTTGTCTTCTTCTCCTTCATATTCTTCTCTTTCTTCTCCTCCTCCTCCTCCTCCCTTTTCTTCTCATCCTCACAGAAAAAAATAGCAGATAAATACGAACTAAAATAAGTACATATTCCCATACCACATAGCTACCACTTCCCGATACCATTGCAAGCCCCAGGTACCTACACCTTACGCACACCCACACCACGCAAGTACCATAACCCATTGCCACAACAGACCCTTGATATCCTTACCTTATACACGCACAGCACTCCATAGCAAATAAACACTCGGTACCTACACAGTATAAGGGCCTTATACTGATGCCACACAGACCTTTCTCCTCCTCTTAGCTAAGTTCTGTTGTCGCTTGAGTCTGCTGTTGCAATTTCAACTTGATGAGGGAGAGGCATCCGATGGGGGTGTTAGCTCTCGGGCAATGTTGATTGTTGTTGCAAGGGTGGGAGGAAATGAGGGACTGAGTAACAGTGAATGAGAGAGAGAGAGAGAGAGGGAGGGAGGGAGGGAGAGGGGAGAGAGAAGGTGGGAGGGAGGGAGGGAGAGGGGAGAGAGAAGGAGGGAGGGAGGGAGGGAGGGAGGGAGGAGGGGAGGGAGGGAGGAGGGAGGGAGGAGAGAGAGAGAGAGAGAGAGAGAGAGAGAGAGAGAGAGAGAGAGAGAGAGAGAGAGAGAGAGAGAGAGAGAGAGAGAGAGAGAGAGAGAGAGAGAGAGAAGGCGAGAGAGAGAGAGAGAGAGAGAGAGAGAGAGAGAGAGAGAGAGAGAGAGAGAGAGAGAGAGAGAGAGAGAGAGAGAGAGAGAGAGAGAGAGAGAGAGAGAGAGAGAGAGAGAGAGAGACCGAGACAGAGAAAAAGTGAGACACCAAAACAGAGAGAAAGAAAGACCGCAAAACAAAATCAAGCCAACAGACAGAGAACCCGCACCCCCTACCCCCCCATCCCATCAATGAAAACAACAAAACAGACAGACAAGCCCCCTCCCCAACCCACACACCCCTCCACCCCCACTAACAGCAAGACAGCGACAGACAGACAGACAGGAATCCATCGGCATGACACCCCATGACACCCCAACAATACGCGTATCCCACTCTGGTCTACATCCGCAGAACGCCATCGATCTCAACGGGAGGGAAACAAGACCCAGGGAAGTTAGTTGAGGGAGAGGGAGGGAGGGAGGGAGGGAGGGAGAGAGGGAGGGAGGGAAAGGAAGGGAGGGAGGGAGGGAGGGAAAGGAAGGGAGAGGAGGGAGGGAAAGACGGGAGGGAGGGAGGGAAAGGAAGGGAAGGAGGGAGAAAGAGAGAGGGAGGGAGGGGGAGAGGGA
>NC_091563.1:16887861-16892861 GCF_042767895.1 Penaeus vannamei
TGAATCAATTAATTAATACCAAAAAAATAGATAAATGAAAAGTAAATAAATAAATTAATAGATAGCAAAATAATTATATAGAGAATTATGGTAATGAGGATAATAAATGAGTGAACAAATAAACAGATCACAACCTCCATTCCTAATCCTGATCCCACAACTCCTTATCCTAATCCTACAACCCCCAATCCTAATTATAATCCCACAACCCCTTATCCTTATCCTACAACCTCCAATCCTAATTCTAATCGCACAATCCTTTATCCTACAACCTCCAATCCTATTTCTAATCCCACAACCTCCAATCCTAATCCTAACCTCACGACCTCACAATCCCCAATCCTCATCCTACAACCTCCAATCCTATTTCTAATCCCACAACCCCTTATCCTTATCCTACAACCTCCAATCCAAACTCTAACCTCACGACTTCACACAATCCCCAAACCTTATCCTACAACCTCCAATCCTCATCCTGATCCCCCAATCCCCAATCTTAATCCTGCCCTCCTCTTTTCCCCCTTTTCTTCCCTCACGCAAGCAGTCGACGTTAATATTTCCGTCGTTTTACACTTAATTGAACATTTTGCTAAAACAGCGACACTTCTCATTTGCATAAAAAATACTCTTTATTCTTCGTTTTACATGTTTTATCTATTTCTTTGTATTTTCTTATTTTCTTTCTTTCTTTTTCTACTTTTTTGATAGGTGTTTATATCTGTATTACAGTAAAAATACTTTATAAAATTAATTATGTTAATAATGACGATTAAAAAATTATAATGATGATGATAACAATAATAATTTTTTAAAGATAATAGCAATGATTAAGATAATGATCATAATTATGTTAACTATCATAACAATAAGAACAAAACACCAACAATTATAAAAAATTATACTAATAATAATAATAAGTTATAATTGTAATGATGGTGCAACTGACAAATGTTAATAATGTTGATAATGATGATACTCTAACATCAAATACAACAAGGAAAGCAAAACCTTAATAGATATATAAAGCGATTTTGATACTGATAATAATTATTAATAAAACTATCATTTTTGATGATGACTATAATCTCACTACTATCTCCATCATCCTTCTTATCACCATCACGTTCATCGACTTATCATCATCACAACAACAACAAGAAGACTACACTCGAAGACAAAATTCACGACCTGGCATCTCATCCCCTAAGGACACAGGTCGACGCCATTTTGACACAGAATTCCAAAGCTTAATTACTTTTTTCACGCCATTGGAAGGGTTCTTCAAGTATCTCCTTTTTTTCTTTTTTTCTTCTTTTTTAAGACCATTACGCGCGCCATTGTTGTTTATCTTTCCGGTAATAAGGATTTAGTAGTTCCTTAGCGTCGCGTGGTAGACTTGGTCGATGGTTCTTTTCTGGTAGCATTTTTTTTTCTTGATAGTTGTGGTTTACGGTTGTTTTTTATTATTTAGATAAAGGTCGGCTTATCTTGTTGTCTAAAATGTATCCTGAAGCTGATACGCATTCGCTGATATAAATATAAAAGTACACTCTCTCTCGCTCCCTCGCTATCTCTTTCTTTCTCTCTCTCTCTCGCTCTCTCTCGCTTTCGCTCTCGCTCTCGCTCTCGCTCTCCCTCTCCCTCTCTCTCTCCCTCTCTCTCTCTCTCCCTCTCCCTCTCCCTCTCTCTCTCCCTCTCTCTCCCCCCCCCCGTCTCCCTCCCTCTCTCCCTCTCTCTCTCTGTTTTTGAAGTATGCTCTACACGCTTTTGTCCCCATTTCTTTCCACTCTTTCCCTAAGTGTTTTTTCCTTTCCCCTTCGCTTTTGCCTTTCCTCCCCTTATCTTCTTGCCTCCATTTTCCCTTTCTTTTCTCCCCTATTTTCCTCGCCCTTGTTCCTTTTCCCCTTTCTTCTCTTCTCATTCTTTCCCTTTCCCCTTTCGTAGTGACTGTTCCTCCCTCCATCTTCTTTCTTCTCTTTCCCCTTCCTCTCTTCTCCCTATTTTCCTCATCCCTGCCCCCTTTCCCCTCTTCCTCTTCTTTCCCTCTCTCTTTCTCCTCCCCTTCCCTTTCCATCTCTCTCTCCTCCCTTCCATTTCCCTCTCTCTCTTCTCCCTATCCCCCTCCTCCTCCCTTTCCCTCTCTCCTCCCCTTCCCTTTCCTCTCTCTCCTCCCCTTCCCTTTCCCTCTCTTTCTTCCTCCCCTTCCCTTTCCTCTCTCTCTCTCTCCTCCCCTCCCTTTCCTCTCTCTCTCTCCTCCTCTTCCCTTTCCCTCTCTTTCTCTCCTCCCCTTCCCTTTCCCTCTCTCTCTCTCCTCCCCTTCCCCCATTTTTCGCCCTGGTCCATTTTCCCCTTCGCTTCCCCTTCAAACCTCTAAGTGTGGCCTTTTGCCTGTGTAATATAGATTAGTTTATTACCTTCAACCATATGTGTGCGCGGAGGGGAGGGGGAGGGGAGGGGGAGAAGGGGAACGAAGCAAGCTGTCCCCTCTCTCTCTTCCGCTCTACCAATCATTCGCGCTCTTCTCTCTCTCTTTCTCCCGTCGTTTTGTTCTTTTGGTGTCTTTCTCTCTCTGCCTCTCTTCTCTTTTTCTCTTTTATTTTTTCTATCTTTCTTTTTTTCTTTCTCTCTTTCTCTCATTCTCTCTTTCTCTCTCTTTCTTTCTTTCTGTCTCTCTTTCTCTCTCTCACTTAATGGAGGAGTAAGGGAAAGAGAGAAAGGAAGGAGGGGAAAGATAAGAGGGGGGGAATAAGAATAGGGAAAGTGGAAAGGGGAAGGCGAAGAGGAGAGAAGGAAATGCAGGTGTTAGAAAGGGGGAAGACAAGAACTAAGAAGGAAGAAAGAGAAGAAAAGGAAGAGAAGAATCCGGAGAGAAGGAGGAGCAAAGGAGCGAAGGAAAGAGATAAGCAGAGAGAAGAGGAAAAGGGGAAGAAGAGAAAGGGAGAAGGGGATGGAGGAACGCCCCCTGTCCCCTTCCCCCATCCCCCTTTCATTACGCACTGGAAAGAGAAATAAGAAGAGAAGAAAAGAGATAAAAAGAAAAGAAAAGAGAAGAGAAGAGACAAAAAGAAAAAGAAAAGAGAAGAGAAGAGACAAAAAGAAAACAGAAAAGAAGAAAAGAAAAGAAAAAGAAAAGAAAAAGAGAAGAGACAAAAAGAAAAGAAAAGAGAGGAGACAAGAGAAAGCAAAAGAGAAACAAGATCAGGTCGCGCATAATCTGAGGTCGAGGTCGCCGCTAAAAGATTCTTGTGGTGTGTGTGTGGTCGGGGGGAGGGGGGGGGGGTGACGGGGTCAGTGGGTGAGGTCTAATAATTTTTTTTAAATCTTAATGATTTATAATGAAAAAAGGGTATCCATTTAAGTAGCTGCTGGGTAGGATATTGTTATACTTTATGGTGTATAAATTGGTATGACATCATGGTATCTTGTAAATATTATATTACTATTATCTATTAAATAAAATGAGTCGCTGAGACACAGATATAGACGGACAACACACAGACGAACATGCAGAAAAACAGGCAGAAGAAGAGATTTTAAAAATGAATAGAATATAAAATAAAATAGAATTCAAGAGGAGGAGAGAAAAAAAAATCCAAGCAAAAAAAAGAGAATTCCAGAACATAACCCCCCCCCTTTAAAAAAAATAAAAATAAATAAATAAAATAAATAGAAATTAAAGAATGAATGAAATAAATAAATAGAATATAAAAGAATGAATAAAATAAATAAATAGAAAGTAAAAGAATAAAAAAGTAAATACATAAATAAACAAATAAACAAAAAACATCCCAAAGAAAAAAAATGAAAAGTCAAACAAAAAAAGAAGAGGAGCCCGTTAAACTTATATTTATATCCAAGGGCACGAGTGGATCTCTTTGTAGATAAAGTTTCCCAGAGTACAATAAACTTCGTGAACGCCCAGGTACGTAATCCTTCCGAAACATTAATCTTGTACCCGGATTTATGGGCTGCAAGTGTTTGTCCGTGGCAGCTGTAGGGGCAAGAAAGGAGGGCAAGGGTGTGAAGGGATGGAAGGGGGGGAGGGAGGGAGGGAAGGTTGGGGGAGGAAGTGAAGGTAGGGGAGGGATGGGGGAGGGATTGTGGAAGGATGGGGGAGGAGGGATGGGGGAAGGAGGGAGGGAAGGGAGGTAGGAGGGATGAGGGGGAGTAAGAGGAGGTAGGGAAAGGAGGGAGGAAGGGGAGGGAGGGGAGGAGGGAAGGAAGGGGATGAAGAGGGAGGAGGGAAAGGGGTGGTAGGGAAGGTAGAAAAGGGAGGGAGAGGAGGAGGAAGGGGTGGAAATGATGGGTTGGAAAGGGGAGGGGCTAGGAAAGGAGGGGAAGAAGGGGAGGTAGGGAATGGGGGAAGGAAAATTAGAAAATTAGAGGAAGAAGAGGAAGGGGAAAGGGAATTGTAATATCTTGCTCTCTTCTAAATGACTTTTCTGCAAACAGGAAATTCAGTATAAAACTGTTATTCACCACGAAAAAATACCCGAGACCATTGGGATGATATAAACGGATATAGAGATATAGAAACAGGAAGAGATGGAAGAACAATACATACACACACACACACACACACACACACACACACACACACACACACACACACACACACACACACACACACACACACACACACACATTTTTTTTTTTTCTTTTTTCTTCTTTTCTTCATATATGCGAGTGTGAATGTATGTGTTTGTACATAGCATGTCAGATAATAAACTTAACAGAAGCAAAATCATCAATCATAAAAATAAATCCCCCCCCCCCCCCAAAAAAAAAAAAAAAAAAAAAGACACCACCAACCCCCCCACTGACATAACCCCCACTCCCCCTCCCCCCACACCACTACACAGCATGACAACAACCCTCCATTGCTAACATTCCCACCCCCATCCCCCAACCCCCACCCCCACCTACCCTCCCCCACCTCCCAAGCTCTCGGACTCGGACCTGCCAATAGCACGGCGCTCTGCAAACCTGCCTTTGTTTAC
>NC_091563.1:16900361-16902861 GCF_042767895.1 Penaeus vannamei
CAATGCAATTTCTAAATTTTACCAATCAGACTTCAGTTTTAAAGACAAGTGTAAGTCACAAGTATTTTTTAAGCAAAGATGTCATGTTCAATACTATTAGGAGAACAGGACGATTTTCATTCATAAGTTCGCAAGGTCAATGACATTTGTGCAAAGAAACGAAAAGAATAGAAAAAAAAACGCAAATCATATCATATAACAATTCACTTAAACTTGTGAAAAATGATAAACTAGATAAACAATAAATGCAAAAATAGTATATCAGTATGCATGCAAAATGATAGATGAACATAAATAATTTATTCATGGCTGATAAAAATGAGTGGGTAAAAATGATAAAAATGACCCATACTTGTGTACTTGCTTGTATATACTCAGAAAAAGTGGTTTGCCCGGGCTGTCCCAAATACAGACACTTGCGCACGAACAAACAAACGTAGACACATACAAAGACATACATGCACATAATAATCAACCTTACAAACACGTACACGAAACAAACTTTCATACACGAATATACTTACCTAACTAACCAACCGTATAATCACGAACACAAACACAGACATACTTTCCCAACGCACAAACGAACACACAAACACACTCACACACGCACATACTGAACCAACCAACCGCACAAACACTTACACAAACACACACACACACACACACACACACACACACACACACACACACACACACACACACACACACACACACACACAGCCACACCCGCACATCCTATCCCATCCCAAAAACACGCACAAACATTGTTTACACAAACGCCATCTTGAACAGGATCGATCTACCAAGCCAGTCTGACGCAAAGACAATAGGCACCTCTTTTGCCCTCCGCCATAAGCAAACAACAAACAAATAAACAAACAAACAAGAACACAGGTGGAAATACATCGCACCTGTATTTGTTTTGGAGATCGTATTGTTGTAAGGTCAGGTGGGAGGTGGAAGGAGGAGAAGAATGGAAGATGAAGAACAAGAAGAACAAGAAGAACAAGAAGAACAAGAAGAACAAGAAGAAGGAGAAGGAGAAGGAGAAGGAGAAGGAGAAGGAGAAGGAAAAGGAGAAGGAGAAGGAGAAGGAGAAGGAGAAGGAGAAGGAGAAGATGAAGAAGGAGAATAACGAGAAGGAAAATGAGGTGGAGGAGAAGGAAAAAAAAGGAGAAGAAGAAGAAGAAGGAAAATGAGGTGGAGGAGAAGGAAAAGAAGGAAGAGGAGAAGGAGAAGAAGAAGAGAAAGCAGAAGGAAAATTAGGAGGAGGAGAGAAAGCAGAAGAAGGAGTACGAGGAGCAGACGAGGGAGAAGTAGAAGGACGAGAGGAAGGAGGATAATGAGGTAGAGCAGAAGGATAAAAAGGAGCAGAAGGAGAAGAAGAATAAAAAGCAGAAGGAAAATGTTGGTGGTGGTAGTGGTAGTAGCAGTAGTAGTAATAGTAATAGTAGTAGTAGTAGTAGTAGGAGGAGGAGGAGGAGGAGTAGGTATAGAAGTAGTAGAAGTTGAAGTAGTTGTAGTAGTAAAAGCAGTAGTGCTAGTACTAGTAGTAGTAATAGTAGTGGTAGTGGTGGTAGTAGTAGTAGTATTACAAGTAGTAAGAGTAACAGCATCATCAGTAGCACTAGTGAGTAATATTAGTAAAAACATTCGTAATAGCAATCACAGTGACAGCAAGAACAATAAATGGCATCACCCGTAACACTTCTACCTTCGATACCAATCTAACAGCAGTGACGGCAGCACTATTAGTAGCAGCAACACTGTAGCAGCTGTCGCAACAGTGAACCCAAGTAGCAACAATATAAGTAACAGTCGTTGCAGAGGCCTTGTTGGTATTCTGGAGCTCTGCAATAATCTCTTACCACGGGGCTCGTAAGGAATCCCCCCGCTCTATAATTTCCTGCTTGTGATGGTTTAAGCTCCTCTCGCCTTGCTTCTTTACTCTCTCTGCTTCTCCTCCCCTTTCTCTTGCTTTTATTTCTTACTCTCCTTGCTTTTTTAATTTTTGAACTTTTTTAAACATTTTTTCTTTTTATTGTATTTACATTTATTTGTTTTTTTTTATATACACTGTCTCGTTTTTTTACCTTGTTTTACTATTCTTTCTTTACTCTCTTGCTGTTTATCTATTTAACTGTCTATCTATCTACCTATCTATCTATTTATCTATTCAACTCTCTATCTATCTACCTATCTATCTATTTATTTATTCAATTGTCTATCTATCTACCAATCTATCTATTTTTCTATTCAACTGTTTATCTATCTACCTCTCTGTCTATTCATCTATTCAACTGTCTATGTACCTATCTATCTGTCTATCTAACTATCTTATCAATCTCTCTACGTTCCCTTTTGCAAGTACTGGCGGTCAGGAAAGGCTATCTATCGATCTACTTACCAGTCTATCTATTTATCTATCTTGTCCATTATTCTATCTACGTTTCTCATATGAATTCATTGGCGGTCAGGACAGACTGGGTATCTATCT
>NC_091563.1:16910361-16915361 GCF_042767895.1 Penaeus vannamei
TTCCCTCTCTCCCTCTCCCTCTCTCTCCCTCTCCTTCCTTCTCCTTCGCTCTCCCTCCCTCTCTCCCATTCCCTTTCTCTCCCTCCCCTTCTCTCTCCCTCTCCCTTTGTCTCTCTTATTATTACTCTTAATGATTATCTATTTTCACCCAAGCGGCCACGGCCTCCTAATTCCTAAATCTTGTTTTTTTACCTGGACTCAACCATGGTAACACCTCTCTTGGTTTGTCGCTTTCAGAAAACATTCCTAGCGAGTATTTTTTGTTTTGTTTTTTTGACTTAAAGTTACGTGTTCTCTTTTGTTTCTTTATATTTCTTACTTTCTTTCTCTCTCTCTCTCTTCCTCTCTTTTTTCTTCTTTCTTTCTCCCCGTCTCTCTCTCTTTATCCCTTTCTCTTTTTCTTCTTTCTTTCATTTTTTCTTCTTTCTTTCTCTTTTTCTTTCTTTCTCTTTCTCTCTCTTTCTTTCTGTCTTTCTCTGTCTCTGTCTCTGTCTCTATCTCTCTCTCTCGCTCTCTTTCCTCTGCTCTCTCGCTCTCTTTCCTCTGCTCTCTCTCTCTCTCTCTCCTATCATAACCTCACCCTTTTTTCTCTCTCCGTCTTCGCTCCTCTTTTACCCCCATCCCTCTCTCTCCCTCTCTCTCTTTCTCTTCCTTTTTTCTCCCTCTCTTTCTTTCTCTCCCATTCTTATCCTACTTATTATCCTCCACATGACCCGAGTTGACCCCATGACCATCGATCGTGACCTCAGTTTTCTGTGAGACTCCAAACACATAACAAATCCAGCAAATGGAGTGACAGATTGGCAGAGGGGAGAGAGAAGGGGAGAGGGCAGAGGGATGGGGAGAGAGGGAGATGGGAGAAAGAGGGGGAAAGATAGGGAAAGGGGAGAGAGAAGGGGAGAGATGGAGAAAGGGGAGAGGGATGGGGAGAAAGAGGGGGAGAGATAAGGAAAGGGGAGAGGAATGGGAAGAGAGATGGAGAGTGAAGGAGAAAGGGGACAGAGAAGGACAGAAGAGGAAAGGGGGAAGAGAAGGGGAGAGAGAGAGAGAGAGAATCGGAGAGAGGAGAGAGAAGGGAACAGGGGAAATGGGAGAGTGAGAGGAGAGAACAAAATGGGGATGAAAGAGGGCGAGGTACTAAGATAAAGGAGATACTTGGGGAAGAGGAGGAGATAAACGGAGATGAGAGAGAGAAGAGAAAACGGGATAGCGACAAGAAAAAAAGAGAGAGAAGAGAGAATTGGAAAGGGGAACGAGGAGAGAAAAAAAGGGAAGTGGTTAAGATAAGGTAAGAGAGATGGGAAAAGATGACGTAGGATGAGGGAGAGAGAGAAAGAAAGAAGGGGAGAAGATAAAATTGGGAAGAGGAGAAGAGGTAGAGAGAAGGAGATAGGAGAGAGAGAGACGGAGAAGGGGAAGGACAAAAAGGGAAGAAATACAAAGGTAAGACATGAGAATGGAGAGGATTGAGGGAAGAGGGAGAGAAAGGGGGAGAAGATAAAATAGGGATCAGAGAGAAGGGAGAGGTAATAAGGGGAAAAATGGATTAATAATAGGAAAGGGGAGAGGACAAATCTGGAAGAAAGAATGGAACGATAATAGGAAGAGGGAGAAGAGAGAGAGAGAGAGAGAGAGAGAGAGAGAGAGAGAGAGAGAGAGAGAGAGAGAGAGAGAGAGAGAGAGAGAGAGAGAGAGAGAGAGAGAATGACAGACAGACAGACAAATAGTAAGAGAAAATACTAAAGCGAAAAAGAGACACAAAGGCAGAGGCAGATAGACAGGAAAAACAACAACAAAGAAACTAACAATGAGATTAAGGTCGACAAAAAGAAAAAAAAAATGAAGGAACCCTTTTATGTAAACAAATGATCATGAAACGTAGTATTTTAACACAGAGGAGACCAAGACGCCGTGAGATAAAAAAAAAAAAAAAAAAAGTTAGAATGAAAAAGCCTTAAACAAGTACTTTGATAAGAAATATAAGACAAGAAGAAATTTTTTAGCTTATAAGAAAGATAAGATAAAAAAAGAGGTTTGCCTAAGTAAGAAATCAAGAAGTGTACGCTCTATGTGTGTGTGTGTGCATGCGTATGTGTGTGTGTGTGTGTGTGTGTGTGTGTGTGTGTGTGTGTGTGTGTGTGTGTGTGTGTGTGTGTGTGTGTGTGTGTGTGTGCGTGTGCGTGTGCGTGTGCGTGTGCGTGTGCGTGTGCGTGTGCGTGTGCGTGTGCGTGTGCGTGTGCGTGTGCGTGTGCGTATGCGCGTGCATGTGTGTCTGTGCGCATGTGCATCTATACTATGTATGTGTGTGCATTTCCATCCGTATGTACGTACGTGCGTATTCGTCTCCGGGGGAGCGCACACGCGTGCGCGAGCGGCCTCACCCGTGACAGCCGTCGAAGGGAACTTTCACCTTAATGTAGAACGCGAGTATATTTAGAACAAACACTGGAAGCGGATTACGTGAGTCTGTGCTTTAGAGTGAATCTCTGACGTCACCGGAGTAAAGAAGATACACACATAGATCTACAGAACACCCACGCACGGGACGCACAAGGACGGTCACTCTGTCTCTCGCTCTCGGTTTGGCGGTCCGTCTGTCTGTATGAGTGTCTGTCTGCCTGGCTGTCTGCTGTCTGTTTAACTGTCTGTCTGTATGAATGTCTGTCTGCCTGCCTATCTGTGTCTGTATGGCCGTCTGTCTGTATGAATGTCTGTCTGCCTGGCTCTGTCTGTGTCTGTATGGCTGTCTGTCTGTATGAATGTCTGTCTGTATGAATGTCTGTCTGCCTGGCTGTGTCTGTATGGGTGTCTGTCTGTATGACTTTCTGTCTGTCCCTCTGTCTATCTCTTTCTCTCTTTCTATATATATGCTGATATGTAGATAGATAGGTAGGTGGGTAAGTAGGTTGATAGATAGATACATAGATAGTTACATAGATAGATGCATGTGCAGATACATAGATAGTTATATAGACAGATAGATAAATAGATAGATAGATAGATGATGATACATAGATAGACCGACAGACATAATATATCATCTATCTATTCATCTACCATTCTTTCCCACTCACACACTTCGTTTCTTCTCTTCTTCACCTCCAATCTCTCCTTCTCCCTCTTCCTCTCTTTATCCCCCCCCCCCTCTCTCTTTCACTCCTCTCTCCATCTTCCCTTACCTCCCCCTTTCTTTCACCCCTCCCTCTCCCTCCCCATTTCCTCCCCATCCTCCTCTCTCTCTCCCTCCCCATCTTCTTCTCTGTCAACCCTTCCCTCCTCCTACCGCTCCCTCTCCTTTTCCTGCCCATCTCACTCTTCCTCTCCTCTCTGTCACTTCCTCTTCTTGCTTACCTTCACCCTTCTCGCTTCCTCCCAATCTTTCTCTCCCTTTCTTACTCTCTCTCGTTCACCTCCTCTATCCTTCTCCTTCACTTCCTCTCCTTCTCCTCACCCCTCACATCCTGTTCCCCCCCCCCCTCACCTCCTTCCTCCCTCTCCTCACCTCCTCTCCCTCTCCCTACCCTCCTTCCTCCTCTCCCTCCTCACTCACCTCCTCCTCCTCCTTCTCCCTCACTTCCTCTCTCTCCTCTCCTCCTCTCCCTCTCTCCCTCACCTCCTCTCTCCCTCTCCCTCACCTCCTCTCCCCTTGTTCATCTCTCTTCTCTCCCTCTCACATCGAGGTACCAGAACTTCTTTCTCCACCCCATACGCAGCCAGAGAGAGAGAGAGAGAGAGAGAGAGAGAGAGAGAGAGAGAGAGAGAGAGAGAGAGAGAGAGAGAGAGAGAGAGAGAGAGAGAGAGAGAGAAAGGGAAAGGGAAAGGGAAAGAGAAAGAGAAAGAGAAAGAGAAAGAGAAAGAAAGAGAAAGAAAGAGGAGAGAGAGAGAGAGAGAGAGAGAGAGAGAGAGAGAGAGAGAGAGAGAGAGAGAGAGAGAGAGAGAGAGAGAGAGAGAGAGAGAGAGAAAGAGAAAGAGAAAGAGAAAGAGAAAGAGAAAGAGAAAGAGAAAGAGAAAGAGAAAGAGAAAGAGAAAGAAAGAGAGAGAGAGAGAGAGAACGCATCCAACACGCGCCCATTACAGTTAACAGGCGCAGTGGATGGCACCCTGTACTCCGTCCCTACTTACGCGTGGCACTTCCGACGATGGAGAGGGAGAGAAAGGAAGGAGAGGTGCAAAATAGGGGTATAAAGCGAGGAGGATGAGGGTGGAACGAGGGAGACAGAGAGATGGTGGGAGGGGGGGCTTATAGGTAGGAGGGTGAAGGGAAGGGAGTGAGGTGGAGGAGGAAGGGGGAAGAGAGTGAGGGAGAGGGGAAGGGGGAGAGAGTGAGGGAGAGAGTGGGAAGAGAATGAGGGAGAGGAGGAGGGGGGAAAGAGAGGGGGGAGGGTAGAGTGTGAGGGAGAGGGGGAGGGGAAGAGAGTGATGGGAGGGTGGAAGGATGGAAGGAAGGGAATATGAAATAGGGAAGCGGGAGAGAGAGGAAGATGGGGGGAATGAAGAGGGAAAGAGAGAGGAAAAAAGGAAGGTGGTGAAAGGAAGAAAGAAGTGAATGGCTGAGAGAAAGAAGAAAGACATCAGACGAGGCAGTGGAGAACAAAAGACGAAGATAGGAAAGGAAAGGGAAAAACCGTGAAAAAAATGAGAGTGGGAGATAGATAGATAGATAGAGAGAAACGAAAGAGAAAGAGAGAGAGAGAAACGAAAGAGAGAGAGGGAGAGAGAAACTCAGAAAGGAAACCAGGCAAGAGAGACGAGGGAAGAGGGGGAAAACAGAGGAAGAGGGAGGGGGAGGGGGTGGAGGGGGGCGTGGAGGGAGAGGGGAGGGGTGGGCGTGGAGGGAGAGGGGAGGGGTGGGCGTGGAGGGAGAGGGGAGGGGTGGGCGTGGGGAGAGGGGAGGGGTGGGCGTGGGGAGAGGGGAGGGGTGGGCGAGGAGGGAGAGGGGAGGGGTGGGCGTGGAGGGAGAGGGGAGGGGTGGGCGGGAGGGAGAGGGGAGGGGTGGGCGG
>NC_091563.1:16920361-16922861 GCF_042767895.1 Penaeus vannamei
TCTCCAGTCTCTACTCTTTCTTCTTCTATCCACTCTCTATTCTCTCCTCTCTCATTTTCTATGATACCTTCTCCATTCTCTCCTCTCTCCTCTCTCTTCTTCTCTCTTGGCTTCTCTCATCCCTCGTCACTCACCTCGTTCTCCTCTCCCTCCCTCTCTCCTCTTCTAGCATCCATTGTCTCTCTCCTCTTTCTCCTCTTCCCTCTCTCTTCTTCCTTTTCCTTTCTTTTCTCTTGGCTTCTTTCATCTATCGCCTCTCTTCTATTCTCCTCTACTCTCCCTCTTGTTCCCGTTTCCTTCATTCTCCTCGCTCTCCTCTTCTTCTCACTTTCGATCTTTCCCATCTTCTGTCTCCTCAACCATTTTCCCTTTCTTTCTCTCCTCTTCTCTCTCCCTTTACTCCTTCACCTCTTTCCATCCAATTCTCCTCTTCTCTCTTCCCTTTCTTCTCCCCCCTCTCCATTTTTCCTCTACCTCTTTCCATCCAGTTCTCTTCATCTCCACTTCCCTTTCTATCTCCCTCCCTTCTCCTCCCTTTCTCTCCACGTCCATTCCATTCCCCTCTTCTCTATCCCCTGCTTGCCATTCCCTCTTTCGCAAGGCGTTCATCTTATCCTTTACTCTTTACCTTATTATCCATTTCCTTCTTCCTCCCCTCTTCTGCCCCCCCCCCTTGACCGCCTCTGTTCTCTCCTCTTCTTCCCATTATCAATAACATAAAGGAAAGGAGAAATGAAGGAGGGGGAAGGAGAGGAAGCTGAGAAGGAAAGGGAGGGGAAGGAATAACAAAGAGAATAGAAGGGGAGGGAGAGGAGGCGATAAAAAGGGGAAGGGAGAGATAACGGAGAGACCGGAAGGGGGAGGGAGAGGGAGAAGAATAAGAAAGAGGGAACAAAAGAAGAATACAAATTGAATAAATAAGAGAGCTAGGAAGGAAGAGGAAAAGGAATGAGAAGGAAAGGAGAGGAAAACAAAAGAAAAAAAGAACAGTAAAACCGAAGAGAAGTAAAAATGAAGAAGAAAAAAAAGAAGAGAAAAGAAAAAAAAAAGAAAAAGAAAAACAGGAAATAGATTTTAAAAAATAAAAGAAAAAGATGAGCTAAATGAAAACAAACCAACCGACCAACCAACCAAACAAACAAACAGTTAAAGAGCGAGAGAGAGAGAGAAGAAGAAGAAAAAAAAGAAAAAGAAAAAAGGCAGGGGAAGAAAATAGATATTTATGACAGAGTATTGTGTTTAGGGAAATGGCCATTGAGCTCGCGAAGTGAATCTCTCGCGACAAATCCGCGAGTCTTCTCGGCGCGGGAAAAAGGGCCATTGTCCTGAGGGGGGGAGAGGGGAGAGGAGGAAGAGGAAGAGGGGGGTGAGGGGAGAGGGGAGAGAGGAGGAAGAGGAAGAGGGGGGTGAGGGGAGAAAGAGGAGAGAGGAGGAAGAGAGGAGAGGGGGTGAGGGGAGAGAGAGGGGAGAGAGGAAGAGGAAGAGGGAGGGTGAGGGGATGAGGGGAGAGAGGAGGAAGAGGAAGAGGGGGGTGAGGGGATGAGGGGAGAGAGAGGAGAGGAGATAGAGAGAGGGAGGGTGAGGGGAGGAGGAGGGGAGAGAGAGGGGGAGAGAGGAGAGAGGAGAGAGGAGGAAGAAGAAGAGGGGGGGTGAGGGGATGAGGGGAGGAGAGAGGGAGGAGAGAGAGAGAGAAGGGTGAGGGGAGGAGGAGGAGAGACGGAGAAGGAAGAAGGGGGTGAGGGGATGAGGGGAGAGAGACGGGGAGGGGATAGAGAGAGGGAGAGGAGAGAGGAGGGTGAGGGGATGAGGGCAGAGAGAGGAGAGAGGAGGGGAGAGAGGGGATAAGGGGCGAGAGAGGAGGGTGAGGAAGAGGGGAGGGAGAGGGGGAGAGGGGAGAGAAGAGAAGAAGAAGGGGGTGAGGGGATGAGGGGAGAGAGAGGAGGAGGAGGAAGAGGAGAGGGAGAGAGAGGGAGGGTGAAGGGAGAGGGGGTGAGGGGAGAGAGGGGAGGAGGAGGAAGAGGAGAGAGAGAGGGGGATGAGGGGAGAGAGGAGGAGGAGGGAGAGGTGAGGGGAGGGAGAGGAGGAGGGAGGGGAGAGAGGAGGAGGAGGGACGAGAGGATGGAAAAGGGAGAGAGAGGGGGTGAGGTGAGAGAGAGGAGGAGGAGGGGAGGGAGAGGGGGATGAATTGGAGAGAGAGGGAGGAAGGAGAGGGGGGTGAGGGGAGAGAGAGGAAGAGGAGGAGGAGGGGGGAGAGGAGGGATGAGGGGAGAGAAGAGGAGGAGGAAGAGAGGAGAGAGAGGGGGATGAGGGGCAAGAGGAGGGAGAGGGGATAGAGAGAGGGAGGATGAGGGGAGAGAGAGAGGAGGAGGAGAAGGGGAGAAAGGAGGAAAAGGGGGAGAGACGGGATAGGTTAGAGGGAAGATGAGGGAGGGACTGAGGGGAGAGGGGAAGGGCAATAACAGTGGGGAGAGAGGGAAGGGCAAGAACAAGGGGAGGAGGG
>NC_091563.1:16932861-16935361 GCF_042767895.1 Penaeus vannamei
AAAGAAAAGAAAACAGAAATGGAAAAATGACGAAGGGAACCGAATCCCATTTTCCTCATTTTGAACCCTGTTTTTTTCCTAAAATGACCCATGTTAATATTAATAAGAGGATGATAATGATGCTGTGGATAACACCGATTATGCTAATAATGATGGTAATGAGAATAATGATGATAACGACAAAAGCAATAACAGTAATAATATTGATAACAAAATTATGAAATAACGTAGTTTTGATACAGGTAAGAAACATAACATAGCATTATAATGCTTCAGTGGCGAGCAATAATGATAATATCAATAACGATAATTACCGTAGTAATAATGATAGAGATAATGATGATAGTAATAAGGATGAAGATAATGATAATAGTAATAAGAATGATATTCATTAAATTATTGATAATGGTAATGGTAATGAAAATAACATCAACAATAACAAATAACGAGAATGTCAATACAAAGGACAACAATAACGACCATTAACGAATCAAAGCAGACGCACACACATAAAAAACGAAAACAAGAATTAAGAAATAACGAAAAAATATATAAGAAGAAAAAAAAAGAAAAAAAAAGCAACGTCGACAAAATTCTCTTTAGGACTAACCATTTTTAGTCAATACAGGAGAGATAGAGGACTTGAAAAGAAGGTGGGGGAGAGGGGGGGGGGAGGTGGAGGAGCGGAGGCCTAAAGGTGTGCGGAGAAGGGTGAGGAAAGAAGCAGTGAAAGGAAGTGTGAAAGGAAAGGGAAGAGGGAGGGAGAGGGAGGAAGGGGGGGGGTAATTGGGGGCTGGAAGAATGAGCGGATGAGAGGGAGAGGGGGATTGAGGGAGGAGGGAGGGAGGGAGGGAGGGAAGAAGGGAAGAAGAGAAGGAGGGAGGGAGGGAGGGAGGGAGGGAGGGGAGGGAGGGAGGGAGGGAGGGAGGGAGGGAGGGAGGGAGGGAGAGAGGGAGAGAGAGAGAGAGAGAGAGAGAGAGAGAGAGAGAGAGAGAGAGAGAGAGAGAGAGAGAGAGAGAGAGAGAGAGAGAGAGAGAGAGAGAGAGAGAGAGAGAGAGAGGGAGGGAGAGGGAGAGGGAGAGGGAGAGGAGAGAGAGAGGGAGAGAGAGAGAGAGAGAGAGAGAGAGAGAGAGAGAGAGAGAGAGAGAGAGAGAGAGAGAGAGAGAGAGAGAGAGAGAGAGAGAGAGAGAGAGAGAGAGAGAGAGAGAGAGAGAGAGAGAGAGAGAGAGAGAGAGAGAGAGAGAGAGAGAGAGAGAGAGAGAGAGAGAGAGAGAGAGAGAGAGAGAGAGAGAGAGAGAGAGAGAGAGAGAGAGAGGAGAGAGAGAGAGAGAGAGAGAGAGAGAGAGAGAGAGAGAGAGAGAGCGAGAGAGAGAGAGAGAGAGAGAGAGAGAGAGAGAGAGAGAGAGAGAGAGAGAGAGAGAGAGAGAGAGAGAGAGAGAGAGAGAGGAGGGAAGAAGAGGGTAAAAAGAAAGATGAGAGAGAGAGAGAGAGAGAGAGGAGGGAAGAAGAGGGTAAAAAGGAAAGAGAGAGAGAGAGAGAGAGAGAGAGAGAGAGAGAGAGAGAGAGAGAGAGAGAGAGAGAGAGAGAGAGAGAGAGAGAGAGAGAGAGAGAGAGAGAGAGAGGAGAGAGAGAGAGAGAGAGAGAGAGAGAGAGAGAGAGAGAGAGAGAGAGAGAGAGAGAGAGAGAGAGAGAGAGAGAGAGAGAGAGAGAGAGAGAGAGAGAGAGAGAGAGAGAGAGAGAGAGAGAGAGAGAGAGAGAGAGAGAGAGAGAGAGAGAGAGAGAGAGAGAGAGAGGGAAGAAGAGGGATAAAAAGGAAAGATGAGAGAGAGAGAGAGAGAGAGAGAGAGAGAGAGAGAGAGAGAGAGAGAGAGAGAGAGAGAGAGAGAGAGAGAGAGAGAGAGAGAGAGAGAGATGAGGGAAGAAGAGGGATGGGGAGAGAGAGAGAGAGAGAGAGAGAGAGAGAGAGAGAGAGAGAGAGAGAGAGAGAGAGAGAGAGAGAGAGAGAGAGAGAGAGAGAGAGAGAGAGAGAGAGAGAGAGAGGGAGAGAGAGAGAGAGAGAGAGAGAGAGAGGGAGAGGGAGAGGGAGAGGGAGAGGGAGAGAGAGAGAGAGAGAGAGAGAGAGAGAGAGAGAGAGAGAGAGAGAGAGAGAGAGAGAGAGAGAGAGAGAGAGAGAGAGAGAGAGAGAGAGAGAGAGATGAGGAAGAAGAGGATAAAAAAAGATGGGAGAGAGAGAGAGAGATGAGGGAAGAAGAGGGATAAAAGAGAGATGGGAGAGAGAGAGAGAGAGAGAGAGAGAGAGAGAGAGAGAGAGAGAGAGAGAGAGAGAGAGAGAGAGAGAGAGAGAGAGAGAGAGAGAGAGAGAGAGAGAGAGAGAGAGAGAGAGAGAGGGAAGAAGAGGGATAAAAGCGAGAAGATGAGAGAGAGAGAGAGAGAGAGAGAAGAGAGAGAGAGAGAGAGAGAGAGAGAGAGAGAGAGAGAGAGAGAGAGAGAGAGAGAGAGA